>NC_140596.1:42862167-43347167 GCF_057381915.1 Diplotaxodon limnothrissa
GGTCAAATAAATGACTTTATCTCCCTTCCCACATACTGTACACTGTGTCACTTCCTCTTCTCTCTCTCTCAGAATCCTGAGGGAAGCAGCGCTAGTGGCGAAGGACACAGTCGTATGTGGTTTTCAGAAGGAAAACATGGAGTGGTGCCTGTGTGTCTGGAGGGCCTGGGGCTGCTCAGAGCTGGAAGTCTTCTACCAGTCCTATGAGAAGCTGGGCCACTTGGAGACCAACATGAGGAAAAGAAAGTAGTCGTTTTGTTGCAACAGCAAGGTGCATAATCCAATCTCTGTATGGCAGCTGAGCCAAGGGGAATGCACCCTGACAGACTGCCAGTGTTCAGAGTTGGGGGTTGTGGAGCACTGACATCAGGGCAACCTGTGAGGCAAACCGGGTCTCCAATGAGGGATGATCTTGAAGCTGGACACCACTTCAGTACAATCATAACTTTAAACCAGAAAAATTCTGCGAAAATATAAAAACCATGAAGCTGAATCACAGAATAAACTTTGGTTGATGGTTGTGATTCAGTTCAAGATGTGGTTGAGTATGTTGTGAGGTGTTTGATGCTGACTTTACCCCATCATTGTTTCTTAGCCTGTTTAAGTCTTCCTAAAGCTCAGTATACGTTCTGGAGGTGACACAGTGCTGGGAGACTCGATTATTTAAATTAAGTGATTTAAGATAGTGCTGTTGTTCCAACTCTGTGTTGCTGTAAGCAGACAGCAAGTCGTAAATGTGTTGCTGGCTGTTATAGTTTAAGTCTATATTTGCTAAATTTCTTCAGTTTTGTTTTAAACGGTGCCATGTGAACCTGGATGCAAGCTGCAGCTCAAACTGTAAACAGCAAACTAACATCCGCGAATGTGCAACATTATTATGCAAGTTTCTCAGTCTTCACCATGAAAATGTTTTATTGGATTCTTACACATAAAACATTTTGTGTAAATGAAGCTCTGTGGTCCTCGCTGCTTCTCTATTGTGATCTGTAAAACACCAGAAAGGATTCAGCATGTTCAACAGTTCACCTCCCTAATAAGTAGCAGCTTTTGTTGTTACTGGCCTTCACAGGGTTCAAATTACACTCAGTTGCACAAGAGACTCACAGGACCGACTTTCTTTCCCAGGATGACAAATACTGTTGTTTTGCCAAAACTATTAGTATTTCAGAGATAAGCACAAGGTGTACTCTAGCAATGGTCATGGCAATATTAGAGGTAAAGAGCAAATGTTCCAGTGTGAAAGGCCAAGAAAGTCCTCACATTCATGTACCATTTGGGAGGGTGGTATTTGTAATTATTTAAGTTTGTTCACTCATAGGTTCAGGAAAGTATTTGTGTTCTGATTAAAATATGTTCACTGTAAACGTTTTACCTGCACACTGCATGTATATGTAATGTTCTGGGGTCATATTTTAATAATGTTTCTTATGTTGTGTGACCAGCCTCACATTATGCAGACAACAGATGCTTGTTGTGCTTTTTTTCTTTTTAATTGCCTTAATACAAAAAATGTTCTTATCTCATCAGAATGTAATTGTTATCTTATCAGCTGTACATAATTCATTCTTTTTTCATTTTATTGTCAACAAATAAATAACAGAATAATTAGTTATTAAGTTACCATTTATTTACAAAGGCCGAGTGTTAGAGTGTGTACTCTCCCCCACCATACTGTTGCTTTCAACACTTCAGCTGAGGAGTGAGCTGTGAAAGCTCAAGGAGCGAAAGGCTGCAGGTCTGGATGACTTTGACAGAAGTAAAATAGTATTTTGCACAACAAAGTGATGTGTAAAGCATATTACCTGGCTGTTATAAACCTCGGCTCATTATGGCGTGCAATGCGACCTTAAACTGAGGACACCGGGACAAAAGAAGTGACAGGTCCAAAAAACAATTTACAGCATATTAGCAGTATCCAGTATTCCAGTATATGGAAGTCATGTTCTCAAGAAATAGGATAAAAGAAAATCCAGCCCTTGAGCTATTTCCGAAAAGCTCTCAGTGGAAGAGTAGGTGTGAAGAAGCTGATAAGGGTAAGGAACTGGGAGAAAAGCAAACAGGAAGTGGCTAGGCTTAAAGTAGCAACAGTTCATATCAAGCAATTTGAAATTTTTGGTCTAACTCACCATCAAAAGAGAGGTAATGAGTGTCTGCAGCCATCTGTGAAACACAATGGAGACTGATAGTTGGGGCTGCATTTCAGTGAATGGTCTTGAGGATTTTGTTAAAATTGATGGAATTGTAAAGTATGGGGACATGATACCATCTGGTATTTTTCTTTCTTGGTTTCACTCTGGCGGAGCCCACCGGGAACGAGACTTGCTTTTGGATGGATGGATGGTTTTGCTCTAGAGTGTAAGGATTTCTTTTATTTCCAGGAAGAGTGGGATTTCTGTTTATTTTTGGCCTTGGAGACCCTGGTGACTGTAAATAGTTGCTTGTGAAATAGATGTTTGACGCATGTTTTTCCCCCCTTTTCTTTTTTCTAATCTTAGCTTATGTATGGCTTGCACTATTGATCGTGTGTGTTACACCACATGTGACCCTTAGGTCTCGCCCCGATGCTGGATTCTAGCTCAGGACTTTCTTGCTCTGACACAACAGTGCTAACCACTGTGCCACCATACTCCTCGTGTTTTAATCTGTATACAACAGAAGTCTGAGTGTGTCAGTTGTTACTGGAGAGCTTGAAACAAGATTTCACAGCTAAAAAGGGCTGTCATTACACCTCCAAATGTTTTAGTGTTATATTTTAGCCTAGTAACAATTTTATTTTTAGAAACTAAGTAAGAAACTCCCTCGTGGTCTCACTGTCACTGCCCAGATGAGTGTTGAAGTCTTCCAGTAGGACAACAGAGTCCCCAGGTGGAGCACCCTCACACACCCCACCCAGGGACCCCAAGAAGGCTGGGGGCGTATAGGCACAGAGGACAATCAGGACCCGTTCACTGACCTGAAGGAGCAGGTAACAAACCCTCTCGTTCACCGGGAGAAACCCCAATGTGCAGGCAGCAAGCTGAGGGGATACTAGGACGCCCGCTACCTCTCGCCAAGCAACTCCAGACTGAGACAGGAGACTGGTTTCAGAATCCAAGTCGTGCGTTGAGGTGAGCCTGATTATATCTGGCCGGTACCTCTCAACCTCATGAATAACTCATACTCCTTGGGTGCTCTCATTTTGGGCAAAATGCCGAGAGCAGCCATGGTCTCAAAGCCTCTGAGTTCCTCACAAGACTAATTCTTGCCACTGCTGGCCATCTAGATTTACATACGTATAGTATCCATGGGCAAGAACCTACTGTACTGTGCAAAGGTTTTAGGCAGGTGAGAAGAACTTTAAGCAAAGAATGCTTTGAAAAATGGAAGTGTTTATCATTTATTTTCACCAATCAACAAAATGAAGTGAAGGAACAAAAGAGAAATCTAAATCTAGTCAGTATTTGGTGTGACCACCCTTTGCCTTCAAAACAGCATCAATTCTTCTAGGTACACTTGCAGAGTTTTTGAAGGAACTCGGCTGGTCGGTTGTTAACCACAGATCTGTGGATGCAGGCTTCCTCACATCCTTCTGTCTCTTCATGTAATCCCAGACACACTCAATGATGTTGGGATCAGGGCTCTGTGGGGGCCAGAGCATCACTTCCAGTACTTGTTCTTAATGACTGTGGCTGCGTGTTTGGGGTTGTTGTCCTGCTGCAGAATACATTTGGGTTCAATAAACAAGCATTTATATTTCTGAAAGCGTTCTTTATAACAGTTTTTCACAGTACTGTATATTACGCCTGCCCTACGAATTCATAGTTAAAGGTTTGTAGTTGTACATCCTTAGTTTTTTTTTTTATATACAGAAAAGGGTAGTAAAGACAAGTATTGCTTTTTGTTAAGATATAAAGCAAACAAAACTTTGGTTGATAGTGTCATTCTAAAGATTTGGTGCCTTTTGTTTTATTTTGACAACAATAAAACTCATTATAATTAAAGGGATGTTAAATATATACACAGACTTGGAGATTCAATTAATTTAATAAATTCTGGTTTCTCAGAATCCTCATGAGCCAACTGATGACAAGACATTTGCCTAAAATAGTGTAATTCTCTAAGTCTTCTCTCACAGGAAGCCATTCACCAAGTCAAACGGCAGGAAGTGAAAAAATGATAATTTAGAGTTGTTACTTCCTCATCCTCTGAGGTATTTGTGGCTACAGTGTTGTCATGTTGTATACCCTTTCTTCTGGAGAACAAAATGTATGAAGTGAAACAAAAAGCCATCATTTGAACAGTAACTTAAACCATTGTCTAATCAAAAATGATATTCCCTGATTTCCCAATGTGCAGCATTAGGCTCCTCTTTTTAATACGAGACCAAATGTTACAGTTTTACAAGTAGAAATGTTTCCTGTTCTTGTTTGAGCTAAGGTTCTGTCTTCCTTGTATGTATGTGCACATTTCAACAGTGGCATATTCAATTCAGTTTTATTTATGTTGTGCCAACTCACGAGCAATCGCCTCCAGGCACTTCTGTATGGTAAGAGAAATAGAGTAATCTGCAAAATGCTGTTGCAATGCAGCAACATCCACTTTCTGGAGATGGTTATCACAATGGAGGGAGGCGGGATTGGTGGAATTTGGCACCTCCTACCCAAACTCATCTCTTTCCCTTACCAGACTCACTAGAGAAGCAGTTTCAGCCTCTCTCCGTGCTTTAAAGAGGTTAAGTTGAAAGTCCAAATCCCCCACTCGCAGTGTGACCATGACGGGTCCTTGCCACGTGGCGAGTAATTTTGAGCTAGAAGAAGGGAGTAATACAAGCACTTTATTTCCTGGTGAAAATTGCCTTAGTCACCACTTCCCCTGCCAGTGGCGGACTCCCTCAGACATCGGTGCGTTGGTGGTTCTTTGTGTCCGGGGATGGGCGTCCAGGTACACACCGGCTCACTCCTTGGCGGCCGCTTATCGGGGCCTGGAGCCTGGGGCTCGCTCGGGCCACTTCGGGGGTGGGGTGCCCCCGGCCTTGGTCACTCAGGCACAGCTGGCTGCCGGCGGAGCTCACAGGCGCGTCACTGCAACTCCCCCTGGCTTCTGCTCCGTGAGCCCTCATCTGGGACTCTCCTCAGCTCTTTCTGGGACAGTGGCGCGGCTGCCCCTCTGTGGGTCTTCCTTGGTCTCTTGTGTTCTGGGGGCCTCTGGATGTCTGGAGTCTTGATCTCCTCCATACCTGCTTCATGCCCTGGAGGACGGGGCTGTGGCCCCCCCACACCCTCTAGCAGATCATTACATGAAGGAACCTTTTAAAAACAAGTGCGTCCATGCTCACAGGTGTACACACGGGTGATCACACCCACAAACTACACCCTTTTTGGCTCCTACCTCAAAGCACACTGTGTTCTGTTGATCTTACGTGCTGCACAATAATGTTTAATATTTGCTGTCATATTCCCATATATCATTGTGATGTTCAGTGCTTATTCAGTGCTTTTCTATTCTATTTACAGCCAGAAAAGATTGTATTCATTTTAATGAATGATAAGATAGAGCCTTATGTTAGGAAAGCTTTACATTACTGCTCAGTGTCGTTGAAAAGTCCAGGAAGAGGTTACTGAACTACCAGTAAATGAAACTCCTTCCCACTTTCCTCCAGTGGAGCTTCTGAGGGACAAGATTGTTGCTGACATGTTATTGCTCACACAATCTAAATTACTACGACTTTGAAGTTTGAGCCTGTTGTGAAATGATTCTTTTTATGGACTAGTAATCAATGCCAGGGCAGGAACGCCTCAAAAGATGGATTAACAACAGGCCTCACATCCTCAGTTTCTGATAATCCGTGGTTGTTATGTCTTGTTTTTTTTTTACATTTAATTACATGCCTGTTCAAAGAGCTTTATTATATAAGATGAAGACTCTACAACACATAAACCAGAAGGGAGGAAGAGAAGAATGTGTGGTGTGACACACAGAGTACGTGAGCTGGTACAGGGAAACTATAAGCATGAGGGATTGTTGCTTGAGACAGAAAAATATGACACAATGCATTTACTCTCCCCCAATTTTATTTCTTTTTAAATAGAAAACCATGTCCATTTAGAAAGCAATAAAACATTTTTTTTAAAGAAAATCAAACCATGATGACAGCACAGTAACTGCTTGTGTGATCAGTGTTATAAATCATGTTGTAATGCTGCAACAAGAGCATAAAGCCAACAGAGCCCTACAGTGGAAGTTCACAGGCAGAGGCATGAAAAGAGGAAATGATTTACCATCAAACCTGTAAAACTAGACAGGAATGACACGCCTCTCATGTCAACATAAGAGGAATTGATTTGGAAAAAAGAGAAAACCATATGCGAGCAATCAAAGTGCTGCTGCTAATCAAGCTTGAAGTGGAAGCCAGATTTGCACCCATTTAGAAGATCTGTGATATTTGTGTATCCTCCACTATGGAGCTAGCTTCATGTTCATGCCTGCAAAACACCACACACACGCACGCACGCACGCACGCGCGCGCGCGCGCACACACACACACACACGCACGCGCACACGCACACACACCATGAAATGTAAAAGCAGACTGTGCAAACTCTTTGGTGAGAGAGCTTAAGGAAAAGAAAACTACACCACAACTGACAGGGCTGTACAACTGTCCCACATACACATTTCAGCAGATTGTAGAAAATGGAGCCTGCAAATTCAATAAATTAGATAGAAAATAATGAATTGCAGATTCAGCAGTTGGGTCTACAGAAATTAACAATACAAAATATATATATATATAAAAAAGAAACAAACAGTGTTAAGTCATATCACCAAAACCATAAGAGTAAATGTAAAAGAAAACCACCTAAATTTGCTTTCCAAAGAAGTGGCCCTGGCAGTCACTGAGCTCTGATTGGAGTTTCATTCATTTGTAAACACACACAACCAGCAACTGAATGTAGTTCTGAGCCCTGCTGGTCTGAGAGGACAGGGACACCAGTCTGCTTTGAACACACACGCCACATATAACATTGAAAGACTTTACTGAGGCGAACATTAATAACCAAATTAACTAGTAGCCTGACAGGTAACGTATGCGCAAAAGGAGCCCCGGCAATAATCAGGAAAGAGAACAGACTGCCCGGACTACTTCTGGGAGCTGCTCATTAGGATGTTTCTTTAAAAAAAGAAAGATATTTTAAAAATATATCAATGTGAATTATTTAATTTCATTAAAAAATAAATTAAGCAGTGAAACTACTACTAAGAAGGGAAAGTGAGTTCAATTAATGACAACCCAGCACTTCTTACGCTGTCCTAACTGACCCATTGTTGCTGGCCAGCCTCCTGAAGCCGTGGTTGTTCTTCTCAAGCCAGAGCTCAGCCAACTGCTGGGTGGAGCCATGCGAGGAAGCTCTGGAGCCCAGGCACATCTTGTATTGCTTCACATCCAGGTGGGGGTCACATGTGACTAGATGATGAACGTGAACTATTCCTGTGTCTGTGCTTCTAAACAACTTGATCCCTGACTGGACGAATTTATTATAAAGATCTACATCCTCTAATCCCCAGCCCTGTATGGAAGTGTCGAAGCCTCCAGCTCGAACCAGGTCTCTCTTGTATACGCAGACAATCCCAAATCCGTAGTTCCTCCACAGGCCTGTTTTAGAGGTGAAGACGTAGTGGTTGTTGCTGGGGACCTTCCCAGCATATACTACTTTAGGGTCATACTGACTGAAGATGATGGGGAAGTACGTCTGCTCCCCCAGGACAGCGTTAGTCCGACATCTTTTGAGGAATTCACTGGAGAAAAGCAGATCCACATCACAGTAGAAAAGCAGGGAATCATTAGAGAAGTGTAAAGAACCAACTTCCAGAGCCAACGCCCTGGAGAAGGAACCGGGGACAGGCTTTATCTCCATCTCTGCTCGAGGATACTTCATGTGATACTCCCTCATAAGTTCCACCTGCTTCACCCGCTCAGTATTGTTATCTGTGCTAAAGAGCAGGATCAGTAGTTTAACATTTTGGTTGGGGATCAGACATACTCGTTCAAAGTTAGCCATGAAGCGCACAAAGATGTCATAGCGGCCTGACAGAGGTACCAGGATGTTAACCTTCTTTTCCTTGGGCTCCCTCTGATCCTGACCTGAGGTAGCCAGCTTGAAGGGCACCAGCATCTTGAGCGAGTTGGACAGAAATGAGAGGGAGTCTGATTCCTTGTTGATGTGGCTGGCCAGACCTCGGGCATCCATCTCCTCCTCCTCTCTGAATTGGATCTTACTAAAGGTCTGCTGCAGGTAGGCGTGCCTCCTTACAGGAACTGTCATGGTCTTTCCCTTGTGCTTCTTGTACAACAGCAGCAGATCCAGAACATATTCTGCCCCGTACAAGGGATTGACCCTCCTGTAGCCATACTGAATTTCTTTGAAATCAATAACACGACCACGTGTTTTGGCATTGGCGTTGATCATCTCCATCACTTGCATGATGATGTCATCCAGGGCCTGCCTTTGAGAGGAATCCATGCCACGGCGGGGTGGCTGACTGTCAGACGACGAGAACAGGTACTTTCCCGTCAGAAACTCCCACTCCAGAACTTCCTCTCGTTGATGGGGGTGGAAGCGCATGAACGAAGGGGGCATGCCGAGCTGGAGGTCCTCTCGGTCAGGCTCGAATGCTCCGTAGCGCCCCATCTGGACAATCTCCCTGTGCAGCTGAATGGTGTGGTGGCGCAAGTCTGCGATCTTGCGGCTGAGCATGTAGCTGTGAAGGCGATACTGGTAGGGAGGGTTCTTGTTGGGGTGAAGTGTGATGGCTCGATGAATCTTGCTGTTGTGGAGATCTCGTATGTAGCCTTTCTTGTTTGGTTCATAATTCTCATAGAAGAGCTGCTGCATCTGTGGAGACAGGACATCATTGCTTTAAAACCAGTTGGCACTGATTAAATAAACTCATGATAATGCTAATATCTGAATAGCCAATATACATGTGTTTATTTCTATTTAAGTGCTTACTTTGAACACTGGCAGTTATTGTATAGTATTTTGCTGATGAGATCTCCATGTGTTAAGGAGTATACTGCACACTGGTGAAAATACGAGTGTTAGAATATTTTTTAGGCCTGCTTTAGAAACCTCTGGCTCCTCGAATGGCACGAGCTTCACAGTGTAAATACTGGAGTCGCTGTTTTTGAGCCGTTAAAGAAGGCGGCGCTTGTGACGCTGTCTTGCAATGAAGGTAGTATCAGAACGGCTGCAGTCTGTAAGTCTATTTTGAGAAGACAACTCTGGACAGGCTATACTGAAAACTGGACAGGAGCAGTCAGAGCAAAATGAAACCTACAGCTAAATATGATCACAGGAAGGGCAAGGGTCTGACTTTCTGTTTACTTTAACCTACATTTCAGTGCACCCAAGAGGGAAACCAGCCCATCAAAACACGCTGGAACTTCTTCATAATTGGAAGTAAAGTGGAAAGGAGACATCTTCAACCTTTAAATGTTTAACCATGTGAACGCATGTGCAGCAACAAGTAGAAACTGAAAAGACTTGCAGCAGATTTGTCTGACAGGATTTCTGATTACAGATCAGATTTGATATTTATTTGACCTGTGATTGCAAAGTATAACCCCAATTCCAAAAAAGTTGGGATCAACACCCTTGTTAACTGATATCAGTACTTTATGTTGACATATTATTATTTTGCTGAATGTATGTACTAACAGGCATGTTGCTGGCCATAGCACAATGGCATAATAGCCACAACTTAGCATGGTTTTAACTAGCATGAATCAGCCTTTTGAGATGACTATGCACATCTGAAAGCAGAATCTGTGCACATATGGTAAAGTACATGTTGCTTTACTTAATGTTTAAACGTTCAAAAAAGGTTATTATGAATTTAATAGCAGCACCAAGTCTCTTCTTGGTGTATCAGATGAGTTCTATAGAGACAGGTTTAGAGCAAGCTTTACTAAAGTGAGGAATAAAAGTGGTATTTTTGTTTTGTGAAACAGAAAAGTGTCCATTGCTGTACTTGAACCCACAACCTTCAGCACAGCAGCGGTAAAAGGTCAGCAATTTACCCACTAAGCTACTCGATCAAACACCACACTAACTGATAAAACATACATTAGCCAGTTAAAAAAAAAAAAAGAGCTACTTTAGAGGTGAGATCAGGACTATGGGCAGACACAGGCCAACCAATCCACAAATGATATTCATATGAGGGAGGCATGACATGAGAAAACCAGCTTTCTCTCTGCGTACCTGTGAGAATGGCCCTCGTCTCACAAAATCAGTCATATTGATGTGCTTTAAAAACTTTGAGCATCCTGACAAGTTGCACTACATCTTTGTATATTTTGGTGGGTGTAGAGTGAGTAAAAAAATGTTTTTTTTTTTAACTTTTTTAAAAATATATTTTAATTTTTGCACAGCATTTTTGCAACTTGGGATTGTAAGTTTGAGTCTAGTTGACGCTGATGTTGGAAGATCAGATAATCATTGGCTGACAGCCGCAATGTTTTCATGCCCCTCCCTCTATTGCTTCACCATTATTAACACCAACTCACTTCTTACTTAAAACTCATTATTGCAATTTCTTCACAGTCATTAACATCACAACATCCTGTCTAGCTAATCAACATAAACAGTTCTTTTGCAACGCCAAGCCAAGAAGAAGTCACAAGTAATTGCTGCAAGCTGAAACCTTGTATGCCTCATTTTAGGCCCAGCTGTTCTAGTGACTGTTCTTACTCATTACATACACAGCGGCTGTTCCAAGGTCTCATCTCTTACACTGAATCCATTATGTTAGACACAACCCTGGGATGAGGCAGCAAAGATTTGTGCTTTTTTACTGAATCCTCAGACACTGCAAGTCTGTGTTTGACTCTAGGTATGTAAATAAGGACTTTAGTCTCAGGGGCCATATTTCCCTCGAATCCAACTGAATTCTCATTGGTCAGTCAATCATTTTTTTTTTTATTTTCATAAGGAGAAAAGTGCTACATTAACAGTCCGCTATATTTGGCTGGGCGCAAAAAGAGACTGCTTATTAAAAACAGGGTGTCCGAGTTGAGTGGAGCACCTTTGAAATGAATGAAGGAAGAAAGGTTGCTGCGCTACCAGCGCTGTTATAAAAGCTAAAAAAATCTAATATCATCAAATATGCACAAGACAAATATGGGCAGAAAACAAACAAAACAGCCCAAACAATTATAGGCTTTCATGGCCTGTTAGGGTTAGCAGTGTAGGGTCAGCAGTAGGGTCAGCAGTAGGGTCAGCAGTAGGGTCAGTTCGTCAGTATTTCTTGTGCTATTATGGTTTGATATTTAGAAATCAAGACAATCTAGCCAGATCCTTGTTTAGCTGAAAATTCACTGTAAAACACAACTAAACAGCACAAGTTTGAGAATGATATGGTATCATAATGATGTTATGCAGTATATTAGGATTATACCACTGGACAATGGTGTAACCAATCAAAGAAGGAATTGATGATGGTTAAATGGTTAAATTATCACCTTAAAGGTCTCATGACTGGATTTCAGTGCACCCCCAGTAACCCAAACATTATTTTTTATGGATTTAATTTAATTATTACGAGTTATTTTTAGAAAAGGATATTTAATCTCACCTCTAAACAGCAGTGTGCTAGATATCACAAATCTAAAACATGTCTGAAGATTCACCTGAAATTTTTAGCTGACAGTTCATGATTGCAATGAGCTCAACAGGGTTCATGCATTACAGCTTGACTTGCAAGCAAAGGAAAAAAGAGGCCTGAGGCTCACAGCAGGCGGTGAGGCCAGAGGGCCAGTATGCTTGCCATTCCGGCTGGGTTTAATCTGCAGGACAATAAGCAGTGCCTGCCTCAGAGTGCACTTTGCGAATCTAATTGGAGACAGCATTATGCTGCTGTAATTGGCTCTCTTGTATGCAGGGTTGATCTGTCTAAACAAATTTTTCAACTCGGGGGAAAAAATCCTCCCGCACCAAAGACGGCAACACAATAGCTCTGGTATTGACATGTGTGATGGAAGGTGGTGTTCCAGTGACTGCGTTTAGACACTAGATGATTAGCCACCGAACCTGCAAACTGTAGCACCAACACAGAGCAGAACAGCAGCCTGAGCGCTATTCCAACAGAGGTCGATTATCTTCTTAATAATCTCACCTATTCATTACATGAGTCTGGAAATTGTAGCTAATGTGAAAAAGAGAGCCTCAAATCAGAAGTACTTTGGAGTAACTCTTAAACGATTAACTTAAAGCAGTAACTTGTAAGCTGGAGAGGAAATGGCGTGTCACAAATTTACAAGATCATCATTTAGCCTGGAGAAATAGTTTGCTGCTTTATAAGAAAGTCCTCTGCAAAGCCAGAACATCTTACTATTCATCACTGATTGAAGAAAATAAGAACAACCCCAGGTTTCTCTTCAGCACTGTAGCCAGGCTGACAAACAGAGGTCTTTTGAGCCAACAATCCCTTTAACGTTAACTAGTAATGACTTCATGAACTTCTTCACAAATAAAGTTTAAACCAGTACCATTGATGTTAAGTTACTCTTTTTCTCCAATTGATCTTTCTGAGTTAACTTCAATAATTACTTCCTCCAAACCATCAACGTGTCTTTTAGACCCCATTCCTACAAAACTGCTCAAAGAAGTCCTGCCATTAATTAATGCTTCGATCTTAAATATGATCAACCTATCTCTAATGATCGGCTATGTACCACAGGCCTTCAAGCTAGCTGTAGTTAAACCTTTACTCAAAAAGCATCTCTAGACCCAGCAGTCTTAGCTAATTATAGGCCAATCTCCAACCTTCCTTTATGTCAAACATCCTTCAAAGAGTAGTTGTCAAACAGCTAACAGATCATCTGCAGAGGCTTATTGAAGAGTTTCAGTCAGGTTTCAGAGCTCATCACAGCACAGAAACAGCTTTAGTGAAGGTTACAAATGATCTTCTTATGGCCTCTGACAGTGGACTCATCTCTGTGCTTGTCCTGCTAGACCTCAGTGCAGCGTTCGATACTGTCGACCATAATATCCTATTAGAGCGATTAGAACATGCTGTAGGTATTACAGGTACTGCACTGCAGTGGTTTGTATCATATCTATCTAATAGACTCCAGTTTGTGCATGTAAATGGAGAGTCCTCTTCACACACTGAGGTTAATTATGGAGTTCCACAGGGTTCAGTGCTAGGACCAATTCTGTTTACATTATACATGCTTCCCTTAGGCAGCATCATTAGAAGACATAGCATACATTTACACTGCTATGCAGATGACAACTTCATATATCCATAAAGATATGAAGACCTGGTTGACCTCTAATTTTCTGCTTCTAAATTCAGATCCAACTGAGGTTATTGTACTCGGCCCTAAAAATCTTAGAAATATGGTGTCTAACCAGATTCTTAGTCTGGACAGCATTACCTTGGCCAGACAGACACTATCTCTACTTTTAAGATTAGGCTTCAAACTTTCCTTTTTGCTAAAGCATATAGTTAGGGCTGGACCAGGTGATCCCAAATCCTCACTTAGTTATGCAATAGGCATAGGCTGCTGGGGGATTCCCATGATGCATTGGGTCTTTCTTTCTTTGTTTCCTTCCCACTGTCGACAAAGCGCTTGCTCGTAGGGGGTCATATGATTGTTGGGTTTTTCCCTGTATCTATTATAGTAGGGTCTACCTTACAATATAAAGCACCTTGAGGTAACTGTTGTTGTGATTTTGCGCTGTATAAACTGAATTGAACTGAATTTAAACTGCTGGTTTAAGCATTAATTAATGAAAGGACTTCTTTGCGCAGCCTTTTAGGAATGGGGTCTAAAAGACACGTTGATGGTTTTGAAATAAGTAATTACTGAAGTTAACTCAGAAAGATCAGTTGGAGAAATGAGTCAATGGTATTAGAAGTGGCTGTATGTAATGATACCTTCTGTGAGATGGTTGTGAATACTTTTTTCTCTATTGGTTAAAATTTAATTTGAAAAGACAATAAACACGTTATTACTAGTTAAGATTAAAGCAATGCTTGGTGGAACAGGGCTCTGACTTCTTGTCAGACTGTCTACAGTGCTAAAGAGAAATATATGTAGTAAGATGAAATGAAGATCTTTTGAATATTACATTATAAAGCGCCTTGAGGCGACTGTTGTTGTGATTTGGCGCTATATAAATAAAACTGATTGAGGCTTCGTTTTCAGATAAGCCACAGTATCCAGTCTTAGGCTGTACAGATGTAATACTATTACGATAACTGATCTGAGTGGGAGAGGAATCCACTGTGGTGGGACATTAAGAAAGATAACAGCGGATGAATTAAAGTTAGCTAAAGCACTTTCAGAGAGACATCTACTGTAATGAAATGGATTACCCACTGCTTTGTAATTCATTATTGTAAGTGCAAATGTTATTAAGAAATGATCAGACCAGGGCGGGTTTTCAGGGAATACTGTTACACGTTCAGTTTCTATGCCATATGTAAGAACATGATCCAAAATGTGATGAATGGAGCTACAAACTGCTAATAGGAAAAGACCTCATTCTAAATGGAAAAAATGACATACTGACAAATGTTTATCTTTCCTGAAGTATTCTGCCAACACATAGCAGCAGTATGATTCAGCATACTGTTTTTCCTTTGAGAGAGATGCCCATAGGGCATCACAGGTACAGACACATTTATGTTGGTTCACTGCAGCACAACCATACGAATCTCTTACCATCATTTGATCTTTAATGCTTAGATTGGTCCAGTTCAGCAACTATACCCAGTCTACCAATCAAGTCTTTATGTTGTTCAGTTACAGATTAAGGCTGTCTTTGATGCTCTGACTAATTTGTTTACAGCATTGCCAGCTGGATATCACTGCACAAGCCACAATAAAAAAAACAAAAACATTTAATTGATTAACTGACACTTAAAAAAGGCAGCTGAATTATTACCAGTTTCCTCTACTCAAGTTATAGTCTGCTTGCATCACTTGAGCCTTCAATGCGCTAATACAATTCTACATGAGCTGAAGGCAGCACAAAGGAAAACCGACAGCAACTCTTTGGGTCTGGACTGATGTAAAATTTGGACTGGGAATTTTACGCTACACTCCAGTATTTCAATTCCCATTTTTATTTATATTGTGCCAAATCACAACAACAGTTGCCTCAAGAGACAGTATTTACAGGTTTGTACACATCCTGATATGCTGGCATAGAGCTACCATATCAGGACATTTCGACCATCATTAGGTAATGTGACTGCCTAAATTTGTATCATAAAAACTTGTAGATATAATGTAACCTTATTACTATATTATCACAAACACCATCACACATTCAGATCCAGTAGATAACAATAGAACGTGTATCACTGCTAACCAGCTAATGACTCGTCTTCTATTGCGACACTCTTGCAGCAGCCCTTGATATCTTTCAGCTATTTAAGCAGACAGTCTCTTGTCAAGTAGCCTAATGAAGACCAAATTCACTTGGTCTGAACTGAAACTGGGGACAGTAGTCTTTGTTTTGTCCTGGAGATCAGCTTTGAACCAGAGGGTCACGCTAACCAAACCCCACAGCAGGTGGAGAATTAAATCATGTGTCTCTGTGCTAAGCTCATCAAGGCTACAGAGCAGAAGAAGGACTACCGTTATTAGCTGCAGTTTAGGACAGTGGAGCTAATCTATGAGATGAGGAACTCACTAAAGAGGCAGATGATTATTGCTCTGTTCTTTATTGTCACAAGTACCTAATTTTTTTATTAAATTTACCAAAGACTGGGAGTCCGCACACATGCTCATGGATCCACAGTTCTGTAACATCAACACAAAAGGCTAAATGAGAACCTCCTAGAAAAGCAAAGGATGACCCAATGGGTCCCCACTACTGAAAGAACTATATTCTAACGCCTGTGGGAAACACGATCTTGAAACTACTAAAAAAAAAAAAAAAAAAAAAAAAAAAAAAAAAAAAAAAATAGTGGCTTTCTCTTTTAGGAAACTTATTAAGTTAAGCGGTTAGTTTTTTATTGTTTTATTTTAATATTAAAATCTTGATGACTTGCAAGGGTCTTCTATTAGTGATTGGTTGAAAGGGTCAGATGACAAAACATGGGAGTTTCTGACTCCAGCTCGTTGGTCCGGTGAACCACCGGTCACCTGACTCAAACTGACTCTCCTCCACACTGTCCCCATTCATAAAGTGCTTTAAAACCCCAAACTTTACGGCTAGCAGCTGGCTTTCCCATTTCCATGCCAATAGCCAAATAATAAAGAAAGACTTACTGCTTAAGAGAGAGTGAAAGCGGACAGCATATCCTTGGTTCCTTAACATAAAACTCATTGTTGCTGCCACGGGCAGCACAAAACTTACCCTTTAGACGGACTTTCCCCTGAGTTATTAGTTTTGTTACCAGTCAGCTCACATAAACTAATTTAAGTCTAATTTAAGCCACAACCAACCAACCCGATTATGCCATGTTCTGTACTTGCACAAGATGGCGTTCAAAAACTAATCCAACTACACAGAAAGGGCAGAATGGTGTAACTTAGCCTTTGTGTGGTGCATTGCAACACTAGGATCGCCTTGATTAGTACCATTATCACTGCCACGGACTACACTACTCCAGCATAGTAAGAGGCCTAAAGTGAAATTTGAACAGACCCCTTCGTTTGTGTGTCATCTGAGGATTGGATGGGTGACAGAAAACAGAAAAGGCCCTTTGTTCCCTCAGTCCACTATCCAGATGTCTTCTTCAGTTCAGCCTACCCAGGCGAGATGGGAGATACGAGCTATTATGTGAAAAATAGAGACTTAACCCTTTAAAGCCTGAAAAAAATACTTGTCAGAAAATTTTTGAAAACGCAGTGTTTATTTAACTGTAGTGACAAATTAAAAATAAAAGTCAAGATTCATATTTCCTACATCTGCCCCCCCTGCTTAAAAATATATTGTGCAAGTTGTTTTGGTTTTTCAAGGGAGGGAAAAACACTGATAATGTAACATTATCTGTATGTATGAAAGATAATACAGAGAAGATTAAGGGGTTAAGACCATGACAAAAACTAACTTCATAAAGTAAATAATAACAAAAGCTGAACCAAATTTCACACAGTGGGAAGTAAAAGCTTCCTTTGAAGAAACCTCTGGCAGATCCAGGCTCAGGGAGCGGCAGCCAACGGCCATGACTGATTGGGGTGATAAGAGCAAGACAGAACAAAAGACACAATGTTGAAGACAGCCAGAGATAAATAATAAGTAATGATTAAGTGCAACGTGTGTATGAATAGACAGTGAGTGAAGAAGAAACACCCAGTGCATCATGGGAATCCCCAGGAGCCTAGACCTGTGGCAGTATAGTAACGTTTTAAGCCAATCTTAAAAGTGGAGGGCGTCTGTCTCGCAAATCTAATTTTAAATATCGTAGGAACCACAAGTAAGCCTGCACTCAAATGGTACTATCACAATTATAAGACAATCCAAGCATTTCTGACAACACATACGCTTGCTGTACTTTATGTGAGCTGATCTTGCTCACAGTTGTGCACAGTCACCTTGAAAAGCTGATTCCTACTATAAATGTGCTTCATTTGCTTTAGTCTTGACTAAACAGTAACACATCTTTGAGTACAGTCGTGATCAGACAATAATGGCATTCATTAATGTTGTTTTTCTTTATTACACATGAACACTAGAGCTCCATCTCTGAGGATGTGTGTGCATGGTGCACTCTCTGTACTGTAATAATAAACAGAACCATCTTGGAGGTATAGAGTACATTCAGCACTTTACATGTAGATAAACTATGAGAGAGGACTACACAACAACACGCTTCCAAGCAAAAGCAGAACTACAGAATTGCTCATCTTCTGCCAAAATATTGGTGTACTTTCAAAGATAGACTCAGTGTACACGCTGGAGGGTCTTTGCCTTACAATATAAAGCTCCTTGAGGCAGCTGCTGTTGTGCTTTGGTGCTACATAACGTGTGCATCTTTCCCATCACTTTGGTTCCAGCTAACTATGGAGCTCGTGTTATATTGAATATATCACTACTGAGCTCTGATAGGACCGAAATGTAGAACAGAAAAATAATCCAAGACATTCCCCACTACTCCCTCACAGCTTCAATCTAACCCTGATAGGATGAGTCAAAATCACTGCAGCATACTTATTTTCCTGTATTTGTTCATCAGTTACAATACCACTGCTAATGTTGTCTTTTACTGTGCTAGGGCAAGATTGTGGCTTTGAGGCAGAGAAGTTTAGGCAACTGTCCACAGCTACATATGGGCGTGGTCATCAGCTCTATATGGGCATGGCCATCAGCTCTATATGGGCGTGGTCATCAGCTCTATATGGGCGTGGTCATCAGCTCTGTTGCAGAGCTATGTGCTATGAAATGCTACACATTTGTCAGCTTCATATTCATGATGCAGGAATCCCTCTTTCCACCATTTCCCCAAGGCACCTCATTGAATTGAGATTTGGGCACTATTTGAGTACAGTGAACTTTAATAATCCAACTCGAGGTGATTTGACCTTTGTGACAGGTTGTGCTATCCTGCTGAAAGTATCCATCCAGAGACTGGTACACTATAGGCCTAAAGGCAAGGACAGGCCCAGCAAACTGCGCCAAGAAACTGTCTCCCACACAGTTACACCACTACCAGCTGGGCAACTGCATTCTAGCCTTACTTCACCAAGCACAATGCAGATCATGAGATGCAGCGGAATAAAGCACACAGCCACTGGACTCTGAACCAGCAGAGACATGTTCTCTGCCAGATGACCGTTGGTTCCTCCTCTGGCGTTAAAAGCAAGCGCCTTTTTCTTGCCATGAATACATACTGCTGCTCACAATATCAGACTTGCCTGAAAAAATGATGGCCCAGAGTTAACTGCTGTGAAATTTTAGCTTCAGAGATCACATACTCTTTTGGTCCATTGTCCCACTTCAGGCAGTGCCTGAATATCAATATCTCATATTTATGCTACATTGAGCAAAAATTTGTATAATATATAAGTACAGTTGGCGTGTTGTATCAGACTACCAACCATGCCATAACGGCACTTGCAAAATGACTCAGTCTTTATTCCAGACTCAGTCAATAGAATGGATATTTTTCATTATCTTCACTTGTTTTGCTATACTTACTTTTACATATGAAAATATTTCTAATGGTACTTGTTGAGCTGTTCACCTTTGTTCTTGAACATTGGTACCAGTACACGTCTTTTCCATTTCTCAGAGATTACTTTCCAAAATTGAGTTATTAAATAATCTGGTCAAGAAGTCAACTGCTCTCTCCTAAACATCTCCATACCTCCACAGGTATGTCATCTTCTAGAGTTCATCCTCTTCATAGCTGCCCCCACCTAGTGTCTTTGTCTTCTTTTTTGCCAGCAAAGTAGCTATGACACTGTAGTGTTTGCCAAAATGACCTGCAGTGGCAGACTGAGGTTTTTCCAGTCTGATTAATTATGATACGAGTAAGGCCTTCCTGTCACTTCAGGCCCACAGCAGTTAGTCTAATAAGAAGGCAGCAGATGACAGCTGCTTCACAGAAGGGAACATGGGCGGATCCACAGCTATGTTACATCGAGACAAAAGGCTAAATGAGAACCGCCCAGAAAAGCAAAGGACGAACCAATATTGGTCTTTTTTTTTATTTTTTTTATTGTTGAATGTAATTATAGATGTGTGGTGGGCAGCAGCATATTTGTGGAGTTGTGAAGGTCCAAGCAGCTAGCATTTAGTGAGCACCGCCCAAGGAAGCCAGATAAACAGGAACTGGGTTATGGCTGTAGGAAAAGCTAAAGACGACAAATCCTTCTAATATGCACACATCAAGCCCATAAATATACTCCTCGCCCTAAACAATGCCACCATTACAGAAACAAATCTGAATTTTAAAATCCACATTTTCACTCTGTGTTTAGGGGTCTCATCAGTGTGTCAAAATATGATGGTTAAATACGCAGGCTCTGCTGTGGGGCAGGTCTTTCCTGCTTCACCCTCTCAGAAGCTGTGAAATCACGAGGACGGAAGCATTAAAAAAAAAAATCTAACTCTCCATCTGACCAGTAGTGTCGTGGGAAACCTTTCCTTACAGACATTTGTATAACTTGGATACTAGTTAATTATTGTGTTACAGATCTGACTATTATTAATAGTGACTGACTTTAATTAATAAGAGTAGAAAATGGTAAAACATGACGTCCAACAACTAAAGATATTTTGTTAAAGCTTGGCACTTTTGTCTACTAAAGTCGTTCTGAGCATTTCTTCAGCATGAAGATAACAAGACAACATAAATATCAATGGGAAAGCACTTAAACATATTTGGTTTTGTTTAAATACAGCAAGAACTGATTTAACCGACCCAGATTAGAAAACACAAGTGGATTATTTAAAGTGAACAGGTAAGGCTTCTTATTTAGTTTTGGTCTGATGTGGTGTGGTGGTGCTTTCCCTGTGGAAGTCAGTTTGTCTCCATGTTCGTTTACTTTTACTGCCCGTGTCAGTCTGCAGCCCTTCTGTTATCACCATTGTGAAATGAGTCTAAACAATCTGACAATTACTGGATATATCACACATATCTGAAATAAAAAATAGCCAGCTGTCTAACACTTCTGTCACAGGTTTATGCTGTGACCACTAGTGCCTAAAAGACCTCTCCTTGCAAATAACAGAATAAAAGCAGGACACCTCGGATTTTAAAACAACTTAACTATAAAGTTTGAGGATCTACTGTAAGAACCAGTAGTTTTGGTGAGACAACCATTTCCACTGAAGGAAGCAGCACGAGGAGAGAGCAAGAATATGGAAAACATTAGTGCACTTCAAGTCTGCACAGGTGGAAGAGAAAGGAGAGCAAATCTTAGGCAGTCATGGATGAATTTATTTTGAAAGGGAAGGCAAAAATGGTGTGTTATGGTAGAAAAAATAAATAAATAAATAAATAGTGTATACAGTATACACAAGGTATACAGTCCCTCTGCTTGAACTGCTGTTTACACAACAGCACTATTAAGTCAAAGCAAATATTGATATGCCAATAAACATGCACATCCGTATTCAAAGCTGCTGAACGAGCTGTCACTCATATCTGAAACTCAGAAGCAGCAGCTCCTGCATAATCTACATATAGTCTGCTGGGAATCAACTGTTCAGACAGGGAGACTCACAGAATCTACTCAGCACAAAGTCAGCTCCATGCTTCACAAGGCCGAGTTTCAGTGGCCTCCATTTTTCTGTCTGCTAGCTAAGCCTCAGCAGAACTCATTGTTGCTTCTAATCTTAAAGCTCAAGGATTGTCAAATAGTGATGCAATCAATTTTAGTTATGAAAACATATCGTCCTCCTGCCCTCGATGCAGTCCTTTTCTGGAACAAACAGTGTGATAAATAGAAATTGCTGACATCCACAGAGCTGTCTTTAAGCTAGAATTCCAAACTGGAGTAGATCCTGTTTATGTGCTCTTACAATGGCCCATAAAGTAGCATGCCAGTTTGGTTCTATTCACACAAATCTAGAAGACCTTGCCAGCTGACCAAATCATATATTCAATCAAGTGAACCAGTATGTGCTTCTAAGCCATCTGAGCATCCAATGCCGTTAGCTCTCAGAAGCTGCTGAGCGAGACAAAAAAATACTGCACTGAGTGGAACGTGTTAATACAGGACTTGGAAAATCCCCATGTGACCAAGAATTAGAGTAATCCCACCTGTGGAACTGGAACTAGTGAATCTGTAAGTTAGACAAAGACTGTTAGCCTGTATATGGTGTTAACTAGAAGAAAAGACAACATCAAGAAAACCTATAACAACCATGCAACCTGAAGAGCCAGCTTGCATCCAGCAAAGTTGTTATATTATGTTACAGACCAAAACAAGCACGAGATGGGTGTTTGGACCCGATGCTAACCGCCCTTGTGATGAAAACCTACTCAGAACATGCATGCAGAAATATAATGGTGTGGTTGTTGGCAGGTGGAGAGCAGCACATTACAGAGTGTGCTGGTTTGACAGCCCTGCTGACCACTCAGTAAAAATTAGGATTAGGAGGAGGATTCAAAGCAGTGCAGCCTTGTGATTCCCATTAGCAGGGCTGGAAGTTTCTTTTTGAGCTGGCATGCATGGCAGGAGAAGAAACAGTCTTTGTACTGCTGAGGACAGCAGATCAATGTCATCCATCAAAAACACAACTACAGACTACGTCAGATGCCTTTATTGAGGGCTCTTTATCTGTTAACTACAGTTTAATGAAGTTCACTGGTAAAGAAAAGCTATTTATGGCATCACTTTTCTTCATACTTTATTGTCAGAGGCCAGAACTTTGTCAGTTTATGGTTCTGTGACAAACAAATTTATAGGCCTGATTAATCAGATGAGTTATAGGCATTGATTGTTAAAGGTGCCGTCACAGACTGTGGTTCTTTCCACAATGAGACTGAATTATGATAGAAAACGAGATTTTATACTATATTTGCTAACAGCCATTTGAAATCTCTGCTCCAGTAACAGCAGCCAAACACCAACACTGCCTACACTAGAAATCACAGGAAATTCTAGTTCTGACAGTAACAGCAAATAGTAAACACAAAACAGATAAATTCAGTGTGACAGAGGTCTGGATCTTACTATATCCCCTAACACTGGTGAGACTGATTGGAATCAGTCTCACCAGACACACTAGGACAGTGAGTAGATCCAGACTTGGCTGAATGCCTCTAAGTGCCTCTGGACAGCCAGTACGGCCTTTACTGCAGTGACAGAACCAAAGTAACAATTCTGTGGTTCTACTTTTGCATTTGAGACATCTTTTTTTCCCCCTCTTAACAATGGAAATTGGCTTCCATGCAACTAAGACCTCCAGCACCAGCTAGTTGAAACCCTCGACGCTTCAATGTGGCAGATATATTTTACTCTGTACATCGTTAAGACATAACATTCTTCATTGTTTTGTGAGCTTTAGAAGCATTATAGTTTTATGAGTAGTCAGACATTTGGAGCCTGGGTTGGGTATAATGTCCGTTAAAGTAACGGCAGGAGGAAACCGTTTCAAATACACTTTATTGTTATTTCAGTTTATTAATTAGCGCTTTCCTTCACTGTGTGACATTGAGCGGTACGGAACGTAAAATGCTTCATATTCGTTTTTGATTGCATTAAACTACTGCATGAGAGAAGCAAATGAAAATCACTGTTTTCAGAGATGCAACACTTAGAACTCAGCAGGCACATGCACAAAGAAGCCAGATCCTGCTCAAATACACTGAAATAGAGCTGACCGGGCTGATCTAAATATCGACACCAAAGATGCTAATGGTATTGGATCAGTACTTTCTTTCTCTTTTCTATGTTCAGCACGTAACCCACTGCATTGTGTTAGATAATTGTTTTTTTTAGAAGTAAAAAAAATTTACCTCAATAACACCTGAAACTTTTGCATTGACCAGTAAGTCTATTTTACTTACAGCGTAGAGCACATTTAACCAACAGGCATCAACACGAACTACTTTAGAGACAGGAACATTTCAGGTCTCCTAAAAAACAGATGAAATTATCAAACTGCATTTTGAAAGTATTTGGGATCTCTTTGTATCGTGTGTTAAAGCATACTGAAATATGCTTGATAATCTGAAACAGTCAAGTGTGACAAATATGCAAAAATAAAAACAAATAAATAAATAAAAAAGCAAGAAGGGAAATACTGCACTGTATTGTTGCATAATATAAAAAAAGAACATCAAAACAAAAGTTCACCCTGTCAT
Source organism: Diplotaxodon limnothrissa (assembly GCF_057381915.1). NCBI lineage: Eukaryota > Metazoa > Chordata > Actinopteri > Cichliformes > Cichlidae > Diplotaxodon > Diplotaxodon limnothrissa. Next base: position 42,885,934 of record NC_140596.1, read on the forward strand.
TACTGGGTTTGGCTGTTTTTGAACTTCAGTGACAATTAAAAGTCTCGTACTGTTTTCTTTCAGAATGTGCAGAGAGTGCAGGAGAAGCTCAATGGCAGCAAAAGGTTTCTCTGCAAATAAGTTATTAAGAAGTACACAAATGACAAAGCCACGAATACAAGAGAAAGTGAAGTATAGCGATGGGATGGACCAATCTAGGTTTTTCCAGGTATAATTTGATTCCACTGTTTAATCAATAAGCGGTATTACACCTGTCTGTCTAAGAGACTGGAAATCTGTCTGTGATGGCAATATGAGTTCTTTCACATGAGATTTGTGTCCAGCCAAAATAACATGTATATCAACAAAGGAAAATCATATTATTGTTATCAGCCACAATTTTTACAATAATATTTCAGTTTCTTTTTATGAAGGGGTAGCCCGTCTCAAGTGGCTTTAAGTGCTTCAGGAGAACAGAAAAGTGCTATATAAGAATCCGTCAATTTACTGGCTTGTACGGACTGATTCAAAAGCTACCGTAGCTGACATTGCCAGTCCAGGGTGCATTGTTTGTTGTGTATACAGTTTCATAGCCAAACGCTACCCATGCTGATCTCTGTCAAACGTGAGCCTGAGCAGAAACACCGTTGCTGAACGTGTAGACCAGCTGTCCACCAATCTAAAAGAACAGCTTGTGGAAAAGGGAAAAGATTTCACTGCATATTCCCTTGCTGTGGATGAGAGCACTGACACAACTGACATTGCCCAGTTGTCAATTTTCATTCGTGGAGTGGACTGCAGCCTGACCGTAACAGAAGAGTTTTTGGCGTTACGTCCGATGCATGGCACGAGTACAGGACAAGATCTGTATGAAGAGGCATCCAGATGTGTAAATGAGATGGGACTGCCTTGGGAAAAACCCGTGGGATTGACAACAGACGGAGCACCCGCGGTGTGTGGACACTAGGGATGGGTACCGGTGTCCGGTGCTCTGACATAAACGGTAGTAACCAGACCGAAAAGCAGCGCACATTTAGGTGCTTTATTTCGGTGCTTTTTTTTCCTGAGCTGTGATACACTTTAGATTCTAGCCAATCATTTTACGTTTCCGAGAATAGTAGGCGGGCCCAGGTACGTACGTTCTTTTAGAGCAAACTCAGCAGCAACAAGTGCTTTAAGCTGATACTGTGATACTGTCAAAGGAGGCAACACCTCGAATCTGATGAAACACCTGGCGACGCATAGCGTTTTTTTTAAAAGCCCAGAAATGCGCCGTATTTGATAGCTTGCTGCGAGACCTCACACCGAGCACATCTACTGCGGGTGGGTTGCCTGTTATGCAACATCCCCCAAAAACACGAAGAGGAGAGTCCTGGCCCCGCCCTGCCAGTGTAGCATAAATGATGACGGATGATGATGGCAGCAGCCGTTCTTCTCTGCGTGAGTAGCTTAATGTTGTTCATGTGTAATTTACGTTGAGTAGGCTAACCACGTTATTACATTAATGCATGTAAGGTGAACTAGCAAACATCATCATAGCTACATGCGGCTGTCTTCTTGTTTGATGGCAGATACTCCCTTCACAATGGCCAAAAAGGCTAAAATGACCAAAGAAAAAGTGGAAAACAGCTGAACATGAGAGGTTTAGGACAAAGTTTGTGTTTTTTCCATTGTTTAAGCACTGCTTCCAGCCAAGAGTGATACCATATATGCCCCATAGCTGCAGAAAAGGCTAACATTGTTATCTTTTTACAAAAAACAGCTGAGCATGAGAGGTTTTTGGACCAATTTTGTGTTCTCCATTCTTTAAGCACCGTTTGAGCACCGGCACCGTTTCAAAAGTACCGATTTGGCACCAGTATCGGATAAAACCTAAACGATACCCATCCCTAGTGGACACAGGAGTGGATTGGTGGCAAGGATACGTGAGAGGATGCAGGACGAAAATGTCACAGAGGAGCTGACAGCTTATCACTGCATAATACACCAGGAGTCGTTATGTGACATGTAATGACCATCATAACGCGCGCAGTTAACTTCATCAGAAGTTTAAATCACCGCCAGTTCAGGGCATTTCTGGGAGCGTTAGATACAGAGCATGGTGACTTGCCCTATCACACAGATGTGCGATGGCTAAGCCAGGGAAAGGTGCTGCAAAGATGTTTCGAGCTTCGTGAGGAGATCTGTCTGTTCATGGAAAGCAAAAGGAAAGACACAACAGAGCTTTGAGATGAAACATTTATGTGTGAAATGGCGTTTCTGTGCGACATCACAAGCCATCTGAACGTGATGAACCTGCAACTGCAGGGACGGGGGCGTGTCATCTCTGATATGTGCAGTACGGTGACGGCGTTTCAAACCAAGCTGAGTCTGTGGGAGACGCAGAAAGAAACCTTGAGCCACTTCCCCAGCTGCCAGACCACGAAAGAGAAGCGCTCTACCGCTCAACATACTTGCCGCCGAGTTCCGACGCCGATCTGCTGACTTTGAAGCTCAAAGAAGCAGGTTTGAACTACTTGCCAATCCTTTTGGAGTTGATGTGGAAAGCGCACCACCGAACCTCCAGATGGAGTCGATTGAGCTCCAGTGCAATGACACACTGAGGGGAAAATATGAGAGAGCGGGTGCCGCAGAGTTTGCACGTTTCATCCCCGACACAATGTCGCAGCTGCGCATCCAAGCTGCTCAGACGCTCTCCATGTTTGGCAGCACACACCTGTGTGAACAGTTGTTCTCTTTGATGAAGCTAAAAACATCACACCGGAGCCGTCTTACTGATAAACACCTTGACTCAATCCTGAGGACTTCCTCAGCTCAGAGCCCGACCCCGAACATTGATGAACTCGTACAACAGATGAGACACCACCAAGTATCAGGCTCAGACAAGTGAGCAGAACATTTACGCATTTCTAGTTTTTAATTCAGTTACATTTTTTACATGTGTTTCTACAAGACGGGATTTTTCTTTGAAGTATTGTTTTGTCTGTGTGCCATAGATTTTTGTATTTTATCTTATTGTATTTTATTTATTTATATGTATTTTTCAGTTAATGGACTCAGGGAAAATTGCAGATAAGAGCCATGAGACAGAATACAACTGGTTTGATTATTTTTTTTCAATTTTCTCTTTTTACTATTGGAAAGCAGTAACTGGATCACAGAGCAGCACAATATTGCACTTTCAGTTTACAATGCATGCAACTTCATTTATGCATTCATCTTGATATTAAGGAGCATATTTTATTTTCTTTATGAATGACATTTACTTTTTTGCTGTTTGCCTGTTGAAAATGTTTTCTTTGGAAATAACTGACAGAGCCATCAGAAAATATTGGATTATTAATTTAATCGTTAAATAATATACAGTACACTGTGTTAGGTCTTGGTTCAATAGGTTATGTGCAATCATTTTAATGTTTTAATACACATTGAACCAGTCCGGCCCTCAGCTTGTAGCAAATTTGTTTTTTGGCCCTCTGATGTATGTGACTGTGACATCCCTGATATAGATGATGAGATATTCAACGTCTTTGCAATTAATTTGTAGATGCAGTTTTTATGTACTGGTGAACGTTAACCCATCTTTACTTCTGACACTGGCAACTGGTCAGTTACCACTTACTTGTCCACCTTATTGTTGCACCCCATCTCAATCTTTTTGAAAACTGTTGTTCTCGTGCTCCAGTTTAGCCCAGTGGGATGAGCAGCTGAACGTAGGCCCGGTTCTCCCCCCTCTCTCTCCCCGCTTTCCTGTCTCTCTCCAATAAAGGCCAAACCCCCCCCAAAAAAAAACAAAACTGTTGAACTAATCAAATTCAGCTAATATTACTCTTAACATGCCACATTTTTTCAGTTTATTATGTTTATTATGTGTTTATTATGTTACTTTGTGAATAAAATATGGGTTCCTGGGACTTGCAAACGATTGGTTTCTTTCCAGTTTAATTGGGGTTGTAATATTAGCACAGCTGTCATACAGGGTCCATGGAAAATGGAAATGGAAGCATAATGTTGCCTGGAGTCAGCTTGTATGGAGCTGGCTACATTTTTGACTTGTTTTACACTAAAATATGTTGTATGTCAACTGGCACCATTAAAAGTATACAGTGTTAGCACTTTTGTAATGCATCCCAATACAGGTAGTAAAGACACTGAAGCCTTTTGTTGTGATTACTAAGTGAATTTATGGAAGTGTATTCAGAGACAACAGCATGTTGCGCTAAATCGGTCTTAAATCCTTCCAGATAAATCCTATACCACTTCCTCTGCCCACATACACTCAAATCCACCCATAACTCCCTTGCACCTCACACTTGGAAGCCCTGTGTACAACAACTAAATTACTACACAGATAAATAAATAAACAAACACCTTACCTCATACGACCAGACACACTGAACACCTGCAAATCTCCTGACACACCGGCCCACCTCCACATCTTCATGGGTAGTGTACATCTCCTGTAAACACTCTCTGATATGGGGTACCATCCTCTTAAGAACTTCACGGCTCATGATGACGCCTGGCCCACCCATACAGAAGTTCTCCCCAGGCTCCAGAGCCAGTTTCCCAAGCTCATCCCGGGCCCCCATTCCCGTTTGACCCAGAAAGATGGCCTCACTACTATTGAGGCTGCGCAGGAAGCTCTCGAGCTTCTCACTCTTGATGTAGACATCATCATCAGCCCTCATAAACCATTCATACTTATCCAGGTAATAGTCATGCATGTACTTAAGCATCATGAAGGACTTCTTTTGGGGAGGGTATGAGTCATCTACATTCTTCAGAGCCACTATCGGGATCGGTATGGTGGTGTCAGATCCTTCACTGGAGAAGAACTCCACACGACCTGGAATTGTCTGTGCCCATGTCCTGTAATCAACACAGACAAAAGGAGAGGACTGGTGTTATGATGATATGTCTAAGACAACCAAAAACAAGTGTGTATTCTGCAGAGGACACCACTAGGTACATTCATCTGGATATGGCTGAAACAGGTGGCACAGTCATAAATGTTCAGCATTTAGAAACCAGCGGCTATTTCAGAGGTAGAAAGCTCATATTTTAGTGATATTCCTAATTTGCATCATAACCTTCCAATAATATTCCTGCTAAACATCAAATATTGTGACAATAACAGTTTTAGTCATTTTGCCTCTGTATAGCACCACATCGGAGTTTAAATCAAACAAGTTATGGTTGAAGCGCACACTTCCGGCTTGAATTCAAGAGGTTTAACAACATGTAACTGTTTATCAATTACAGGCCTGTTTTGGAGCAGGTCCTGCTTCTTTGGGGGTATTCCTGTCCTCTGATTGTCTTCAGTAACAATTTAAAACAAAACAAAGCCAAAAAAACCATCTGCGTGTGTGCCAGAGAGAGAGGACGTGAACGCCTGTGTTTGTCATATAACGGACTTGAAAAGTGAAGGTGAGACTGCAGTAATCCCACCCCATGAGAGCCAGAGGCAGACAAGGAAATGCCCAGGAGGCCCCGGACCTCCACCGCACCCAAGAGAACCGAAAATCCGAGGATAACAACCACGCGTCCACCGACGCCCACCAACCAATTGTTTTTTTTAAAGGTGGCAGACATTTCTCCAAACTGTTGTGATCTAGAAATACATTTCTATATTGAGTAGTGCACAAACTGATTTTCTGAGCAGTGCATAGGGCAGTGAGGACTGTATGTCACCTAAGATGCACAGCTTGGCGGAGGTTGGGATACAGCAGCTAAACCATGTGGATCAGTCTTCACATATCCTCTGGACAGGTATACACGATCCCATATCATACATATAGTTCTTGTAGGATTTGCCTGTGCAGTAGGTTACAGCATAGGCATATTTTGAGTCTGTAAGACCCATTTTGAACATCCTTTGTCCTATAGATCTGAGAGAGTATATAGCCCTGCAGCTTGGAAGAGCCAGAGAGTAAACCACTGACCTTCAGGACTGGTAGACAAACTGTTCTACCTCCCAAAGTGACCACATACTACAGAATATTATACAAGTGTTCTATGTATGAAAAACTAAAATCTTAATTCTGAAAACAAAAGCGTTAACTGTTACAAAAGCAAACAAAGTAGAAAAACAGATCACATAACTGCAGCCGACATTAATACAAAATAAAATAAAAAACAATACTGTGCAATTTATTTTGTATAGATTCAAATTGTGTTGGATTATTGGGAAACAACTTTCTAATGTGAACAAAGGACAAAATAAACAAAACTGAAAAATACAGCGATTCTGTTATTTACCTACCACAAAAAAATAAAAATCAATACATTTACACACAGAAAAGATCCAATAGTGTCTCAATAAAGCGAACTGTGAGGTTCATCTCCAGATCAGAATTCTTTATTAATCCCTGAGAAAAGGATGTGGGTTACAGTTGCCCCAAGAGTGTAACAGTAACAGACTAAACTATTTAAATAACAGAATGTTACAGATTTGACAAATGTTCAATTCAAACTGCACCAATATATACAAATCGCTCAAATATAAATATCAAGAATATTGACAACGAATATTACAGCGGTGGAATATATATGATTAACATTCGACTCTAACCTGTAAACATCGTCGTGTGCAGAAAGGCTGCAACTACTGCAGTGTTTACAGTGTGTTAGATGGAGGAGATGTACAGGGAGCCACGGGCAGGAATGACTTCCTGTGTGGTTCAGTGGTGCTTTTTGGTGACCTCAGTCTCTCACTGAACGGGCTCCTGTGAGTAGCCACAAATCCGATACGGTAACAATGTTTGACTTTGCTGTTCAACTGTTTCTTTAACCTCTTTACAGCAGGGCACAGGCCGTCTGACAGAAAGGTTCATGGCTAAAGAGTTGGCAACCTGAATTCAATTACTTTAAAAACATGCTTAAAATCCAACATTTTCAACTGTGCTTACTGGTATAATGTCCTTTAGAATAAAATGGGCGGCTGCATTGGTGATATCACTGTGCCACTTTATTTTATCTCACAAGGCATGGACTGGGAAAAAGTATCTGTGCAAATAAAATTCGGTATTGTCTGTGGATTGCATTGTGCACGTATATTGTCAACTGCACACTGTGCAAGGGTGGCACTACTTAAGATGTTAACATTTTATGGTGCTACCTGCCTTTTTGGGAACACACTTTTGACACAGTTTGCAGAACTCTGCTTCTTTGTCCAAACGGCCAAAAACTCTCCACGTAACTAAAGTCCTCTTCAACAAGTTCCTTGTCTCTTTAGCCTTAATATTCGACTTTGCTCTGTGGCTACAGCAGGCACTACTAGATGGGAGGTTGGTGGTTCGATTCCTGGCTGCTCTAGTCTACATGCCAAATATCCTTAGGCAAGACACTAACCACAAATTGCATATTTGCTAACCACAAGTGTGGTGTTGCATATCTGGCCAGTGTACCAGATTGGTGATACAGCCATTTCTAAAGTTTCGATTAGGTTTATTTGGGTTTTTTAGTCTAATGACGTCCTCCTTGTGGGTGGCTGTAGCTGAGGAGGTACTAACTGTATTCACTAGAGGGTTGGTGGTTCAATCCCTGCATTATCCAGGGCACATGTTAAAATGTCCTTGGAGGTGCAGGTTTCCCGTTTAAACAGTACAGTTACGTAATGACTAAAACTTGCAGCATTGTTTGCCAGTAGTGCAAATGCTCGTCACTGAAAGAGTGGCCACTGGTACACTCACTGGTGGTGAGTACAGAGTACAGCACTTACGATCTCACTTAGATTATCTTTGAGTTAGTGATATCACAGACACTCAGATACTGGTGAATGATTGCTGAGAGTGATGGAATCAACCTCTCTCTGACACGAGGACCTGGAGATTTAATACATCATTAATGAAAGAACAAGATTTCCTTAAATAATTCAAAAACAAGTGGGTGACGTATTTAGATAGTAATGACCTACCAGCAATATCGCCATGTGTTCTATGGGAAGCAAGAAAAGCAGTAATGTGTGGCAAAACATTATCTTACTGCTCATATAAGAAGGAACCCCACCCCCGCTTGTATTAGAAATAGCACAAACAATTCAATCATTAGAATATACCTATGCTCACCACAAGAGCACACATATTTAACAACCTGAGAAAACTAGAATAAAATGAAATATTTAACGAGAGAACAAAATTTCTGATGCAAAGGCTGCGTTTGGAGGACTTTAAACATAGTAATAAATCTGGAAAAGTCCTTGCTAAAGAGCCTGTTAAAGCTATAAAAGGAAGAAAACTATTTACTCTATAAAGGATTCCACTGGGAACATTACTCATGATCGACAACAAATAAATGAATCTTTTAAAGACTTTATACAGATGAATCCCTCCAACGCTGACATTGCAAACTTTCTTAACAATACAAATCCACCAAAGTTAAATGACGAACAGATTGTGGTTCTGGATTCACCTCTTTCTACATCCAAATTCCATGAAGCCCTACGGCGTCTCCTAAACAATAGAGCCCCAGGACCAGATGAAGTAAATTAACAGTCCTGCCTCTGAATTGTAATTCTCGAAATGCCACAACTACTCCACTACAGTCAGGTAACACTAGAGCTCTAGGTATAAATTGGCTGGACCTAGAATAATAGTTTTGTGAAAAAGCCTTTCATCAGCTCCACGTAGGTCACAATGTATAAGGTCATTCATGTGGCTTTGCTGGCTGTAATGCAGCAGCACCGCTGTGGACGTGGGCACCCGACCTGGGGCTTCCTTCTTATACTGCTGGGATAGGTGTGCAGAAGCTGTATGGATCGGACGGACTTGTCACTGTTCGGGTGTCATAGGTCACAGCGATACGAGCAGGTACAAAAATGTGATGATGTCTGACTGCATGCCGCTGATTGGCTGGTCGGTGGCATCATTCGATGAGTCACAAGAGCGTCTCATTTACAAAAATCAAAACCACCACTTCCCGTGTCACAGACCGGGCAGCGGGTATATTCTTGCCTCGATGGCCACCTTTGTTGTACCTTTCATGTCGCATATTAATTACGCCACCAACGCTAAGCTGCATTACCGTTACAGCGACCACGCACATGAGCTGGTACTTGATTGTAATGGAAAACCACTCAGAGTAGGTCCTAATGGAAAAGGGGCTTAACACGCTCTCTCACACTACAAGAACATTGCTGATTTGTACATCTCTGCATTTTGGAATTTGTGTTCCAGATGCTGTAGGTTTGTTTTTTCTTACCAGAGTACTCCATCCTTTTATTTCATCTCCCCCTATCCCCCACCTTTCTTTTTTCCTCCCTGTCCTGCTCTTGTGATGATGACATCTGCCTTAGACATCATCATGACAAGACAAGAAAGCTCCTTACTACGTATGGATGGTTTCATCTCACGTCCAGCACCCTATAACTGTACTCTCCGCCGAAGATAGAAAGCTGAGGACAAGTGAGTGCCAAAAGCACTATTCAGGATAAAACAACATAGATCCATTAGTACTTCAGGAAAATGGCCATAACTGTTCATGTGCCGCTGCACGCCGCGTTTCACCGGTCAATAGAAAAAGTAGCCAATCCTATGGCTGGACCAAAGTTGGATTGAAAGGTGCACAGGAACAAGCCCTAAGCACAAGAGCGATAGAGTCTGGGGTCTACCACACCAGGCAAGACCCCAGGTGCAGCCTGTGCAAAGATGCACCTTAGACACTTCAGCACAGACAGGGCATACTGGAACACCATTACCAAATGGCTGGCATAGCATAAAGGAACATCTATGCCGAGTATGGTCTAGATGTCCCAAGGTCAAAATGGGATACACACCCTAGGTTGGTTGAGACTGACCAAGCTAAAATCCTGTGAGACTTCCAGGTATAGACGGGCAAGCTGGTGGTAGGTGACCAATATGACATAGTAGTTGTGGATAAGCAGAGGAAGACGCCCATTGTGACGATATAGCTCTACCAGCAGCTTGAGAAATACCAAAGGCTGTGAGAGTTAGAGAAGATGTGGACATCTCAACTCTGGAAACAGTAAGGAACAGCCAATCAGAGGAAAGTTAGCTTTTGTCTGTATATGGTATTATTTATTAAATAAGTTAGGAAACCATGCAAGTGCCTCTTTCTACAAACATACACACATACAGGGTGTCTATGTACCTACACATTATGCCTCAATATCACCACAACCACAGTCGAGTTCTGTGGGAATTACTGGCCAGTAAAGGACAATAAAGATTATTTCAAACTGTAAATCTAAACGTTTTAATGACACTGAAACTGATGGAATATGGTTCCTCTCCAAAAATAAACATAAAAGCAAAAGTAATCTTTAATGTAGAGTAACCTGAAAGGTAACACTGCTACACTTCTTTTAAATACTTACCCTTACAACATGTCAGACATTATCTTACACTGTATTGAGCTGCTTTTTGTTCACTGCAGTCACAGTTCCATCTTTTTTCTTCACCATTTATAAAAAACAAAACAAAAAAACAACATGTACCCATGTGCTCTCATCACTTCCAGATGAACTACAGTTTTTGGCACACATGCTGTCTACAGTACTGTGGTACTAAAGAAAGAAGAGTACTTTCCTCTTTTCTTTCCGCCTGGGTCGTGGCCTGAACTTTCTGTTGAAACATTTTTTATTTTTACTTCTCCACTTGCTCATAAAAGATTATCTGGCTGTTGGGTTTTACTCAGTTTTCTCTTTCTTCTAAATTGTAGGGTCTATACCTTTTGATACGAAATGACTTGAGGTTGTTGTGAATTGGGACTTTGTCAATTTAATTGGATTTAATTGAACTGGACTTACAACTTTAAAAAGGAATCACCGTCCTAAGCACAGCAGTAAATTAAGCAAAATATGGCTTGAAAAGCGAAAAAGCAAAAACTGGGTTTATGGTATTACCTTGTACATGTCCAGACTTGAATCCAATTGAAATTTGAAGTGGGCACTACATGCAAGTAAAGCTCTCAGAAAACTGGTCACACTTTTCAAGCCTATAACAGAGACTGATTTTTGATGTTTTTGTTAGAAATATATTTTTAAAAGTTTAAGGTTTTTCCTGTCTGTTTGCCATCAGGTATGTCTGCTTAAAAGGGTCAACTGTTTGCTAATATGTTAAAACAAAACGAAAAGAAGAAATTGTGATGAACTTCGTCGTGATCCAGTTTGATTATCTACAGCTGACGATCTCGTCTACCTCCTCAGCCACGACCAGTCGAAGTTAAAGCAGTTTTACTCTCCATACGAGCTGGTAGCGGACAGAACATTGCTATACGTGTCACATAATGTGGCATATTTGTGTGCTAACATATAAATATCATTATGTTTCACGTTATAATACGTATAGCCGGTTAACTGAAGAGGCTACTGTACAAGAGGCCCGTGCGTTTCCAAGTTTAGTTCTTTTATATTAAATTGATAGGTTCGGGCATTGTTCTGTAAGTGGCGTCACATACCTGTGTGCTGCCACGGCACGGTTGTTCAGGTACTTCTGGGCAGTCATGACGCCAACAAATAGGAAATTGTTCGATCTGGAAGCAGATTTCTCAGTCGGCGGTGAACCGTTAACTTCAGGCCACAAGACTCCCCCGTATTCTTTCCCGAGACCCCCGTTGAGCCCACACCCGGCAGAGTTGGCTTTTCTTTTCTGTCCAGCTTTCTTCAACTCACTCGCCTTGGGTAAAATCAGCCTGGAAGCCAGTGTGAACCCAACAACCAGTCCCAACAGAACACTAAACCAGGCTCTTCGACTTCGACCTGCCATTCCCCCAAACTTCATTAGCTCTGTCGGTAAAAGCGATAAGCAAGACTCGATCGTCTCGATACAAACACTGAAGACTGGGTCGATAGAGCTCGTTTTCCGCCAGAAAACCGGGCTCACGCGCAATCTCTCATGGTAGAAAAGCCCTTTTCTTCCAGATGCCTACGTAGCATCGCAACAGTCTTACTGAAGCCGTCACTTGAACAATTCTCTGTCGTTGGTCCTTCGGGCGATCAAGCCGTCCCCCGCTGTCGATCATGGACGAATTTCACAGCGATCGAAAAGCGCAGTAGCTTTTTATCACTTAGCGTTCAGTAGTGGTCCGACTCTCACCGTTATCTAGACATGGCAAGAATGTCTGTCGAGAAGAATGATCGCGAAGGGTTTAACAGTGGTTTGACCCAACGGCAGCTCCGTAGAAATCTTCTAATCGCCTCCACCCCCGTGGGCCCGACGGTGCTGCCTTTAAGCTGCGTGTGAAACCATACTCACACGTCTAAATTCATCTGCTGTGTAAATGTAGCCAAAGCGTAGCTTCTTTCTGCCATAGTTAATAACACTTTACATTAAAGCAGTAGTAGTTATATAGTTAGTGACTATAAGTGTCACTAATGCACGAGCTATTGCGTGAAACTGTTCTAACAAAAGTCACATTGCTTGATTGTGTACACACATGCTGATAATGCTGAGTGTGACGTGTAAAAGCCTATTAACATAAAATCGTTTTTCCAAGACAAAAATTTGTATCAGTATGTCATTTTATTACGCCGTCATTTATTAAGATCTGTGGCCGATAAAAGAACGAGTCACAATAAAGTTTTGAAAGTCTAACGTCCTTAAATGCAGCATGCTTGTTCTCTGAACTCTAGCGCCCCCAAGTGCTTGTGGTGGCGTTCGTCACCACGTCGAAAACTGTGCCTTGTCTTCATTGTGGAAGATTTTACAGCATGTTTCTTTTTAGGCCACGTCAATAAGTGACAATAAAAAGCGCTTCTGGCGTGTATTAAATTGACGATCTCTGTGAACTGCAACGTTCTGCTGGGAAAACCTCATGAAAGTCGTCATGAAAGACTCCTGGCACTCTTTTTTTGACACACACCACCCTCTTAAGAAACAATGGTTTCCCTATTTATCAAAAATGTCAAACTGAACATTCTGAAAGTAAATGACAAAAATCCTTTGTTATTAACAGTTTAAAAAAAATTAAGATTTATTTTCAAGATTTTTCTTGTTTGTGTTTTCAATTGAGATAATAAAAAATACTGAGCACAAAATATCACCATGTTTACTTTTAATTCTGCAAAAGTACACCTCCCATATACATGTCATTTCAATTCAATTTTATTTCTATAGTGCAAGTCGCACTTTATATTATAAGGTAAAGACTCTGCAATAATAGAGAGAAAATAACAAAAATCAGACGACCCCCAATGATCACATGTTTGCCAAAAGTGGTAAGGAAAAGCCTTATCGTCTGGGTTTTTCTTCCTGTTAAAAGGATGCAGTCGTAACAACCACCAGGCGCTACAACAAAACTGGCTCACATGAGGACCGCCCCTGAAGAGGAAGACCAAGAGTCACCTCTGCTGCTGAGGATAAATTCATCCAAGTCACCAGCCTCAGAAATCACAAAACAGCACCCCAGATAAATGCCACACAGAGTTCCAGTAGCAGACACATCTCTACATCAACTGTTAAGAGTAGACTGTGTGAATCAGGTAGCTGCCAAGAAGCTACTACTAAGGAAAAGCAACAAGCAGAAGATATTTCATCCATCCATTCGCTTCCGCTTCTCCTTTTCAGGGCTGCGGGGGGCGCTGGAGCCTATCCCAGCTGTCATAGGGCGAGAGGCAGGGTACACCCTGGACAGGTCGCCAGTCTGTCGCAGGGCCAACACACAGGGACAGACAACCATTCGCACTCACATTCACTCACACATTCAAACCTAGTGGCAATTTGGATTAACCAATTAACCTATCCCCACAAGCTGCATGTCTTTGGACGGTGGGAGGAAGCCGGAGTACCCGGAGGGAACCCACGCAAACACGGGGAGAACATGCAAACTCCACACAGAAAGACCCCGGCCTGATGGTGGAATTGAACTCAGGACCTTCTTGCTGTGCGGCAACAGTGCTAACCACCGTGCTGCGTTATTTCTTTCTATGTTTTAAATGAGCCATTCTACTATTAGAGCTTACTTATCATATAAATGCATATCATACATCATAGGCTGTTAGGACAATTAAACCCAGCGTGCTGTTTTGCACTAGCATCATAACTGCAGTAATCATCAAATTACTTTAAGTACTTTTGGGGGTTTTTTTTGCTTCTTATTTAGTTTTGGTCTGATGTGGTGTGGTGGTGCTTTCCCTGTGGAAGTCAGTTTGTCTCCATGTTCGTTTACTTTTACTGCCCGTGTCAGTCTGCAGCCCTTCTGTTATCACCATTGTGAAATGAGTCTAAACAATCTGACAATTACTGGATATATCACACATATCTGAAATAAAAAATAGCCAGCTGTCTAACACTTCTGTCACAGGTTTATGCTGTGACCACTAGTGCCTAAAAGACCTCTCCTTGCAAATAACAGAATAAAAGCAGGACACCTCGGATTTTAAAACAACTTAACTATAAAGTTTGAGGATCTACTGTAAGAACCAGTAGTTTTGGTGAGACAACCATTTCCACTGAAGGAAGCAGCACGAGGAGAGAGCAAGAATATGGAAAACATTAGTGCACTTCAAGTCTGCACAGGTGGAAGAGAAAGGAGAGCAAATCTTAGGCAGTCATGGATGAATTTATTTTGAAAGGGAAGGCAAAAATGGTGTGTTATGGTAGAAAAAATAAATAAATAAATAAATAGTGTATACAGTATACACAAGGTATACAGTCCCTCTGCTTGAACTGCTGTTTACACAACAGCACTATTAAGTCAAAGCAAATATTGATATGCCAATAAACATGCACATCCATATTCAAAGCTGCTGAACGAGCTGTCACTCATATCTGAAACTCAGAAGCAGCAGCTCCTGCATAATCTACATATAGTCTGCTGGGAATCAACTGTTCAGACAGGGAGACTCACAGAATCTACTCAGCACAAAGTCAGCTCCATGCTTCACAAGGCCGAGTTTCAGTGGCCTCCATTTTTCTGTCTGCTAGCTAAGCCTCAGCAGAACTCATTGTTGCTTCTAATCTTAAAGCTCAAGGATTGTCAAATAGTGATGCAATCAATTTTAGTTATGAAAACATATCGTCCTCCTGCCCTCGATGCAGTCCTTTTCTGGAACAAACAGTGTGATAAATAGAAATTGCTGACATCCACAGAGCTGTCTTTAAGCTAGAATTCCAAACTGGAGTAGATCCTGTTTATGTGCTCTTACAATGGCCCATAAAGTAGCATGCCAGTTTGGTTCTATTCACACAAATCTAGAAGACCTTGCCAGCTGACCAAATCATATATTCAATCAAGTGAACCAGTATGTGCTTCTAAGCCATCTGAGCATCCAATGCCGTTAGCTCTCAGAAGCTGCTGAGTGAGACAAAAAAATACTGCACTGAGTGGAACGTGTTAATACAGGACTTGGAAAATCCCCATGTGACCAAGAATTAGAGTAATCCCACCTGTGGAACGGAACTAGTGAATCTGTAAGTTAGACAAAGACTGTTAGCCTGTATATGGTGTTAACTAGAAGAAAAGACAACATCAAGAAAACCTATAACAACCATGCAACCTGAAGAGCCAGCTTGCATCCAGCAAAGTTGTTATATTATGTTACAGACCAAAACAAGCACGAGATGGGTGTTTGGACCCGATGCTAACCGCCCTTGTGATGAAAACCTACTCAGAACATGCATGCAGAAATATAATGGTGTGGTTGTTGGCAGGTGGAGAGCAGCACATTACAGAGTGTGCTGGTTTGACAGCCCTGCTGACCACTCAGTAAAAATTAGGATTAGGAGGAGGATTCAAAGCAGTGCAGCCTTGTGATTCCCATTAGCAGGGCTGGAAGTTTCTTTTTGAGCTGGCATGCATGGCAGGAGAAGAAACAGTCTTTGTACTGCTGAGGACAGCAGATCAATGTCATCCATCAAAAACACAACTACAGACTACGTCAGATGCCTTTATTGAGGGCTCTTTATCTGTTAACTACAGTTTAATGAAGTTCACTGGTAAAGAAAAGCTATTTATGGCATCACTTTTCTTCATACTTTATTGTCAGAGGCCAGAACTTTGTCAGTTTATGGTTCTGTGACAAACAAATTTATAGGCCTGATTAATCAGATGAGTTATAGGCATTGATTGTTAAAGGTGCCGTCACAGACTGTGGTTCTTTCCACAATGAGACTGAATTATGATAGAAAACGAGATTTTATACTATATTTGCTAACAGCCATTTGAAATCTCTGCTCCAGTAACAGCAGCCAAACACCGACACTGCCTACACTAGAAATCACAGGAAATTCTAGTTCTGACAGTAACAGCAAATAGTAAACACAAAACAGATAAATTCAGTGTGACAGAGGTCTGGATCTTACTATATCCCCTAACACTGGTGAGACTGATTCTCTCACCAGACACACTAGGACAGTGAGTAGATCCAGACTTGGCTGAATGCCTCTAAGTGCCTCTGGACAGCCAGTACGGCCTTTACTGCAGTGACAGAACCAAAGTAACAATTCTGTGGTTCTACTTTTGCATTTGAGACATCTTTTTTTCCCCCTCTTAACAATGGAAATTGGCTTCCATGCAACTAAGACCTCCAGCACCAGCTAGTTGAAACCCTCGACGCTTCAATGTGGCAGATATATTTTACTCTGTACATCGTTAAGACATAACATTCTTCATTGTTTTGTGAGCTTTAGAAGCATTATAGTTTTATGAGTAGTCAGACATTTGGAGCCTGGGTTGGGTATAATGTCCGTTAAAGTAACGGCAGGAGGAAACCACACCTAGTGACAATTTGGATTATCCAATTAACCTATCCCCACAAGCTGCATGTCTTTGGACGGTGGGAGGAAGCCGGAGTACCCGGAGGGAACCCACGCAAACACGGGGAGAACATGCAAACTCCACACAGAAAGACCCCGGCCTGATGGTGGAATTGAACTCAGGACCTTCTTGCTGTGCGGCAACAGTGCTAACCACCGTGCCACCGTGCTGCCCCCATTTATTTTAAAGAAAATACATCAAGAAACAGATTATATTAGATTTATATTTCAAATATGACAAGTGCTGATTTTATAGCAGCAAAATTATTATCTTTAAAGTTTAAGCATTTAATAAGGCGGAAAGCCTTGCACCGAGTGGATAGTCAAACAAACTGAATCATTATAAATACATTATTTTATATTTATTACTTTTCAAAAAAAAAATCTTATTACTTTATTGTTATAGCACTGGAGATAAATAACAAGGAAATGATTCCGGATCAGCACCATGATCGAAACCTGTTGCTGTAGTATGTAAAGTATTCTGGAGAAGGTATAATATGTCACTGTACATGCATGTGGGTGTGCGTGTTTTATGTGTATAGATATTTTAAAATGATCACGCATGATATAACACTGTCCAGACCGGCCCTGTAAGGAGAGGAGGAGGAAACAGTGAATACATGAGCTACAGTGGATCTCTCACCAGCTGGATCACAAAGAGCACAGGTAACAATAACACACGTACCAGTTGTTGCATTGCAGGAGTGTTCAAGTAGAAAAACAACAATAAACACAACTACAATGTTTTGGTTCTATAACACTTTTCTATCATTACTTTATTATGGATTAATGGTGCAGAGTTGTTAAGTGTGGATAATAAAATAACAGATTAATGCAATAACAAATTGTGCTTTGTTCTCAGATGGACAGCAAACGGACAGTGGTAGATGAGATGAGGAGAGTGAAGGAGGAAGAGAGGCAAAGAGCGAGTCACAGGCAGAGCCTCGTTTATTTCCCACTTTTTTAAAAATCTGTTGCCTCGTGGATCCAAGCGCTGTCACAGATCTTTGCATTTAATTATTATCCCATAACACTTGTTTAATCAGCTACCAGCTCTCCTTTGGAGATTTTAACGTCTACAGTCTCAGCCCCCCAGCACCATCAGCAACAACCCATCAACAGCAACACTGAACCCCATGAGGTAAAACAGGGACTTCTTTTGCTTTGCATTGTCCCCTCCTGATGACGATCATATTCTTTGGTGTTGTTCTGAGCTCGTTGGTAACCTTAATAATTTAGAAACTGCACTTTGTGTTTACTTGTGTTATCTTTTTCCAATATTTAAATTTGTTTGATGATCTGTGTCTCTAACTTTTATTATGAAAGGTATGAAGAGGAAGTGACCTCTTTTGCGCGACACGGTCGCGTGCTCGAATGATTCATCTGGCTTCCGCCAACACGTCATCGTAAATAACCATCTACATTTTGTGTAGCAAGTTTTAAAGAAGCTCTTTGGAAAAGAAAGCAGTTACGAGCTAACAGAAGCCTGTACGCGACGCTGTCGGAGACGGTCAGCTCGTCTGAGTGTGGAATGGATGATGTAACGATCGAAGACGATGATTCCACTTTCCATGTGAAGAAGCCACCCTTAAAAAACCAAGACTTGAGTTCCCTGAGCCTAACTGGTAAGCGTGTACGTTTAATTAACCAGCTTAAATGATAAAGAATATAGGAATACAGTTACTAACGTTCGTAAGACGTATCTGTCTGTAGCTCATGTTAAGGTGGGATGAAGGCGACATGTTGAGCTGTACATAAACCCGCAAACATTTAGTATTTTATTCTTTTAAGATTGTATTTATTGAAAAAATGTTGTTTCCATCGTTTCGTTGTTAAAATGTCACAGCTACTTAGATTATTGTTTATTTCTGTTGTAACTGAATTGCTGTAGTTGAGGAGTTCGTGGCCCATTATGGCTGGTACCTGGTGTTTGGAGCTGTGATGTTCTACCTGCTCATTCTGCACTTGAACAAGAGGAGATCAAGCCAGCGCAGCCCAACGCCACAAGCCTCACAAGGTCAGCACAACTCACTTTATATTCGTGCAGCAACCACAGTATTACAAAGATAAGAATTATATCAGCACGAAGTGCAGCTTCTCGTATCCAATGTTATGCTGCAGCAGGACAGTGAGAGCTTGTTCAACGTTTTCAGCAACAAGTCAGGCTTGTTCCTCGTGGGTGTAGGACGCTCTGTGGCAATTAACAGCTGAGTGTGACGTAGCACCTCTACGTTTGAGTCTTCAGCCAGATAAAGTGATGAAAGGAACAAGTTGTTACCTCCAGCTGGATAATTTACTGGTTGATCTACATTCTTGTCCTCATGTATGGTCACAAACTCTGGGTCGTCATCAAAAGAACGAGATCTCGGATCCAAGTGGTGGAAATTTGTTTTCTTCCCACAAGGGAGGTATGGTGCTGACCACCTTTAACTGGTTCGTGCTCTGAGTTTGACGTCACACTGTGTGGCGCTTCAGTGATTTTTGTAACCCGGTGTGTTGCGCCACATCCATTGAGCGCGAATTTTTTCCGAGTTTTTTGTGATTGTCCTGAATCTCTCTGTCTAAATAACCTTACCAGTGAAATTATAGGCAGATCCTTTGTTAGTGGGCAAACTTACAAAATGAATTAGGCTTCAAATATTTTTTCCCTGACTGTAATGGTTTTACTGCCATTTTAATTAAATTCCACTACAGAAACTTGGGGATATACAAATGTATACATTTAGAGATGTAGAAAGACTTTTTAAACCACGAGGCTTTGTGGAAAACTCTTTGCAAAAAGCACTCCTCAAAGACTTCGCTTCCTATTTTGACTTCTTCTCTTCCTATAAGAGCGTGTATGTGGCGGTAATGCCTATCGTTCAGTAGAACCCTGCAGTGACTTCCTGTGCTGATGACATGATGTGGACTGGTTCTTATATAGTGCTTTCTACTCTAACTGAGCACTCAAAGTGCTTTATGCAGCCTGCCTGAGAGCAACTTGACGTTGGATCTTGCTCAAGGATATTTGACATGCAGAGTGGAACAGACGAACCTGAACATCATAGCTGATTAAACTGTGGATTCTATTCTGTACCAGAAAATCCTGCAGAAAAACATCCAGCAATTAGTTTGTACCCTTGAGCACACTTGGGTTATTGGCAATGACCTGAAACGCGCTCACAAGACCACCTCTAAATGATTAATTTAGGAAACAAATGTGTTTTTGAAGTGGCCTGATCAAAGTCAGATTAAAATGTTTCAACATGACCTTAAACAGACTATTCATCCTCAAACTCTACAGTGTAGCTAATTTAAAAGAAAAAAGAAAAAAATCCCCCCCAGGCGATGTCAAATATGCATTGCTGTTACTGAAAACGATCCACTGGGGTTCTTGCTGGCAAGAGTTGCACAACCATTAATTAGGTTAGGGGGCAATTACATTGTCACACTGGCTCAGGTGTGTTAGAATGTCTTGTCCTTAATCAGTTAAATCATTTACAACAGTAATGGATCACAGGCCCATTCAAAGTTCTCCAGTCCGTTCTCTTTTTGATGTATCGAATCCCGTTTAGGTTGTGGGTATCGGTCACTGTTGTTATCCAGGCTTCAAGGGTTACAACAGCTTTTTCTTAGAGAGGAATAGAATAGAATGCACTTGTTGTCACTATACAGATGTACAATGAGATCCAGAGCATCTCCAACTCAGTGCAAACATGTGGGAGAAGAAGGGGGGATGAGGTGCACATTTTGTTTGCACACAGGTGGCTGTAGGGAAGGAGTTGATGCTGTGTTCTCTATGTAATTAAAGGGGATCTGGTGTTATATGCATTTTGTAAGTCTTTGAAAACAAATTTGGGACACATGACGTTTAAAAACCTTTTCCACATATTTCTGAATTTTTCTGTTCTCAGTTCTCTTTCCATGTTTGTTTGTCTCTGTCCTTGTAATGTACTATATGTACTATATGTACTATAGCTAGAACGTCACGCAATATTATTTGACTTGGAAGTCCTTAGACACAAGTCTGATTTTTCGGTTACTACATCTGTCTTTACGAAGTGTCTGATCTGTAGGTATATAGAAAAATCTGCCCTTGGTAACCTGTATTTCTCTTGAAGATATGTTATTAGATATGTTATTGCATCGTCCTGATTTAACTTTCGATTTCTGTTTGTTACATAAAGATCCAACACTGGTGGAAAGGAGAGAAGAGGCTATGGCAGCAGCCAGGATGAAGATGCAAGAAGAGCTTGATGCCAAAGCGTCCATCTTTAGAGAGAAACAGAAATTGGTAGAGTTTGTAAAAAAGAAAATCAAAGAAGGATGATTTTCTGTCAATATCAGATGTCAACACACTGTTTTTATTTAATTTGTGGACAGCAAGAAGAGGAGAAGAGGAGGCAGAAAATAGAGATGTGGGAGAGTATGCAGCAGGGAAAGAGTTATAAAGGAGCTCCAAAACTCTCTCAGGTAATTTTTCATCTGAAACATTTGTATTTGTGCTGCTCTGTGAAAGGGTGTGTCCTCAAGTACGGCTGTTATGATACTCGTTCATTTAACAAGTTATTTAGACAATTTCAGTAAAGCTTGTGAAGTTAAAGTATATTTACTCATGTAGCTGTTGACGTGGCCTCACATTGAAATAAAGAAGCGATCTGATTTCCCGCAGTTTCCACGCAGCCATACATCACAATGTAATTAGTTTGTTGAAGGGGTCAGGTGTCATCTCTGGCTTCTACTTCTTGTTCCAGATCGATTCCCTAGTATTTCACCTCGTAATGTAAGCTACACTTACAGTTTCCTCGAACTCATGATTTTAGAAGGTTTTTCCTGTTTAGCTACATGCACAACTGCAGGTGCAGGTGTATGTATAACTTGTACATATCGTTCTAGTGTAAATGTAAATGTGTCTGTTATTGTGTAAATACTAGGGGTGCAACGACACTCGTATCGATATTGAACCGTTCGATACAGAGCTTTCGGTTCAGTACGCATATGTATCGAACAATACAACATTTTTAATTTATTTTATCAACTTTTCTTCTGACGATGCTGTCTGTGTTGAGCGCTCAGTGGATCTGCGCTCGACTACTTCGCCAAGGCTGCACTGTCGAGCGCAGATCCACTGAGCGCAGCGCAAGCTAGCGGGACTGTCACTACCCGATCCGTACCGGAAACCCGATCGGTACCCCGCATGCGCAAATCTTACGTCACTTCCTCTCTTTGCCAACATTGCGACATTCAATATATTTGAATGATACGGTTAGCGCCCAGTTAGCTCCTAGCATTTCTCAACAGCTCTGCCTCCTTTTCGACTGCCCGGGACATTTAAACAATGGATAATCCGTATACAAACAAATTCATGCTTTTCTCCTCAACAGAGAGCGTCCCCCGATTGAGCAACAGCGCCGTAAAATAAGAAGAATGGCGCCTAATTACAGAGTTAATAATACAGACTTTGTAACATGTCACGTGACAATTCAGCAGCCAGATGAAGTGTTTACTGACAACTGACAGTGACAGCAGACATCATCATCACTATTCCAACAATCCTCTCCACACAGACGAGCATAAACACACTCGACTATCACTAAATCAAATTTAACACGTTTGTAATGACGCTAATTCAGTTTACAATAGGGTTAGACCGCTCGGTCAGCAGGTGGCGGTATCCTCGTACACTGGGGAGTAAACTGCCATTAAACGAACAGAAGAAGAAGAAAACCCTGCACATGCGCGGTACAGATCGGGTAGACCCGATTTGTACGGTCCGACTTTGCACATGCGCAGTAAGGATCGAGGAGTCCTGATCTGTCACTATCTTTTTATTTATCGTTTTTGTCTACATTGTATTACAATGTTTCATTATTGGAAACCTTTTAAGAGATGCTTGTTATTCTTAACATCTCAACAGATACTCTGACCCGTAACTATCGTTACGGTCCGGATCGCGTAGTGACAGGAACAGAAGTTAAGCTCCTTGCAACATGGCAACTGCCTCAACGCTAGCCGAAATTGAACCTCCCCCACCCTCATTCAGATCTGGCGTTTGGAACTATTTTGGTTTTCATGTGAAAACCTGATATACTTTGAATCACCTTGTTGTTGAATTGTGCTATACAAATAAACTTGCCTTGCCTTGCCTTGCCTTGATATGTTTAATATGCTGCTGAGAATATAGCCCAGAAGAAGCGTATAGTATAGCTTTTATTTTGGAAAGAGCCATTTCTCTGTAATGGACTCTTTTCCAAAGATGAGGGATTTCTCCATCAGATTTATTTTTTATTACTTTGTTGTTTCAGCAACATTAAATTTAAAAACTGTACTTTTGAGTTAAAATATATATTTATAATTTTAATAAATAACAAATTAAAAAGGCATGAACATTTTTTTGTATCGAAAAAATATCAAACCGTGACACCAAAGTATCGAACCGAACCGTGAATTTTGTGTATCGTTGCACCCCTAGTTAATACTTACGCTATTGTGTTCCTCACACACATGGAGAGATGCCAAACTGCCTTTTATTGTTCTTGTAACAGTGACAATAAAGATTTTATTCTAATATGTGTCACTGCAGACTACTGAGGAGACCAGCTCATCCCAGACGATGCTGAAACCAAAGAAGGACAAGAGGCCTTTTCGCAATGCAGGTACGTAGTAGATGAGGTAGGGTTTGTTTATATGACTGACATATGTGCTGAGGAGGCAACACAGTTACAACCCCCCCATATGCAAATGAAGCACGGCAGCTGAACAACAGGCACTAAAATAAGAAAAACAAAAATCCCTCATTTGAACTAGAGATGGACCGATCCGATATTACGTATCGGTATCGGTCCGATACTGACCTAAATTACTGGATCGGATATCGGAGAGAAATAAAAAATGTAATCGATCCATTAAATATCACAAAAGCACCTCACAAAACTTGCAACACGGCGTAACTCAGCTGATAACCTTTGCACGTCAGAGCAGTGTGCTCACGTGATAGAGCGGCTGTGGCGTGCAAGACCTGTTGGCGGTCTGGTTTAGCATTTGTAGCCTCGCTACCAACCCGGCATTTCATCTCCGAGAAAGGTTTCCCAGAGAGAAGTAAAGCAAGTGTGTAAGTTCATCTCTGAATGTTTGTAAAGCATTCCCACGTTAAGCTTAACAACCGATATATGGAGCGACTGCCTCTTCTTGCTGCTACTTCAATCATGAAACTGATCAGTGATCAGCTGATCGGCTTTTCTCTTCTTTGTTTTTGGCCCACTTTGCACCAGAAAGAGGAAACCAGCGGCTGAACAACAGCAGCACGTTTAAGCTTGATAAGCTGTTGTTAGAAAGTAATATTAAATAAATTCTACACCAGGATCTTTTTCTACGTAGCTGACGGCTGTAACTGTGCAGGGGCGAATCTAGCAAAGTTTAGCCAGGGGGGCCGATAGGGCATGAACAGGGAAAAGGGGGCACAAAGACATACTTTTCTTTCTTATTCTCATTTAAAATGTCGAGCTTTTAATAATTAATTATCTGAATCTTACACCCAAAGTTTTTACCTGATGTAAAATATATAGAAGTCCATTACTGTATATAGTAACTGTTAAGTCTAATACACTCTAGTAAGCCATAGTACTTTTGGGAAGATATAATCAGTGCAGTCTGCAGTTCTGTAGAAGAAAGATGTTATATCTATTTAATTATTGTAGAAAAATAATTTATTTCTGTGCATTTTTTTTTTTTACACATGCATTAAAGTAAAGTTGATTACATCGATTAAGCATCATGAGGTGAGGGGTGGTTCCCTATTTATTTATTTATTTATTTATTTATTTATTTATTTTGCTGGGAGTTTGCAACCCTATTAGTTAGGTTGTTTAATATTCCTGCTAACTACTCTTTAAAACACCAGAATAGGGAGGATGGTGCAGGTTTAAGTTTATTAGATTGATGAGTGTTGCTAACTATGAAACATTTTGGGTGCAGTGTATTTTTTGAATACAGGTATAGCAGAATAGCTTTAGTGTTTGTTTGTTTTTTAAAACTTGACTATGAACTTATACACAATGCAGCAAGATATTAAAAATTACACTATATCGGATTCATATCGGTATCGGCAGATATCCAAATTTAGGATATCGGCATCGGACATAAAAAAGTGGTATTGGTCCATCTCTAATTTGAACGTCGGGAAGTTCGGGAGAATACAAAGAAAAGGACTGGTTTTATAACAGTGTTCTGTAAATACTTCCTGTCAATGATTCATGGAATATGGTCTACATGTGGAGTCGGTGGCCTTCTATGGGTGTTGGAGAGCTGTTCGAACGATCACCAGATGTGTGACAAAAGAATCTGCTGTGATGGTAATGACACTCTGCGCTCTCTTAACGGTCTCCTACTGCAGCTATTTATCAGAGGGGTGCAGAAGGGTTAAAAAAAACTCAAGTGGTTTACAGCAGGCACTTCACTGAATTTAAATCCATGTATGTAATCCACACATTATTAGTAAAACTACTGTTAAGATGTACCAAATTTCCCCTTGTTTTTAGGATTATTCTATTCTATTCTATTCTATTCTATTCTATTCTTCTACGTAATACATTTAACAAGTTGTGTTATTAAAGTGTTTATTTATTCATCGTCAGGATTCAGACGATTCTTTCCCATAAATGTTTGCTTGGTTATTCCCTACATTCAGGTTAAGGGGGTGTGATCATAATGAAGCTTTGATTGCACAATAAGATAAGATAACTCTTTATTATCATTGCACATTCATGCTTAGTACAGTAGTATAACGAAATGGGACAATTGTCCCACGTCAACAAAACAGAGCACAGTAAACTTTAGATTGGATAAAAAGTGCAAATAGGTATGGCCTAATATATTAAAGAATGAATGTTTATTGCACATTATTTCCTACCAGAAAAGCCCAGGGAGGTAGCTAATCAGGTCAGCTGTTAGCATTGGTTAGGGCTATTGCCTTGTTGTAAAGGCTGTCCTTGAGTCTGTTTGTCTGTGACCTCAGCAGCCTGAATCCAGACAGCAGCAACTTAAACACCCGGTGTCCTGGGTGTGTGCAGTCCTGTAGGATGTTGCAAGCGCAGCAAGCGCTGCATAGGTCCTTTAGGGAGGGCAGAGGCTGTCCAGTGATTTTTTTGGGCCATATTAATGACCATCTCAAGTGCCTTTTTGTGTGCCATGGTGCAGCTGGAGATACAGTACAGTATGTCAGCACACTTTCAATGGCACAACAGTAGAAGACGATGAGCAGCTCCCTCTTCAGGTCCATTTTTGGAGGATTCTCAGAAATTGGAGACGCTGTTGGGCCTTCTTTAAAACCTCTCAGGTATTTGAGCTCAATTGGAGGTCGGTGTCTATGTGCACACCCAGGAACTTGAAACTGGACATGCTTTCCAAACACTTCCTGTTGATGCTGATGGGCTGTAGCACTGACTTCGTCCTTCTGAAGTCCAATACCAGGTTGTTGTCTGCGCACCAATCCAATAGCATCTGAGCCTCAGCTCTGTACGCTGTTTCGTCTCCCTCAGAGATGAGCCCCACAGCGGTGGTGTCATCTGTGAACTTAATGACTGCATTGTCTTGGTTGGGTACTGACAGAGTCATGTGTGTACGGAGTGTTCAGGAGGGGACTTAGTAAACAGCCTTGTGGAGAGCCGGTGTAAAGGCTGATGAAAGCTGAGGTCCCACTCTAACTCTCTGTACACAGGCCAAGAGAAGTTTCTGATAAAAGGAAGTCCAATATGCAGCAGTTTTACTGTCCGTCTGTATCAGTTAACGTAGAACTAAAGTCAACAAAGAGCAGCTTGTTCTTCATATGCAGATGATGTTGTTTTGTTCTTGTCAAACCCTGAGCGATCTGTTCCTGTACTCTTAGATGTGGTGAGGTCGTTTGGGGAAATCTCAGGTTATACAATTAATTGGCAGAAGAGTGAGTTTGTGGCTTTAACTTGGATGTTGATCTTTTGAAAATTTTGCCTTTTAAAATTACAGACAGATTGAAATACTTGGTGTTATTTTGCCTAAGGATCCTAAATTGATCTTTAAGTTGAATTATCTTGAACAAGTTGAAAAATTGAAAAAGGACATTGAGAAATGGAGGGCTCTCCCTATTCCCATGGTAGGTCGCATTAATGTAATCAAAATGGTTTCCCTTCCTAAATTTCTATATTTATTTTTAAACTCACCTATCTTTTTGAATAAGCAACTTTTTAAAG
This sequence comes from Diplotaxodon limnothrissa, assembly GCF_057381915.1. NCBI lineage: Eukaryota > Metazoa > Chordata > Actinopteri > Cichliformes > Cichlidae > Diplotaxodon > Diplotaxodon limnothrissa. Next base: position 42,912,833 of record NC_140596.1, read on the forward strand.
TGGTCGACTCAGTAGTATTACCATGTGTTTGGGGCTTTAAAGCTCACAGGATACCAAAAGTTCATCTATGTAAGTCTAAACTTACGGGTGGATTTGCTCTGCCACTGTTTCAGTTTTATTATTGGGCTGCAAACGCCAGAACTCCTGCTCACTGGCAGGAAGGGTACAGAAAGGTCATGTCTGCCGAGACCCCACCCCGGGTGGTCACAGAGAGTGGTGGGGTGGAGAATCGTTCCCTCCCTGCTCTTCTTTTTTCGTCCTCTAATCCGCGAACCAAGGTCAATAATTTTATAGTTTCGAACTGCGTTAAAATCTTCCGTCAGATCAAAAAAGGTTGTGCTCTACCGGACACTTCGATCCATACTCCAGCATATTGTAATCATGCATTTCCACCCTCATGTTTAGACGCCTTATTTGAGGTCTGGACACAGAAAGGTATTATTACTCTCAAAGATTTATATATTGACAGGCAGTTTGCATCATTTACTCAGTTGCAGAACAAGTTCTCTCTCCCTGCGTCACATTTTTTTCATTATTTACAGATAAGAAACTATGTTCGTCAGAGTATCCTAAATTTTCCATCTCTTCTGGGAGAGGGGTCAATTTTTGCTCTCCTTCTGAGCTCCCCGGATTCTAAAAAGTTGGTTTCTGGTTTTGTGAAAGCTTTTTCTGAGTATTTAAATTTTAAATCTGACTTTTTGAAGATGGCATGGGAGGAGGAGCTTGGTTTGCAAATAGGAGATGAGGTGTGGGAGAGGAGTCTGTGTAGGATCCATTGTTGCTCTATAAATGCAGGCATCGGTTGATTCAATTCAAAGTGCTTCACAGACGTCATTATTCAAAAACTAAACTCCACAGGATTTTTCCTTCTATCAGTCCGATATGTGATCGTTGTAAACTTGGAGAAGGCTCTCTCACTCGTTTATTTTGGACTTGTCCCAAATTGCATAACTATTGGTTGGACATTTTTAAATGTTTTTCTGGTATCTATAATCGCACATTAGAGCCGGACCCAATAACTGCATTGTTTGGATCTTCCTCTTCCCTTTTGCACCTCAGCTCTGCTGCACAAACTACAGTTTTGTTCAGAATGGTAATTGCTAAGAAAATTATCTTGACTCTGTGGAAGTCGTATATTGTACCTCAATTCAAAATGTGGCTGACAGAACTGACTGCTCTACTGCACATGGAGAGGATTAGTAGTAATTTCTTTGATGTGTGGCAGCCATTTTTAGACCATGTATTAAAACAAAGTCCTGTTTGATCGATCACCAATAACTCAGCCTACCACCTTAGCGTTTTATTTCTGTTTATTGCCAGTGTTGAAGTAGTATTTTTGTCGTTGCAGTGTAATCTTTTGCCTTATTTGTGTGTTTTTGCCCTTGCTGCTGTGTTGTCTGTTGCTTTTTTGTCTTTTTTTTTCCCTTATATCAAAAAATCTCAATAAACATACTTAAAAAAAAAACAAAAACAAAGTGCAGCCTGGTGTAACGCCCTTTGTTGTTCTAGCTGGGAGATTGTGGTGTGGATCGTAGTAACAGTGGTGCCTTCAGTTGATCTGTTTGCTGTATGCGATCTGGAGTGGGTAGAGTGTTGGGTGGCAGCCAGGACATCATGTGGCGTCGGACCAGTTTCTCAAAACACTTTAATCCCAAGAAATGATTGTGTAGAAAATACTATTCCTGACCTGATAGACTCAACCTTGTTTACAAAGAAAGGAATTGATTACATACGTCAGCAAAGGCTTTCAGGGTGGTCGACTGTGGTACATTTAGAAAAGAACTCATAGTCTTAAAAATATATGCGTATATGCGACACCACAGGGGGATCTTGTGGGTGCTGCAAGATAAGTCTAATATGGCATAATGTGTTACCAGTGGTGTTCTTGGTGACTTCGGTCCCAACTGCTTTTAGATCATTAACAAGCTCCTCTTGTGCAGTTCAGGGCTGATCCACCTCCTTTTTCATGATTGTCCTCACACCATGAGCAAGGGTGCATGTAGCTCCAGACCTTGGGTTATTGATGTTTCTTCTGTTTCTGAATAATCACAGTTGTCACCAAGCTTCTTGTCGATGGACTTATATAAAAACATTCCACTGTTTAGTGATGTACTCAATAAATACAGGACTGTTTGTTAAATATGCAGTCATCCTCCGCTGGTGTGAATAAGGGTCAAAATCAGGCAGGTAAATAGTTATGCTTACTAATGAATGATCAGATAGACCTCCTTAGCCCTCATTCACTTCTGACTTTTCAGGAGATTTGTTGGATACAGATTTTGCAGCTCTTGTGGGAGGCGTCTTTTTCGAGGTTGTACAGAAAGTAGGAATCATTAAACATGAACATGTACCAGTGGGAGCTGAGGAAAGACCGTCCGCTCAGTCTGACTGTATCATGTGACGTTGTGGAAACTTTTTCAATGATGACAATATACACATTGAGTTTGAGCGGGGGAACCTGCAGTCAGCTGAGACTGAAGAAGGCAGTTGGATGATGACGAAACGTTTCTCCCAGTGATAACGTTATATCCAGAGGAACCGAGTCAACTTGGAATTTCCTTAACTGCATCAAGTCTGTGAAGGTTCTCAGTCATCCAGGTCATCGTAGTTAACTGCATCGAGACATTTCTCGTTGATATTCTCTCTATATCATTAAGAAATTAAATGAATGGAATTACCATCAAAAATTAGACTCTTTTTTTTCTTTTTTTTTCCTTTGGAGGTGAGCACACTTGAAAAGAAGTTTGAAAGTGAACAAATGATCAAATAGTTTTTCCCTACTGGAATATTGGCTTTAAGAACAGATCAGCTGAAACACTGATTTGAAGTTTATTACAAAGCAAAAACTCAAAAAACCTCAACTCTCTGCGTTTTAGAACAAAAAGCTTAATTTTGTTTTAATGTGTTAAATGTTTCTTTTGTCTGCTTCCTTTCTTCTTTGCATGTTTTACAGATTACAATCCCCTCACTGGACAGGGAGGAGGTTCTTGTTCCTGGAGACCTGGCAGGAGAGGACCCTCATCTGGTGGATGAGGTTAAAAAAGGTTGGAGGCGCTGGACTGCTGGACCTTTGACCTCTGACATCCTGATGTACACACTGGCTGTGGAAATTAAGCTGATAATGTCACCTATCCCATGCTTTATTAGAGTTGAGAATACTTCATAGTTGTTGATCAGTTGGCATAATTGATGACATGTACCTGCACCATGTTTTATTTCTCTTCGGTGTTCACTTTCAACCCATTGTATGCTTTTAGTAGATAACTGAACTGAAAATTATTTGCTTGTCATGAAGCCATTCCTATAAACGGTTATAACCAGTAGGGTTGGCTGATGATTTTCACACAACCAGTGTATGTGTGTGTGTGCGTGTGTGGGGGGGTCTCCTTATATATTTTATTTTGTTTATACCTAAGTGTGCCACTATAGCTGAATAGTTTATATTACTCCAGGACTCTAGCTGGTGGATAAAACAGAATGAAATTGAACTTTCGGATTATATAGTTGAAAAAATTGATATATAAAAATGGAAGGAGGTTCTGTACATTGTTGTGCTCATTTGCATTATACAATAAAGAATACAGTCTGCAGGATTTTAAATGTGTTGTCTTATTAACAGTTACTGTATTATTTACATTGTGTGTAATGTGGAAACCAGTACATTGTGCTTCTCAGACACTCCACAGCATATCTTTGAAGAACTGAATGTTGTTGTTACTGAAGCAGCAGTAACACCACAGTGTTCTTAAAGACAAATGGCTGTGTGGAGTCTAAACACTGTAGTGTGAAAAGTAAAACAGCCGTTCAGGAAATGACCTTGAGCTTTTTCATTTCACACAGACAAAAGTTCATCAATGTTCGGGGTCGGGCTCTGAGCTGAGGAAGTCCTCAGGATTGAGTCAAGGTGTTTATCAGTAAGACGGCTCCGGTGTGATGTTTTTAGCTTCATCAAAGAGAACAACTGTTCACACAGGTATGTGCTGCCAAACATGGAGAGCGTCTGAGCAGCTTGGATGCGCAGCTGCGGCATTGTGTCGGGGATGAAACGTGCAAACTCGGCGGCACCCGCTCTCTCATATTTTCCCCTCAGTGTGTCATTGCACTGGAGCTCAATCGACTCCATCTGGAGGTTCGGTGGTGCGCTTTCCACATCAACTCCAAAAGGATTGGCAAGTAGTTCAAACCTGCTTCTTTGAGCTTCAAAGTCAGCAGATCGGCGTCGGAACTCGGCGGCAAGTATGTTGAGCGGTAGAGCGCTTCTCTTTCGTGGTCTGGCAGCTGGGGAAGTGGCTCAAGGTTTCTTTCTGCGTCTCCCACAGACTCAGCTTGGTTTGAAACGCCGTCACCGTACTGCACATATCAGAGATGACACGCCCCCGTCCCTGCAGTTGCAGGTTCATCACGTTCAGATGGCTTGTGATGTCGCACAGAAACGCCATTTCACACATAAATGTTTCATCTCAAAGCTCTGTTGTGTCTTTCCTTTTGCTTTCCATGAACAGACAGATCTCCTCACGAAGCTCGAAACATCTTTGCAGCACCTTTCCCTGGCTTAGCCATCGCACATCTGTGTGATAGGGCAAGTCACCATGCTCTGTATCTAACGCTCCCAGAAATGCCCTGAACTGGCGGTGATTTAAACTTCTGATGAAGTTAACTGCGCGCGTTATGATGGTCATTACATGTCACATAACGACTCCTGGTGTATTATGCAGTGATAAGCTGTCAGCTCCTCTGTGACATTTTCCATCTGCAAATTCGTAGCCAGTGCACTGACACTGAGCCATTGACCTCTCAGGTTATGTCTACCACTGGTTCGGAGACCGCATCACATAATGAGCCACATACAGTGGGGCAAAAAAATATTTAGTCAGCTACCGATTGTGCAAGTTCCCCCACCTAAAATGATGACAGAGGTCAGTAATTTGCACCAGAGGTACACTTCAACTGTGAGAGACAGAATGTGAAAAAAAATCCATGAATCCACATGGTAGGATTTGTAAAGAATTTATTCGTAAATCAGGGTGGAAAATAAGTATTTGGTCAATAACAAAAATACAACTCAGTACTTTGTAACATAACCTTTGTTGGCAATAACAGAGGTCAAACGTTTACTATAGGTCTTTACCAGGTTTGCACACACAGTAGCTGGTATTTTGGCCCATTCCTCCATGCAGATCTTCTCGAGAGCAGTGATGTTTTGGGGCTGTCGCCGAGCAACACGGACTTTCAACTCCCGCCACAGATTTTCTATGGGGTTGAGGTCTGGAGACTGGCTAGGCCACTCCAGGACTTTCAAATGCTTCTTACGGAGCCACTCCTTTGTTGCCCGGGCGGTGTGTTTTGGATCATTGTCATGTTGGAAGACCCAGCCTCGTTTCATCTTCAAAGTTCTCACTGATGGAAGGAGGTTTTGGCTCAAAATCTCACGATACATGGCCCCATTCATTCTGTCCTTAACACGGATCAGTCGTCCTGTCCCCTTGGCAGAAAAACAGCCCCATAGCATGATGTTTCCACCCCCATGCTTCACAGTAGGTATGGTGTTCTTGGGATGCAACTCGGTATTCTTCTTCCTCCAAACACGACGAGTTGAGTTTATACCAAAAAGTTCTACTTTGGTTTCATCTGACCACATGACATTCTCCCAATCCTCTGCTGTATCATCCATGTGCTCTCTGGCAAACTTCAGACGGGCCTGGACATGCACTGGCTTCAGCAGCGGAACACGTCTGGCACTGCGGGATTTGATTCCCTGCCGTTGTAGTGTGTTACTGATGGTGACCTTTGTTACTTTGGTCCCAGCTCTCTGCAGGTCATTCACCAGGTCCCCCGTGTGGTTCTGGGATCTTTGCTCACCGTTCTCATGATCATTTTGACCCCACGGGATGAGATCTTGCGTGGAGCCCCAGATCGAGGGAGATTATCAGTGGTCTTGTATGTCTTCCATTTTCTGATGATTGCTCCCACAGTTGATTTTTTCACACCAAGCTGCTTGCCTATTGTAGATTCACTCTTCCCAGTCTGGTGCAGGTCTACAATACTTTTCCTGGTGTCCTTCGAAAGCTCTTTGGTCTTGGCCATGGCGGAGTTTGGAGTCTGACTGTTTGAGGCTGTGGACAGGTGTCTTTTATACAGATGATGAGTTCAAACAGGTGCCATTCATACAGGTAACGAGTGGGGGACAGAAAAGCTTCTTACAGAAGACGTTACAGGTCTGTGAGAGCCAGAGATTTTCCTTGTTTGAGGTGACCAAATACTTATTTTCCACCCTGATTTACGAATAAATTCTTTACAAATCCTACCATGTGAATTCATGGATTTTTTTTTCACATTCTGTCTCTCACAGTTGAAGTGTACCTCTGGTGCAAATTACTGACCTCTGTCATCATTTTAAGTGGGGGAACTTGCACAATCGGTGGCTGACTAAATACTTTTTTGCCCCACTGTATGATTGACTCCGAGCCAGAGCCCACTGAAAGCAAAAGGTCGAAAGGTTATACATTTGGAAGAGAGTGGCTTGACCAGTTTCACTGGCTAAGATACAGTAAAGCTGACAACATGATGCACTGTATTTACTGTCATGATGTGGAAAGACCCTGGCCGGCAATACTGCATTTGTGACTGGTGCTAATACTTTTCGAATTGAAACACTGAAAAAGTACAGTGTAACCAGAAAACACATTATGCTGTGATAAATGCATTGCCCAGGTGTCCCCTCTCCCCACTGCTGTTCAGTGGTAGGCAGCAGTAAACAGGCTGTCAGAGGAGGCCGAGATGATGATTAGGTTTAACATTGCCTACAATATTGCCAAAGAGTGCCAAAGCACTTTAAGCACAAGCACTTTTCAGTAACTTATCTTTCTTGTAGAATGGTGCTCCAAATCAATACTGTCTGTATGGACAGCAATTCCCCCCACTCCCAAAAAGTGCACATGTAAAACTGCGGTGTTAAACGATGTTAAACTTTTTTGCGCTGGTGCACCTAAGAAAACAACGTTAGGCGCACCAGTGCAACCGTGGCAAATAGTTAGTCTAGAGCCCTCCCTCTAAGTCTAGTATGTAGGGGAAGGAGCTGGAGCCTATCCCAGCTGTCTTGGGTTTAAGTGGGTTACACCCTGGACTACCCTGTAGGTATTTAAAATCACAATACTGTTGTGTTGGTCTTCATAAAAATGTTTTCAGAATTCTCAGAACCTTTATTAGGCTTGCCTTATGAGTTAATAGTTCGTAGTTGTACATCCTTAGATCTTTCGACAGTCCTGTCTTGCTTTTTTGTTAATATTTAAAACAAACAAAAAACCCTTTGGTTTTTCATTTTAAAGTTTGGGGACTTTGGCTATTTTTGACAAAAATAAAACTGTTATTGTAATGTATTCTGTCCCTCGGATGATTTCTGAGATATGTTATGAGTTAGTTATAGGACGGGTCATAGTCATTTGTGCTGTAAGTAATTGAATAGATCTGTCAACGAACGTGTTTATTCCTGGGATGCTCCTGGCAAAAGCTTGCCATCTAGTGGGTCAACAGCAGAAGATCCCAGAAGTTCATATTAAGGCAGTTTTTGCTCCTAGCACTCAGCAGGGAGGTCCGGTGTTTCGTGCTTCTGATGGTTCCTGCTTCTGTTTCACTTGAGATGGCATAATCTGGCGGAATGATTTATTGTACAGCTTATTAGTACCTTGTCCAGTGAAGTGATGACCTTCTTTTGTGTTTATGGAGTTTGTTACATTTACTGGTGTAAGTTAGCTGTTCATGCTTTGTTTTGCCTGTTAGCATGGAAAAAACACGCCATACGGCATATGGGATTTGCTACACTACTTGCCATGCTTTTTTATTCTTATGTTGTGACCTCGTATTGTTTGTTTTTTTTTACATATGGTAGCAGTATTGAATGTAGCATTTATGTATTTTTTATGTACACTAAATGGACCTTACTCTTGGTCTCCTGAGTGGTCACTGAAGCCATTTATGTTTAGCTTGGTGCACAAGCCGAATAGAAGCATTCAGCTGAGGGAAGAAGAGTAAAAAGATTGTCCTCACATCAAGCAGATTGCCAAGATCCATAGACACTCCCCTCCAGCAACAGCAGACATGTCCAACCAAGGAGACACCTTGTGGTTTTCCCAACTGGAAGTTAGGGCAGAGTGCAGATCATGCCGGTCAGGTGGCTCAGCAGCGAGCCTAAGTGGAGCACAAGCACGAGCCAATGGTGAAGCTGCTTGAGCCAGAGGAGAATGCGCTAAAAACCAAATAGACAAGGAGGCCGAAAAGGCCCGAATGGAGGCAGCAAAGCAGCGCTCTCAGCAGGAAGGGTGCTAGAGGATGCGGTTCAGGACTAAGTGGAGTCTGTGAAGCCCGCCAGACTTTCCTGCCATTATAGCCATGGGCATCGGTCGCACGCGTATGTAGATACCCACTTCTACAACGACACTAATACGGAAGACGGACAACGCAAGGCCAGACATATCAACAGCGGCTGCATATTCACATGAGTACCCCGCTAGCTCTCCGCTTGTGTGGCAGCCCAAATTTCCAGCTCCCCATTGGCCCAACCACGTTGAAGCGGCCACACTACAGCGACAAGGGGAGGTATCAGACCTCTCTGCCCTCCTCTCACGTCATGGCCTACTGATACCAGGACTGACAGTGTTTGATAATTAGCCTGAGACTCATATATCATGGAGATCTATGTTCCACAGTGCCACTGAAGATTTTTATATCTAAAATGCAGTGAAGAGCTTGATTTACTCACAAAGTGGCTTGGCGGTGAGTCTCTCCAGCCTTCTCTGAGAATTAGGGCTGTTCATAATAATCTAGAAGCGGGTCTTCAGCGTTTATGGCAAAGGCTACACAGGTATTATGGCTCATCTAAAGTAATTAAAGCTTCTATGTTCAAATGCCTACAGAGCTTTCCCAGAGTTGCTCCGAGAGACAGCTCTTTCAGGAGCTTGCAGATCTCCTTTTAGAACTCGGGAGCAATAAAAAATCGATGGATATCTGCCAGCCTCAGACTTTTCGACAGTCCAAGAGGAATAAACCCAAATGTGGAAAAGTTTCCTCATGCTTTGCAGTAGTCATGGATTAAACAAGGGTTCAAGTATAAGAAAGAACACAGAGGACACTATCAGCCTGGTTCTGCTGGAGGTTCCTTCCTGTTAAAAGGAGTTTTTTCTTCCCACTCTCGCCAAAGTGCTTGCTCACAGGGGGTCATTGTTGGGTTTTTCTCTGTATTTCTTATTGTAGGGTCTACCTTATAATATACAGCACCTCGAGGTGACTGTTGTTGTGATTTGGTGCTCTATAAATAAAATTGAATTGAATTGAATTGTCGTCAAGGAGCTTGACTCCTCCTCCAATTTGACATGCCAGAATCCACTCTTCACGTTGCAGACAGTGAACACTTTAGTCTTCGACAGATCAGGCAAAATGTCCTCAATGGTAGGCAATGGAAAATGGCTCCGTTGTAGAGCTTTATTTGAGGGTTTTGGATCTTGCCCAGCAGTGGTACTTCACACTCTTTGTCAACCACTTGAAACTCCAACCAATAGTTTCTGATTTCTCGGGTTGCGTATCTTAACTTTGCACTTTTCCAACAGCTTTATCTTACTTTTGTTGGACATCCTCAACACTGTCTGTGTGTCCTTTAACTGTGTGTGCAGGCTTAGCATGTGAATTGCCATTACATTACAGTCCATCTAAAAATTTACAATCTCTTTGCCAATCAGCATGCCTGCAAAGAGTTTAGTGGCTCTCACTTTCTCTGTGTTTATTGTATTCTGTGTGTCTGCCTCTGTAACACAGAGGAGGTCCTCGTACTCATCACTCTCACATACTGTCACGCTGTTCTTCTCTTCTGCTCTGAATGGGCCTTGCATTTAACTGCAAAGTGGGTTTCTCTGCCACACTTTTTGAATTTTTTGTCTGTATGCCAGAAAATTTTCTTTCTTCTTTTCATGTGTTCTGCCCCAAAACTTTCAGTCCACTGTGTCGCCGATCTGTTTCTGGCACACAGCTCCCCACCCTGCATGTATGTCTTCCACTGCAGCTCCTGAAATGACTTTGCTGTGCTCCCGCAAAAGCTCTGCAGCTCTCCGGTGCTGTATGCACGCATCCAGCATCGTGTTTTTCTCACGTAGCATCCTCTCCCTCAAGCTCGGGTTGTTAAATCCACATAAAATCCTGTCACAATTCAGTGAGTCCCTTGACACTCCAGAATCGCAAGTTTTTGGTCAGCAGCTTCAACTCCGTCACATAACTGTCGATTGTCTCACTGCCGCCTTGGTTTCTCATGAAGAACCGATAACGCTCCCCAGTTTCATTAACTGTGGGATTGCAGTGATCATCAAACTCCTTAATAATGTCCTTAACTGTCCACTGATCTCTTGCCATGTCGATCATTAGCGTGTCTAGCAGCTCCCTGCCACTCCTACCGACGAGGTAACTGAACAGGCTTACTTTTTTCTGTTCACCATCTGGGTCCCCGGTCAGCTCCACATAGAACATAAACTCTTCCCTCAAGGTCTTCCATGTCCTCGACAGGTTACTGGAGTCCAATACCAGCATCGGCAGTGCTTTAAGGCCCTCCATTCTTTGCAGCAGTGCTAACTCGATTAGCCACTAGTTGCTCACTGTACCGACAGTCTTCTCCGAGAGGTTCACTCTCCCCGCTCAGCTTGCTCCGCTACACTGCTGCCACCATGTTATATTCTGGTCTCATTTATGACAGACTCCAGAATATCTGTTTCCTACCCAATGGGGTAGTAAGATTTATTAACAAGTCACGTGACTCCAATTGACTCTGCTGCGATACACAACAACATACAGCACAACGTTCTGGCCCACACACTCATTTCCTTGTGTCACACTCTAAAACGTCCGTGTAGCAACACAGCCTACTGTGGAACACAACTCAGCCTGTTTACAATAATTCACATTATTACAAAACTCACAGCCGCTAATGGTCTCAGTGATGTTGGTTTTCTCTTTGGGAAAGTCAGCCTGGCTCCAAAACCAGACATCACCATTCCCAGATTCCCACATAGCAATATTGGTATGGCCTGGATCTGGTCCACACAATGTGCTTACACATGGCCCACATACCGTAAAAGAATGACAGCCCTTTGGTGCCACGGGCCATGTGTAAGTTGTGTGCAGCCATGGGCCAGTTGCAGACACACTGGTGGTCCTGTGCTGGCCCAGAACAGATTCAGCTCCAGCCCCAGATGTCAGCCTAATGTGTACCTTAATCAAGCCATGCAATAACAACATGTGCCAGAACATAATAGGGCAAAAGAAAGATGGACTTAGTGCTTTTCTATTCTCCCGGATTACTCAAAGTGCTCTATACAACATGCCACATTCACCCATTCATATACATTCACACTCTTGACATGCAGACTGAAGGAACTGAAGGATCAAAACAGTAACCTTCCGATCAGTAGGGAACCTGCTCTGTCTCCTGAGCTACAGCCACCCTGTAGGAAGCATGAGTAAACCCTCACTGGGTTTTGGATAAAGTGTACACTCACAAACCTGTCAAACCTGCATTTGAAAGGTTGGCTACCATAGCAATACAGTATAGCAACATGGCATTTAGGTCTTCTAACTAAAATAGGAAAATAGGAATATAAACAGGGCCATCATTGCCAGACCTGGTACACATCTGGTTGACATACACCCTGCCATGACACCAGTCAGTCAAAAGTGCCAGCTTGATGCCGGATCTGGACCAGACCTGTTTTCCATGAACCTGGGCCACACAAACCAAACCACAACTGAGCCATCTATAAACAGTGCCATCTACGCCAGGCCTGGCCCATATCTGGATGACATACCACTTACCATGCCACAGTAGTGGCCGAAATGGTCCAGCAGGAGCTTGACTCTGCAATAGATGAAGTGAACTTCTACACAAACTCTAAGGTAGTCCTTGGATACATTTTTGATGAAAAGAGACTTTTATGTGTATGTGCATAACCATAGACCCAGCAATGGCATTATGTGCCCACACAGCTAAACCCAGCTGTCCATGTCACACGAGCATTGCCCTCTTAACACCTGTGTCATTCTACATAGCTCAGTGGACCCGCCTTCCTTAGGGACTCAGGCTGAGGCCAACTACAGAAAGAACACTTCGACCTTGTTAGCCCTGAAAATGATACTGAGCTGCGTCCAGTTTCTGTAAAGAGGACTGTACCAAAATCCATCCTGAGATGTGTGCAAATACTAAGTCATGTTTTGCTTGGGATCATACTACTAACTTTATTTATCGAGCTTTTCCAAGTGCCTGGTTATACTTTACTTGCTTTTGTCTGGCTGTAACTGATAGTTGGTTCAGCAGTTAATAATACCTGTTTTGATGGTTGAAGTGTACATATTTAAATGAGGATACAGAATTACAAATGACACGTAAAGTATTATATATAAGCTATTTTTAAAGTAAATAAACGAAAATAGCAGTTTATAGAATTTTATCACTGAATCAAGTTAAAAGAACAAATATGTCTTTATTCAGTGTTCCTGGTCATCTGTTCTTTTATACCTTGTTTTGAATGTCTACTATACTCTGGGGCTCTCCTCAGCTCTTCCCAGGAGGGTGGCACAGATGCCCCTCCGGTGGTCCTCCTTGGGCTCTCGCACTCTGGGGCCTCTGGATGTCTGGGGCCTGGATCTCCTCCATGCCTGCTTCATGCCCTGGGGGACGGGGCTATGGCTCCCCACACCCTCTAGCAGATCGTTACATGTTCTACTGTTATTTACTGTTAGCAAGATTAATGTGACGATGCTGTGTTTATTATGTTGCTCTCTTTTCTTGCTTGTTTTCTCTTTTTTCTTTTTCCTCCGGAAAAATCCAGGAGATTTTTCTTTTTAAGTGCCCTTTCTCACTGTCCCCTCTCCCCTCTGTTTTTCTTTTCCTTCCTCTCTTTCTTTCTCTCTGTCCTATCCCACAGCCATGTCTGTCACGTCTGTAACAACTGAAAATAAAATAAAATAACAACAACAGGTCGATCAAATGGACCGTGACGATTCGTTTGGTAAAGTAAATCCGTTGGGTGTCTTTGTTGGTGTTCAGACAGACATTTAAAAAAATTTGAGCTATCGGGTTCTTAGACATTAACAATGGCACACACAAATGCAAGAGCAAATCATCTCTGAATAGTTTGTTAAACATAACAATGAGGTCTTGTATTGAAATGGTCTCCATAGCCACCAGGTCTGACCACTTTTGGGATGTAGTGGAATGCAAGATTGGTATCATGGTTGTGCAGAAAGCTAGCTCAACTCTTGACTCAATTAAGAATCACCAGAAATTGGGGAAGGAAACTATGTAACGTAATGATGGATTATTACACATGATCCAAAGAATGCATGCTGGCCACTACCTTTAGTGTGGCCTGATGAACACAATGGAGACAGGTGGGTGATTAAAAGATTAATGTCGAGCCTCTTGGAGTCTTAATTAATGTCAAGCCAGAGATGGGGACTCAGAATGAGTCCCACCCACATGTGTTTTTGGGGGATGAAAAAATTATCATAAATAAATTTATGATTAATTTTGATAAATAAACCTTCCTTGTTTAAACATGTGTCATGGTGTGTTCTCCCTTTGCTTGTGATTGTTTGAAACTTCTAAAAATAAAGATAAATAAGATAAAAACACATAACAACAGACTCTTCTGATAGGTTGTATGCATGTGCTGTGTAATTGCTATGTAATTGATCAGTGGACAGGTACATTTATATAGAATATATTATAGCTTATATGTATAGTCTGTTTCTTATGTATGTTTTTGACTTGGGGTAAAATAAAACATAAGACATAAGGTTATTCTATTTGGTTTTTATTTTCCAGATGTTGAATCCAGATTCGTCATTTTCACAAAAGTGTCTTATCTTATCTGATATGTCTCTGCAAATGCATACACATATCAATATCATCGTCAGACAACAGTGACATTATTTTAATTTTTAAATAACTCAAACAGGATTTAAGAGGAGCAGTGGTGACTGGACACTGGGAAAACTACAGTGCACTTTATAAATGAACCTGTTGCTTTAATGAGACTTTGGGCAATTTGCAGTTCAAATAAATAGATATAATGATGCACATTAATTGGATTGGTACCCGTGTACCAATCTCCTCAGATGACTAAATATCAACCTCTCAAAATAAGAATATATTCAGGAAACTCGCCTAGGTTAACTAGTGATAGTCACAGACAGTTGATGGTTATTGTGAAAAGCAAATCATCTTTAAATAATCAATCCCAGGTGTTATGGGAAATGTTATGGGTAAATATGGCCACTGCTCCTTTTAAATCCTGTTTGGCATCTTTAACCCAGATCAGACAACAAACAAACTCCAGCAGCTTTGTGCTGAGGAAACGAGGTACATTTGCTTTTTTTGTGCCGAATATTGAGAAAAATAAAACATCAACACAAACTATCTGTGAACGTTCTCAGTTCAGAGATAGTTATGCACCTTCTGCAAAAGGAAACTGTAATTTAAACTTTCCACGGTTACAATGAGTGTGCAGTGTTGTCGCAGATGCTTCCTCCTCCTGCTAAGTCAAAAAACATATTAAATTAACAAAGACAGAACCAAGAAAAAAACAAAAACAAGAAAAGACAAAGACAGACTATGCTAAAACATTTGATGCTACAGCACTAGTCAAATATTACTGTGTTATATTTGTTTAAGGCATATTTCTTTGTTATGGAATAAAATAAATTCTAAAATCATCATGAACAATAGGAGTGGAGATCTCTAGAATAACAATGAGGAAAAGGTTTTCCAGATAGTTAATTCTTGCGGTCTTGTGAGCATCGATGTAGTGACCTGTATTTAATTGCTGTTTCTGCAGTTACCTCATAGATGGGAATATTACCAGGCAAACTTGAGAAAGTTTTAAATATTTTATTGGTCAAGAGTAATAAGAATGGCGAACTGTGTTTAGATTATGTCACAAAATGTCAATGTTGAAATCTACAGTGTTTATTTCCTGGTTAGTCCGTAGTGGCTCCTGAAAAGCAAGTCTACCACAGGGTCACCAATTTGACTGAGAGCACAAAGCTCACCAGAACCGAGAAGAACACCTGACTCCGTCAGAGGTAGTAAAAGTACAGACATTCTCCACTTAAGCGGAAGAAGAGATATTTTTGTTAAAAACATACTCCAGTAAAGGTACTGATTTAGTATCTTTACTCAAAAGTGAAATAGTATAGTCCTTGAAGTGTAACTACTCAAAGTACGTAATCGTTCTCCATCTCTGACAGAAGTTAGCTCTCATTCTTTCCTCTCCCTGGAAATACAGCAGCTGGACCTTTATCTAGCAACACACTGTGCAACAAATTACACAGGAACTAGAGGTGGGCAGATTGATCCACATATAGACAGTATCGATACCAACACTGGTATCAGTATCAGACTGATGCTAATGCAATTGGATTGATACTTTTTTTCTATCCTCTGTTTTCAGTATGAATCCCACTGAACTGTGTTAAATACATTTTTAGTATATTTTTAAAAATATTTTTTAATGAAAAAATATAGCTCAAATTAGCACAAATGTAGCACAAACTACTCTATAGCACATTTAAACAACCGAAGCTGACCCAAAGTCTTTTAAAGACATGCAAATTTACATTAAAGGTGTCTAAAAAACACAGTATCAATTTATAAGAAAAGCTGAAAGGTATTATTTTACTGTGTTAGCGAATTATTGTGAATAGTAAAAATCACAACACTGCCGTTTGGTGTTCTTTAAAATATCTTCAGAATTGGCAAATGTAAGCTGATTTAGCTCATCAATCATGACACACTGCTCTGACTGTTGTGATATTTTGATACCATGGTAGCATTTACAGGATATTGTTTTGTAGTGATATTATACAGAAAAGAGTTACTCAATAAGGCCCATTTACTAGTTGTTTTTCTCTTTCTCGCTGACCCAAGAATTGATGTGTAAGACTCACAGGCTGATACCCCAAGGTCGAAAATACCACAGAGACGAGACCACTTCCTTATTCCCATCCTCCCTTCCTTATCTTTTAGAAAAGAGCTTGTTAAAAAGCCAGGTGGTTTGTTTCAGAATTCACTAATGAAAGAACTCTGTATTCTATGTCTAGGAGTGTATTTTGCTGGGATGATCATAAATTGTAACTGAAGAGATAAACTACACAAAGGATACTTCTTTGCTCACAAGGCAGGAAGACGTTTCCTTATTTGGTCTGTACCGGTTTGAACTGAGAACCTGCTGACACACGAACCTTTTTTTCCTCTATATAAGCTGTTTTGTACTGAATAAACCTTTGAGTTGGTTTGGGAAGGCAACCTGAAGCAGTCTGTGTTTCCTTGTTCTCCCAAGCTGCTCCCGGCGCTGTAACTAACCCAGCTGAACGGCATACTTGAGCGTTACTTTGAATAATTAGGAATCTTATAAGGAAAGGACAAAACTCTGCTTATCGGTGCTCACGCCTTGGAGGGAAACCGGGACGGAGATTTTCTCTTCACTGACCTACACAAGCTCCCTTTATAGGTTAAAACAATCGGTATCACTAAATTAAGGAAAGTATTGGTATTGGCAATACTTTCCTTAATTTACTTTGTACCGGACTGATACCAAAATTTGTAGTATCACACAGCACTAACAGGAACAGTTTGTGTGTTTGTTGATGTTTTTTGAGCTGACAGAAATGTTGTAGAAACGTTATGTCACTGCTCCAGAAATGACCAAATGACGTGTTTTCTCTTGCAAATACCAGCTGTACATTTTGGGCATCTACTAAAATAAAAATAAAAGAATCCTAACATCAGATCCGTTTTTTTTAAATTCAATAGGTAGCATGAGTTGTGTACACATGTGTAATGTATTTATTATCGTTTAGTGTTTTAGTCATGTAGTAGGCTAACTATGAGTGTTTAACTGTATTTAGCTAATTAGACAGATCATATAAATCTCTGGATGTTTACAATGGCCATGAATACTAAAGGCAGGCAGTCTTCTCTGCAACCTTTTGCAACTGTTTCACGTTGATGATCTTTTTCTAGCCAGTCATTTGTGCTGAAAAATACAAATGTTAATTGAAAAAAAATGCACAGTAAAATTACGAGGGGCAGTAAAAACACTGAACACAAAAGGCAAGTACGGACTTGCGTAATCAACTATTGTCGACACACTTGTGCCACACACTCCACCAGGCGTCATCTATCCATCACTGTTAGTAAAGCGCTTAAAAACAAACGAACAAACAGCTCTTATTATAATCTACCGGGTCACGCCCTCAGTTAGGACCACTCCTAAGCAAAGTGGAAGGATCAAAAACCGAAATGTGCATGCAACACCAGCCTCCCTCCGCGGGAGGCGCTATAAAAAACAAAGCAAACGTTGTCGCCACGTGATAGGAAAGACCTAAAGCTTTTGTTCCGGGCTGCTTGGTGTAGCGGTGTACGCTCTGGGACGTTTTGCTGTGAGTTTCGAGACGTGATAAGGTTCCTTTTTGTTCGCTGAGATGGTGAAGTTGTCCGCGGAACTTATTGAGCAGGCTGCTCAATATACAAATCCCGTGAGAGACAGAGAGTTGGACTTACGAGGTGAGAAACTGTCCTTATTACAGCATACACAGAAAGGCCTGTGCTCATTAGCTTACGCACATTTTACGCGGGCCTTAACGTGAGCCTGATTCAAAAACGTAACCGGGTAGTGTTCAGTTTCATGCGAACTGCTGCAAAGATAATGCTGGCGTATGTCTAGACACAGCAAGGCTGATTTCACCATAATATGCTGCATATTAAAAGGGTACGTTGAGT
The DNA here is from genome assembly GCF_057381915.1 of Diplotaxodon limnothrissa. NCBI lineage: Eukaryota > Metazoa > Chordata > Actinopteri > Cichliformes > Cichlidae > Diplotaxodon > Diplotaxodon limnothrissa. Next base: position 42,930,645 of record NC_140596.1, read on the forward strand.
CATTCCATCTGAAATCTTAGAGCAAATAAAAACCCTTAACATCTTCTGCTCAGCCAACTCGGATTTACCTGAAAATTGTATGTTTTAAAACGTTTGTAATAATTGCGATTACATTTTGTTTCCATATATGAAGACTTTCTGTAAGTTTTGTTTCATTTTAGGTGAATTGAAATCTGAGAATATGTTTGAACATAAATATCTCTGAAGATAAACTTTTTGTGTTTTCTCACCAAAAAGGCTAATTGTGGTCAGCTAGTATGGACTACAAATCCCATCATAACAGACAAAAAACATTAATTATTAAAAACATTCCTGATTATATTTGAATAATATCTGTTAATTCAGGTTACATCATTACCAAGCTGCATTCTGATAGCAAGCCAATGTTTGCATTCATAGAAAGAGAAAACCCACAGTAAAATAACTGGATATGCAAAATGATTGTAGATGATTGTTGTCAGAGCTGACATAGTTATCTGCACACATTATGTGTGTGTTAGTGAGGAGACGTGATGACTTCCTGCTATTAATCGCATTATATGCATAATCTCACAATGAGTTAAAAAGTTGTGTATTGTATTTTAGTAGTATCAGGATGTTTTGTTTACACACAAGGTTTTCTTGTTTTATTTATTTATTTTTTACATATGCTTTTTAACAGCAGTTGAAGTACTTTAATTTCAACTTAACCATGAATCTGATCTATTAAAATCAAATAGTTATTTGAAAAGTACAGGGCATTGATGTTTTGTCTAGTTTGTTTTAGAAACACAAGTTACCCTCAGTTCAATGCAACGATTATAACATTACAAACAAAACATGTTAGTTCAAGAGATGTTCCTGTATTATTAAAATACGACAAATTAACATCCAAAAAACGAATAAATTGCGACTGAAAGGTGTGGTGCCTTGTCTTGTGCATTGTGAGTAATGCACATTATTCTACAATTCATGGCAACCATTTTAATAAAAGTTAAAATCTAAAATAAAATAATTCATCCATCTGCTTATCTGAAATCAGGTCGCGGGGCCTAAGCAGTGAAGCCCAGACCTCTCTGTTGCAAATCGCTCTCTCTAGCTTATCCAGGGAAAACACTGAGGCGTTTCCAGGCCAGCCAAGAAAGCCACCATGTCCTGGATCTACCCTGGGGCCTCCTCCCAGTAGGACATGCCCAGCCAGAACACCTTACCCAGGAGGCAACAGGCTCAATGGCTCCTTTTGATGTAGCAGCTCTACTTTAAGCCCCTCCCAAATGACCGAACTCCTCATACTATGCTGAGAGAGAGCTGATGCACCCTTTGGAGAAGGTTATTGGCTAATTACAGGCCAATAATGTGCCTTTAGCATGGAAACTCCTGTCATGCATCATAGCAGGCAAGATGAGCAGGCTCAAAACATGAGTAAGGTCCTGAAGGGAACTGACAGAAACACCACAGGGGAAAAAGATCGGCTACTGGTAGAGCATCGAGCCTTATGCCAGGAGTGAGAGTGACATCAGGTCACTGATCTACAACAATGATCTCAGAATGTCAATTTGAACAGAGATGTGTAGTCAGATGGTACCAAAGAGAGGGAAGATGCTATCTGTATTTTAATTATTTTCTTTTTTTGTTTTCGCCCAGGTTATAAAATCCCAGTGCTTGAAAATCTTGGAGCTACTCTGGATCAGTTTGACACTATAGATTTCTCTGATAATGAAGTCAGAAAACTGGACGGCTTCCCTTTGCTCAAAAGACTGAAAACCTTGCTAATGAACAACAACAGGATTTGGTAAGTTAGGTGTGTGTGTGTGTGTGTGTGTGTGTGTGTGTGTGTGTGTTTTTTGCGACCACTGTTGTCTTCACCCTCTTTTCTCAAGCTTCTTGTGTTCCTTCTTATTGATGTTGGTGTGATTACACTCTGAGGAGTCGGCTGTGAAACACGTAGATGATACCCTGGTTGGATTATAAGGTGCTCAAAGGAGGAGATATTGACATAAAGACAAGAAAACTCCTTACCATCTCAAATCCAGCACTCTGCAAAAATATGCTAGCCGAAAGATGGCTGAAGCCTGAGTGTCAGAACCACTATCCAGGGCGAATCAACAAAGCTCCTTGTGTAACCCGAGGAAGGACAGGCTCCTGCATGCCATGTACCATTGCTACTGGGAAATCCTACTAGTGGCTAGACAAAGGTGGGGTGAAACACAGTATGAAGGCACTAATCATGGGAGTACAGGAACATGCTCTAAGCATAAGACTGACTGAGGCATTCACCACGTCAGGAAAGACCTCGGGTGCAGGCTGTGTAGAGATTCCCCTGACGTAATCCAAGGGCATAAGTGGAACACCATAACCAAATACGCAAAAACGCTGCAGCGAGGCTTTTGACAAAATCCTGCAAGTACTCACATGTGACACCGTTGTTATCTCAGTTACACTGGCTTCCTGTTAAATTTAGGGTCAATTTTAAGATCCTGGTCTTGACCTACAGAGCTGTGCACGGACTGGCACCAGCCTACATCTCTGATCTGCTACAGCCTGATGTCCCCAGCAGGTCTTTGAGGTCGTCTGATCAGGGCTTACTTGCTTTAAAAATACTAAGAGGAGGACTCAGGGTGACAGAGCTTTTGCCACTGTGGCCCCGAGACTGTGGACTCTCCCCACCAAACATTAAGAACTGTGGACTCAGTCGCTGTTTTTAAAAAAACAACTCAAAACTCACCTTTTTAAAACTGCTTTTGGTTAATTTTTTGCCTGTTTTATTTTCTCTTTTTAAATCTTTTTATGACTTGTAATCTTATGTGCAGCACTTTGTGATTCCGTCTTGAAAGGTGCTATATAAATAAATGTATTTATTTATTTTTATTTATACCTGGGATAGCACTCGGCCATGGCGACTAACCTATTGGAGTGTGAATCTTTGTGGATAGAAAAAAGTAGTCAAAAGTATTGCAGCGGCTGCAAACAGTCAGCCAAACAATCAGCTGCAAATTATGCCGGGCGACAGTCATAGCAAAGAGACGAAGCACTTTTTGAGTATGGGTAAAGGTGAAAACTGCGCTTCCTCCACTTGACTCATTAATGCCGAATTCTCTGGCAGCTGCTCTGTTCCCATGTTGTTCCAGTATATTAATGATTATCTCAGTTGTTCTCCTGACTGAAGTTTGGTCCATTTACAGCATCCTGCCATGCGACTGCATTTGTTCCTAACTAGGACTGGGCGATATGACCCAAAATTCATATCTCGATATTCTTATTATTATAAATTATCAGCATTTTTTATAATAATGCTCTATAAATAAAATGTTCTTTTTGTGCATAACAAAAAGCTCACAATTGTGCAGTCAAAATGTAAACTAACAGACGCTGAGCACAATAACAAAGACAGATTTCGCAGCTCCTCTGTTCCCAAGTTCTACTGCGTGACTGACAGCCTTGAGTTTGAAATCCTCTTTGTAACCGTGTCTCTGAACAGGTGCCATTTGTGGTCCTTATACACACAGTACGGTAATATTATGTTGAAGCACAGTACGTATCACTCCGAGGCTCCTCGGTAGCCGTAATGCTCCAACAATCCATCAAGCGGTGCGGCTTCGTAGCTTAGCAAAGTCATATTAAAACATTTTTGACAGAGTTTTTTTTTTTTTAGCGCGGTGTACCACATAAAATTGGTTCGAGGTCAGTAAGCACAACCGGAATTCATACATAAGGCACAGTGTCGATTTTTGAGAAAATTAAAGGATTCTAAGTGAGCCTTATAGTGTGTAAAATACGTTATACAGAAGAAAAGAATATATCGTTACCGCACATGCTTTAAATTATACCGTGATATGGATTTTAGGCAATATCGCCCAGCCCTAAGCTGAAGACAGATGAGGAACACAAGGAGGAAACGTCATGAACAACCTGGCCCCTGCATAGGATGTACCACTGACAGAGGAAGTGGCTACCAGTGGCCACAAAAAAGGCTGGCTTGAAGGACAGCACAGAGGCTCTGATCATCATAGCACATGAACAGTCCCAAAGCACCAGATCCACAGAGGCAGGAGAGGACCACAGCAGAGATAGGATCCAAGTTGTAGAGTAGGCAAAGGTGCCCCAGAGGCTGTCCAGCAGACAGTAGCCGGATGCAAAATGCAAGCTGGGGCAGTATATACTGACAGGCACAAGCAAGTGGCTGGGATGGTATACTGGAACATCTGAGTCTCCAGGGAAACTCAACCAAAGGTGTTTGGTTGCCTGGCAACATCAGGAAGAAGGAACACAAGATGATCGAGAAGTACCAAGGGCTGAAGATATATACAGACATGTGACTATATGTGCCTGTGTGAATATACCAAATCCAAAGTTTAAAAATGGTGTATAAATGCAGTGTGCCATTCTCTCAACTCTGTTCTATCTGCTGAAGCTGTAAGAAGTGTGGAAAGTCTTTGGTATTTAACTTTCATACACAAAAGCTGCCTTTGCTAACATTGGTGTGCTGGTAACCTTATGACATGTTCCTTCCAGTCGGATAGGTGAGAACTTGGAGCAATCTCTGCCCAGTCTCACAGAGCTGATCCTCACAAGCAACAACATTCAGGAGCTGGTGAGTGCATCTCAGGAACAATGGGACCGGGGGTTCTTTGCTTTCTTTACTGCCCTCTCAGAATTCCTGTCTTTGACTAATAAGAGAATCATTTAGATGAATTGCACACAAACGGATTTAACTATATACATTTCTGCCATCGTCATCAAAAAAAAAAACTGAGTAAGATGAGCTAAATAATTGAATGTTTATTTGAATTGCATTTTTATTTTAATGTATTATTTTAGTATATTTAGCTGCACAAATTAACTTTACAGATGGAAATGTCCCGTTAATCTCTTTGGAAGCTTAGCCTCTCATTTTAACATTGTTCTTCTCCTGCAGGGTGATCTGGACCCACTGGCCTCAGTGAAGACATTGACCCTTCTCAGGTCTGAATAAACAAACACATTCTGATTATTGAACGGTGTTCTTCACCACAAGTCTTTCATATGTGTTTCAACAATTCCTGACATTCCAGCTTGTTGAGAAATCCAGTGACAAACAAGAAGCATTACAGGCTCTATGTCATCAACAAAATCCCACAGATCAGAGTACTAGACTTTCAGAAGGTAAAGCTCAAGGTAAGTCATGACAAGTTAAAAATCTCATTTAAACATAATTATTGTGCAATAGTGTCCTCAATGGAACTGTACAGTGTTTGCAGCCACGACTAACACCATGCCTGCAGTTTATATAAGAAAGAAATTAGAATAACGTTATGGACTTTACAATGGGTTTCTGCAGGTACCTCCTTTACTCCCTGCTCTGGGGTTCTGACCTGAGCTGATGCGAAAATGTGATATGAACAGTGTTGGGCAAGTTACTTTGTTACTTCTTCAAAAAAGTAACTGAGTTACAAGATTCTAAAAGTAATTAATTACTTGAAAAGTAACTATTGCGTTAGTTTAAAAGAAAAAAAGAAAAAAAAAAAAGTTTAACGGTCTGGGGTCCAGGGTATAATTGACCATTTTTCAATACTTCTGATGTTTCCTCCACATTTCACCTTTAAAAACTGTTTCCTTTGCCTTGTTTGGTCTCATTCTTTTCAGCACAACCTCACGTGTCTGAATTTACAGTTATGTTTTCATTTTGATGTACTGTATTAACACAATTGATCTAAAATCAGACAGAAAACATAAAATCAGAGTAGAAAAAGTTATGTTTTACTGTAACAACCACAAACATGTTTAATGAATCATATTTCATAACTTTAAATGCAAATATAAATTGTCAATTTTAAGATCATACGCAGAAGTTTTGCAAACAACAAAGTTATTTGCAGCCATTTACCTTTTACCCTCTTTTTTTTAAATAACCATTTCAAACTATTTACGTAACAATCAGCTGTTCTGCATTCAGTAAGATGCCACACAAATTATTTGTGCCACTCAAAAAATTTCTGTCCACTATAAAGGAGAAGATCACAGCCTGATACCTGCAGACAGCAGTCACCTCATTGTTCTGACACAAAACTATCCACAACTCTACACACTAACTACACACTCCAAACGCGTGCGCGCTCTCGCCTTCTCTCGCCATCACTCCTGAAACGTCCCCCTCTTCCTAAACAACCAGATGTCATGTTGCCAGATCATTTTTAATTGGTAGACGTGGTGCATTTCCCCACCAACATGAAAGGGCTGTTTTTTGTTTGTTCGTTTGGATTTTATTTATTTATTTATTTTTTGTTCATAAGCAGAGAGTGCTCGCTGCGCTGTCCTTAGACAGCAAAAGGGATGAAAGTATTCAGGAAAAAAAAACATGTATTGTTTATCATGACTCTAGTTTTGCGTGGCCTATCAACACAAAGACGGGTATATATCACCTTGTTGCTTTGTCATCTTGAAGTGGTCATGTGATAGGCTTACCACGACTACTTTATTCTTCCTCAGCCAAACAGCAGCACTCATGCGATTGTTTTGCCCCCTGAGCTCCAGGTGTTTTGCCAAAAAGTGATCGTCGGGCAGAAAGTGATTGTCGTCCGCGGGAGCGTGCAGCTGCTTAAAGCTGTAGCGCCCAGATTACTTACAGCTACTTCCGTGTAACTGATATAAGATGCTGTAAGCTGAAGAGGGCTTCAACCGTCTGTTTGTTGAAGAATAGTAATGCGACCGCACCGCATTTTCTTGTTAACGGTAACGGCGTTGTAACGATAGAAATAGTAATTAGTTTACTCGTTACTGAAAAAAGTAACGCCGTTACTTGTAACACCGTTATTCTCATCACTACATTTGAACAGATTGCATGCTACCGATTGTCCAGTCAATGGCATCTCTCCATGAGTCATGAAAGTGATTCCTTCACAAAAATCACAACACAATGCTTTGCTAAAATGACCCCACCCACATGAAGTGTTACTAAGTTGTAATTGAAAATGGCCAAAACTGACTCGAGTTGGGGCAAGATGAGCCGAGTTGGTACTGGTGGAAAGGAGGCTTAGGAGGGAGGGCTTCTTGTAGCTGATTTTCACAACAAGGATGACATGACGAATTGGTCGTTCTCAGGAGCTTGGTGAATTCCAGAGTGTAGACTGATTATAGGATGGCTCCTGTGCAAAAAGTTTGATTGTGAAATTTCCTCCATACTAAATGTTTCAGAGTCAGCTGTTAGTGGTATAATAACGTGGAAGTGATTGGGAAGAACAGCAACTCGGCCACAAATAAAAACAATCCAAAAGACAAATCGGGCACGGAGGTAGGCAACTCTCTGTAAAGTCAGTGGCTACAAATTTTATGTATCTCAACAACAGTGCAGTCGAGGGCTTCACAGAATGGGTTTGCATGGCTAAGCAGCTGCATCCAAGCCTTACTTTACCAAAGTGTCTCTTCACCACGCCACCACTGGACTCTAGAGCAGTAAAGACATGTTCTTAGACAAATCATGCTTCTCTGTTTGGGTTTGGCGGTTGCAACGAGAATGTTCAAACTTACTGCACTGCGTAAAGTTTGAACATTATGGTGTGGGGTTGTTTTTCCTGAGGTGGGCACAGCCCATTAGTCCAGGGAAAAGAAATCGTAACCCTTCAGTATACCAAGACATTTTGGACCACTTGATGCTCCCAACTTTGTGGAAACAGTGTGGACATGGCATCTTCCTGTTCTAATATTACTGTACAATATAAAGACATGCTTGAGCGAGTTTGGTGCATAACGTTACCGTTCTATATTCAAATATAGTAAGGGAATGTGGCACCTCCAGATAATTACAAAGCAGCCTCTGTGTATTTTTAAGAGTCATTATAAGTTTGAGAGTGTTCAGTTTGTGTGAGCTTCAGTTACATACTAGTTTATATATTCTTCCAAGCACAATATAAATTTTCTGTTAAATATGTACAAAAATCACCAACTCTCTTTTTAAAATGTACTTTAAAGTATTTGATATATAAAGCTAAAATTTCACAACAATCATTCTGTGTCCAAACTTTTGAGCATAAGATTTTTAGGCGAATCAGAACATTTGTGATGGATGACCTGGCAGTGACGGTTCAGTCTCTCCCGTTGAGTGCTTTTTTTTTTTTTTTTTTTTTTTCCTTTTAAATTTCAGAATAACTAAGTCCACACTTTATCATGTAACTTTTTCATAATGCTCATCTTCTACCATAATTAACTTGTAAATTATTAGAGGTATTTTAAAACCTTCTTATTCACTAAAGTAGTAATAGTTTGTAAATATGTTGGGTAAATAAGGTTTTGACTTTCATTGTTTGATATTGCTGCAGGAACGGCAGGAAGCGGAGAAAATGTTCAAAGGCAAACTGGGTGCTCAACTTGCAAAGGATATTGGCAGGCGAACAAAAACGTAAGATGAAGTATCTTGACAGCACTTCCTCGCCATCACTGGATCCTAGCTGAAAAAACAGATTTTGTACTGCATAGAAATAAGGAATGCACACTATTGCTGTGTGTTAAAGAGTGAACATCTTTGTTCTATATTGAAACATCCCTACAAGTGGAAAAGGTCTCAATGTAGTGTGTCCCTTTCAGATTTACTCCTGGAGTGGCAGTACAGCTGGAGAAGAGGATGGGGCCCTCTCAAGCTGATGTGGAAGCCATCAAGGTTCAGTTTTTACAGTCGCCTCAATTGTAAAGAAGCAGGATTTTACCACTGTGTTCACATGAGAATCAAACTTTAGAGAAGGGTCCACTTTTACTCCTAAAGTAGTGATCATCAATTCCTCATATGGGGCCAGAGAAGAAAGGATGCTGTCCTGTTCTCATTAATAATGAATAATAATACAATAGTGCATATACAGAGTGGAATGGTGCAATACAGAAGTACTGGAAGTTAGAGGAGAGTGTCATGTAGTCCAAGACGTGTATGGAGGAGGGCAGCATGGTGTTGAGGAGCACTCAAGCGCTCCGCACAATCCTCTGCTCTGTGTTCAGACGTGTGGCAGTTTCCATACCAGACTGATGCAGCTGGTTAGGACGCTACAGGTGCCTCTGTAGGTGTTAAGGGGGAGGCGCACCTCATCAGTCATCTCAGGAAGTCAAGCCGCTGCTGGGCTCTTTTTGTCACCGATTTGTTGTTGCAGCCTGACTAGTAATGTAAATGCTGCATTATTTGCACTGTAACAATTCACTAATAGAAGGGAAATGAAAACATAGCAATGTTTTGTTTTTGTTAAGGTTTCTAAGCTGAACCTTAAAATGTGCATGGAGCGATGGACACAGTATGTCAATGAGATCTTAGAGGTTATGCAGGCATGCATGACTCTTTTTTTTTGGGAGGGGGGGGGGTGTATTTATATAATAGAGATTTCGTTTTCAGCTGCCTGGCTTCATGTTTCTCTGAGCCACTATCACTCGAGTTAATTGCATGTGTTAACCAGCATTTTTGCCGGGTATGTTGCACTTGATTTGTGGAGGGCTTTCTACCTGCTATAATGCTTACTGCTTAATGTTTGGTGGCTCAGACAGAAGAGCAGAACTGCTTCTCTGCAGACAGGAGACATGCTGGAAAGTTTATTCCTCACTTCCAGCAAAAAGGGAGAAGACCGTGTCTGTATACCAGCAAGAAATCACATTTACCTGCTGCTTCTTGTCCTATAGTAGCTGGGGACGCTACTATGGGTTTATAAAATAATCAAAACAAATGATGTACTAAAATAAATTTGGTGAAGAGCATTCAGGGCTAGTGATAACAGAATGTGTTCAGAGTATAGTAGCTAAGTGTTCCATCTTTGCTTGTATTTCAGAATGCCATTGCTAATGCTTCATCATTGGCAGAGGTAGAGAGATTAAAAGGGATGCTCCAGGCCGGTCAGATTCCTGGTCGTGATCTCAAACAAGGTCAGTACGAACTAAAACTTATAAGAATTCAATTCTTGAGAAAATGGTGGGGAAATGTGCACTGGGGCAGTGGTATTGGAAGCCACTCACACAGGCGCTGTATAATGGAAAAACACCAGACCCCAAAATTAATTCTGCTAAGTAGCATTATGTCTAAAAAGTATAGCCATCTTTTGTGTTTTATAGATTTGTTAACACACTTTTTAATAGTTTGTTTTAAAGAAACAAAAACTAAAGACAAATGTTGTTTAAAATGTCTATTAACAAAAGATTCATGAAGTTTGATTGGTATAACGTCATGGTATTTGGTGATTTATATGTATGAATGGATATATTCATGTATAAAATTAGGTTCAGTTGTGGTAGAAGAGGAGGAGGAAGAAGAGGAAGAGGTTGGCCCTGCACAAACAGAGGCGCACATGGGTGGCACTTCTGAAGAGGAAATCATGAACATGGATCAAGGAGAGGATGATAAAAATATGGAGACAGGGTCACATGTTAATGGATCCTGAGTTTGCTGAAAACATTTTTTTTCCTTAGAGTTCTTGTGTTGGATATGTTTACCATGGCTGTGTGTTTGTTTGTTTGTTTTTTAAATTGTATAAAATGACTTTCATTAAAGTGATTTCTTCTGATTTGAATTGGAATATTTTTTGTTTGTCTGTTTTATCATTAAAGAAATCCCCATGTTTACAGACCTTATGTGTTGTATATATCCAATACCAATGTTTACACTGTACCACACACAAAAGGGGACAAAGATTCAGTACCACTGTTGATTCATACAGTGCGTCCGGAAAGTATTCACAGCACTCCACTTGTTCCACATTTCATTGTGTAACAGTCTTATTCCAAAATTGGTTATTCAATTTTCATCTCAAAATTTTACACACAAAGTGACAGTGCAGAGAATAAAGGTATGCTTCAAATTCATCCATATTTGTTAAAAAGAAAGTACTCCCACTCTTTGCTCAGTACTATGAAGTACCTTTGGCAGCAATTACAGCCTCAATCTTTGTTTTTGTTTTTTTATATTTAAGTATTCTGCTACAAGCTTGCCTCACCTATTTGTTTTTTTTGGGTTTTTTTTTTTTTGACAGTTTATTCCAATCTTTGCAGAACCTCTCATCCCATTCAGCTTGATGGAGCTTGTGTCTGCATAGCTATTTTCAAATCTGTCCTGAGTTGTTAAATCGGGTTCAAATCTGGGCTGCGGCAGACACCGCAGTGGCCCCAAAGCCAGTCCCTTGTCTTGGCTTGACTTGCGCTTCAGGTCCTCGTGGAAGAAACCTCTTTTGTCCCAGTCTGGGGTCCAGAGCATTTGGGACAGGTTCATTACTTACTTTTAAGGATGCGGGGAATTCCCATTGTCTGCTCATCAATACAAAAACCTAAGCCTAGACACAAGTCACTTTCCAAAATTCAGCAACAGTTTGACATTTTCTTTCTGTCCCTGGATAGCACCATAGCACAGCACCAACTGACGTCGCAAGCAATGTCTTTCTCATGCTAGCAGCATCTGTCTGTCCCAGATAGCAAGATGACATCAGTTTGATTTTTCATCTGAATTATCTCAGTCAATGCTAAATAAATGTTGAATCAATGTTAAAACACCCATGACAGAGTAATAGTGATGACAATGGAATAACACTGATCCAAAGTTCTCCTGTTATAATTGATTGATCTATTTGTAGTTGACCTGAAATTAAAGCTATGATCAATTTGGACTGTTTCATGGCACACCCCTCTCAAAGTGGTACATCCCATCTGTCCACTATTGAAAAGCCCCTGAGTTGACCAGGAAATTATATTGAAATGTCATTGATTTACAGTAGATAGAGAAATTAAAGCTATTATCACTTGTCTTCCAAAAAGTTGATTCTCTTCAGCCTGCGTAACATTTTAGTGGGAGAAACGTTTCATCACTCGTCCCAGTGACTGAGTTTGGTTTCCCCAAACTTAAAAATAATAAATCTGCATATTCACTGAAACTAGTGAGGTCAGTTTCTTGTTCCAGTTATATGCCTCTGTCAGTGCGCCCCAGGGCAGCTGAGGCTACAATGTAGCTTGCCATTGCCAGTGTGTGTGTGAATGGGTGAATGACTGAATGTAGTGTAAAGCGCTTTGGGGTCCTTAGGGACTAAGTAAAGCGCTATACAAATACAGGACATTTACCATATGCAAATTGTCATGTCTATTAGCACCAACCGAGTGTATTTGCTCTTGGAACTATCTTCATTCCACCCATTTCACAAACAAGGGTCGGCACTATTGAGGAAGCCTAAGGGTACAACTCTCTGATTGCAGCCATTCACCAATTCTGTGTGAATCGCCTGATCATTTGTCATTGATCATTGTTCTTTAATAGTTATTGATTTATAGTTTACTGAGAGATCCATTAATCCATCCATTCTCGTCTGCTTATCCCTATATATAGATAAACAACCATTCACACTCGGAGTCACACCCACATTCACACCTCTGGGCAGAATGACCAATTAACCTGCATGTCTTTGGGAGAAAGCCGGAGTACCCGGAGACAACCCATGCAAACACGGAGAGGCCCCGGCCAGGTGGTGGGGTTGAACTCCGGACAGACACTGATACAAACAGATTTTGGAGGGTTGAAAAGGGCTTTCTGGGTATTGTCATTCCACTAAAAAGAAGGAGAGGAGAGATGAGATTTATGATAAGTGACAGAAATGTGAAATTGCAGATACAAGCTATGAAAACGAGCTTTCTCAGAAGGGTGGCTGGTCTCTCCCTTAGAAGTAGGGTGAGGAGTTCGATCATCCAGGAGCATCTGACAAGGATAGCTACTGGGCTCCTTCTGGGTGAGGTATTCCGAGATGTACCACTGGGAGGAGATGCCGGGGCAGACCAAGGACACGTTGAGGCTACATCTTTTGGCTGGCCTGGGAAGATTTTGTGTACCCCCAGACAAGCTCAAGGAGGTGACTAGGGTGAGGAAGGTCTGGCCTTCTGTGCTTAGGCTGCTGCCTCTGGGAAGCGCCCCAGATAACTGGAAGAAAATTGATGGCTAGATGGATAGAATGAGGTTACACTGTAACAATGATGTGTCGTGAAATGGCTGTGCAGCACTCAGGAAAGGATCCAAACGCAGACTCACGGAGGCAAAAGTAACTTAAAAAACCAGCTTTTTTGCTGAATGGCAAAACAATAGAAAACTAGACTCGGAAATTATAAGAATAAAACACACAGGGAAGCACTTGGAGAAACACACAACCATGAGGAAGATCAAGACACCGAACCGAGGGAGACGTTGACATAAAGACACAGGAGGATAACAAGGGAAGTGGGAACCTCCAAGATGTAGTGGAAAATCTCTATGTATTGATCACATATTGTAACCATAACACTTTAGTAATAGCAAAATCACTCCTGTCACCAGCTGTAGGCATGTAGGATGTTATCACAGTGCACCTCATGGTTTATTGCACCTTCACAGAGGTGAAGGTGCATTGGGTACGCATCAAACTGTGACACATCATTCACCCTACGATAATCGACACAGAACCATATAGACCCATCCTTCTTCACCACGAGAACTATGGGGCTAAACCAGGCACTTTGCGACTCTTCTATTACTCCCATCTTCAGCATGTCGGCTGAAAACACACTGTCATGCCTGGCTGTGTTTTAATGCGATGCTCGATGAGAGACGTTCGGCTTGGCAAGGGGGAGAAATCGTCCGCAAAGCGCTGTGGCAACCTGGCAACATCTGCTCTCTGGGCCTGTGTGAGATGGTTATCACAATGGAGGGAGGCAGGAATGGTGGACTTTGGCACCTCCGGGTCAAACTCATCTCTCTCCTTAACCAGGTTCACCAGAGAAGCGCTTTCAGCCTCCCTCCAGGATCTAAGGAGGTTGAGGTGTTAAATCTGCATGGCTCCTCCTCTTCATAGTCAACGTCCCCCACTCGCTGTCTGACCACTCGCTGTCTGGGTCAACTTTGCTAGTGAGAGACAGAGAGAGGCGTTGAAAGGCTGCTGCAACAGAACTTATTGTTTCAGAGGAAAACACGAACACAGCGTACAGTCGAGTCTTGATAGCTTACTTACAACTGGGCTCGTCAGGCACTCTTCTTGGCTGCAGTGGTTATTATTATATTTACATGCTTCCAGCTCCCGTTTCTGCTCCATGACAGCTCGTACTTTTCCTTTCTCTCCCTCCCTCGCTCACAGACACATAACGGGTGCGATACCACTGATTTCCTTTCCGATCCGATACCAAGTAATATTCAGGGTGGTATCGACGATACTGATCCGATACCGATACTTTAACAAAAACTTATTTTATTTATTGTATCTCAAATTATAGCGTCATAATGATTACAGGACATCAGATTACTTGTTCTTATCACTTAATAATGCAGAGTTCATCATGTAGAAATAAAAAACCTGAAGTTGTGCTATTTGAACACGTTGCCTGCCTGCAGCACTAAAGGACTCCGTGAGAGACGTCTGTCTCGCCCTAGCAGCACCTGTCCCTGTCCTCCTCTTCAGTCTCAACATACGCTCGTCATATTCTCTGATATGATTTACTCTGAGGTGTTTGACGAGGTTAGTGATGTTGCCACAACCATACATGCCAACCCTCCCGATTTTTCCGGGAGAATCCCGAATTACAGTGCCCCTCCCAAAAATCTCCCGGAGCCACCATTCTCCCGAATTTCTCCCGATTTTCCAGGACAACAAATTTGAAAAACCATATCGCAGAATTCATACGGCGGCCCAGCCAATTCCAGTCTCCAACAATGGCAGCAGCGACTTAGTTTTAATATCACTCTTATTTCTCTTTCTGGGTCGCAAAAAACTTTTAACATGTTGTCAGGTGAGAATGTAGCTGTGTGAACTTCAAATATCTGAGCCGACACATCGTCTTCAAACCCCCGCGGTCGTTAAACATGATATATAAGTCACTTTGATAACCTAAAAATGTTCTTGTTTGGCTTTTTCAGTGTTTTATTTGTTCGTGAGTAAATCGGTTTGGCTGAGATTAAAGTTATTAGATTAGATTAAATTTAATTTAATTTTATTAATCCCTCGGGAGGGTTCCTCCAGGGTTTTCACACGGCTGAATAAATGACAAACAGAAAACTGACTAAACAAAGTGTGAGACGGTCGAGAGTTTACGTCAGCGCCCGGTTATATTTTAGATAGCAAGGAGCAGACGGCAGAGTTTCACTCCACCGAGGGAGCTCATGACGTACTACCCGGCTTTCTTTAGACCACGAAGGCCGGTCCTCAGGTGGAAGCAGCCTCTGAATTTGGACACCCGCGCTGTTTCCGGGCCGACCAATAATAATGGTGACATTTAACGTATTTTATCTGATAAATAAACACTGTAAAATATATTTATCCCCCCCAAACAGCCCCTCTGAATGTCTCCCTAATTCTGAGGTCTCAAGGTTGGCAACACCTCACTTTTTTGCCACATGTATCGCAAACCACGTCTCAGCTTTTTGTGGAGGTAAAACAAGTCCACACATGACTCAACTACGCTCAGCCATTGTTGTGAGTGCGCACGCCAAGGGGCTGCGAGACATTTATACAGATGTATTTCGCACAGTTCCTTATGAAAGGCGGAAGAGGAAGTAGTTCCTTTGAATGTAGACAATCCGAATGATATAGTTTCTTTCCTGTAACACTCTGCCTGTTGCCTTCATATTAAATCATTTTTGTATAATAATTTTTAGAGGCTCTTATTGCGTGTTTTGTTTGGGTTTCCACCAGTGTGGAATTACCAAAAATAGAAAGACCATAACCTAACATATGAAACAGGAAAATACCGCCATGTAATCCATTTATTTCAACAAACTAACTGTATTCTCAATATCACCTATTGAACGGTAACTGTAACGGATACATTTACTCATATTTTGTATTTTAAATACTCCCCAACACTGCCTGTTGATGAGATCTTGTGCCGCTCCTAAAACACTGGCCTCCAACTCCTAAAGAGACACGGGTGTCCCTAAATTTAGCTAATATTAGCTTCAGGCTAGCTTGCTATGGCGAATAGGCTAATACCAGCATTTTACCTCAACTTCACCAGATGTAGCTAAAAAAAACTAAACTAATGTCCAGCCCAGTGGGACAGCAATGAAAGATGACAAAAATGATTACTTACTTGCGGTTTGGAGGGTCAAGCTGAAATTGAAGCAGCCATTGAAAGACGGGAAGAGAGAAAGATGGCAGCTTGGTCAGCACTAGTGGCCTCTATAATATATGCAAATACATGCGGGCCGGAATCCCCGCCCCCCCAGCGCGCCCCCGGACGCCAAAACAGTGCCAGCAGGTTGAAACTGAAAAATGCCTCCACCCCGGGGGGAAGGGTAACATCTCTTGGGTCTGGGTTCTGTTTCCCCCTCTGGGGGCGAGGGTACCTGGACCCGGGGTATAGAGTATGTTTGGGGAGTGTGATTGTGTGTACATGTCCATTTATGTCAATCCTTACGTTGGGTGAATGCTGAGTGTTTGTATATGTGTGCATGAGGGTGGGAATGCATGTTTGTGTCTGTGTGTGCCTGTTTGTCTGTGTCTATATGTCAGGTCGGGTCTTAGACTCCACCTCTCTGGGAACTCCCAGGCCCTCCAAGGCCTGTCTCCCCTCACCACACTCCCTGCCGGTGACTGATGCCCTCAGGGGTCGGTGCGTTGGTGGTTCTTGGTGTCCGGGGCTGGGCACTCAGGCATGTACCAGCTCACTCCCGGTGGCTACCTGGCGGGGCCTGGCGCCTGTTGCTCGGTCAGGCCTCTGCTGGGGCAAAGGGGGCCCTCGGGCCTCCGGCCTCTTGGCCTGCAGCTCGGTTCACTCCGGCACAGCTGGCTGCCAGCAGAGTCGGCGGGCACGCCGGTGCAGCCCCCTCTAGCTTCTGCTCGGTGGCTACTGGGTGACGCCTCGTCTGGGGATCCTCAGCCCTTCCCATGAGGGTGGCACGGATGCCCCTCCGGTGGTCCTCCTTGGGCTTTCGCACTCTGGGGCCTCTGGATGTCTGGGGCCTGGATCTCCTCCATGCCTGCTTCATGCCCTGGGGGACGGGGCTATGGCTCGCTACATCCTCTAGCAGACCATTACATGTGGAAACCATTAGAATACAAGCGCGCTGATCCACACAGGTGTGCACACGGGTGTTCAAATTCAAATTCAAATTCAAATTTTATTTGTCACGTACACAGTCATACACAGTACGATATGCAGTGAAATGCTTAGACAACTGCTCGTGACCTAAAGAAAAAAAAAGGAAAAGGCTATGAATAAGATAGGAAATAAATATAAAAAATTAAAAAGGGTAAATTTAACTAGGAAGGAATAAAATATAAATTAAGGTTAAAAATGAAATAACTGTACAACACAAATTAGAATGAAGGGTAAATTTAACTGGGAGAATAAGATAAAATATATAAATTAAAGTTGAAAATAAAATAACTGTACAACAAAATACACAATATAGAACTATATAAGAATGTATGAAGAAATATAAATAAATATATACACAATAACAGCAGCTGTACAAGTATTAACTGGAAATGAAGAATATAATGTCCAGTGTTGTGCGATCCACATTATGTCTTGTGCAGTGCAAATATGCTTAAAGTGATTTAAGTGATGAAGTGAAAACAATGTCCAGAAAGTCCAGTGTGTGTGTAAGAACCATATGTGTGGGTCAGTACTGTGTGGTGGTGTGATTGAGAGACCGTATCGCCTGCGGGAAGAAGCTCCTCCTCAGTCTCTCTGTGTTGGTCTTCAGGGAGCGGAATCGCTTTCCTGACCTCAGTAGAGAGAACAGTCTGTTGTTGGGATGGCTGAGGTCCTTCACGATCTTCCTGGCCTTGGTCCAGCACCGCCTGCTGTAGATTGAGTGCAGGTCAGGGAGCTCGGAGCGGATGGTGCGCTCAGCTGACCGCACAACCCTCTGTAGAGCTCGTCTGTCCTGCATGGTGCTGTTCCCGAACCAGGTTAAGATGTTTCCCGTCAGGATGCTCTCTATGGTGCACGAGTAAAAGTTCCTGAGCACCTTGGAGGGCAGTTGGAAGTCTCTCAAGCGTCTGAGGTGGTAGAGACGCTGACGGGCCTTTTTCACCACGGTGTTGATGTGACAGGACCATGACAGGTCCTGCGTGATGTGAACTCCGAGGTATTTGAAGCTGTCCACTCTCTCCACTGGGCACTCGTTGATGACGGGGGTCTGGTAGTTCCTCTCCTGCTTAGTGCTGAAGTCCACTATCAGCTCCTTTGTCTTACTGACGTTTAGAAGGAGGTTGTTCCTCTGGCACCAGTTCTCCAGATTCCTAATCTCCTTCAGGTAGGCCGTCTCGTTGTTATCAGAGATCAGGCCCACCACGACGGTGTCGTCAGCAAACGTGATGATGGTGGTGGAGCTGGTAGTGGCCACACAGTCATATGTGTACAAAGAGTACAGCAGGGGGCTCAGAACACACCCCTGGGGGGCTCCAGTGCTGAGAGTGGTGGAGGCTGAGACATGTCCGCCCATCCTTACTGCCTGCGGTCTGCCAGTTAGGAAGTTGGAGATCCACTGACACATAGATGAGCTGAGTCCCAGATGCTCCAGCTTGGTGGTGAGTGTGGAGGGAATTATGGTGTTAAATGCAGAGCTGTAGTCTATGAAGAGCATTTTAACATAATTCCCCCTTCTAGTGTCCAAGTGAGTGAGTGATGTGTGGAGGAGATGAGAGATGGCATCGTCTGTGGAACGATTTGGACGGTAAGCGAACTGTAGTGGGTCCAGTGTGTCTGGTAGTGAAGAAATGATGAAGTCTCTGACCAGGCGTTCAAAGCACTTCATCACTACTGAGGTGAGGGCTACAGGGCGATAGTCATTGAGAGAAGCAGGGTGGGGTTTCTTCGGGACAGGAACAATGATGGACTCTTTGAAGTATGTGGGGATCACCGACTGAGATAAAGAGATGTTGAATATCTCAGTGAACACAGGAGCTAGCTGGTATGCGCAGTCTCTGAGGATACGACCTGGGATGCCGTCTGGTCCTGCTGCTTTCCTGGTGTTCACTCTCTTGAAGGCTCTCCTTACTTCATGCTCGGAGATGACGAGCACGTTTCCGGTGCTGGCAGTATCTTCCTGTCTGCAGCCGTTAGCGCCGCTAGCACTAGCATTGTTGGAGTCCTTAGCTGCAGCCTCGAAGCGAGCATAGAAAGTGTTCAGCTCGTCTGCCAGAGTCACAGCCGCGTTCGTCATACCGGTTGTTGGTGCTTTATAGTCCGTTATTGTCCTTAGTCCCCGCCACAGGCTCCTAGAGTCACTCTGTTGGAGTTGTGACTCTAGTTTCCTCCCGTAGCGCTGCTTCGCCTCTTTCACCGCCCTCCGCACGTTATATGACGCGGCTTTGTACGGGTCCATGTCCCCCGTCGTGAGTCCCGTGTTGTAGGCAGCGGTGCGGGATCTCAGAGCGTCGCGGATGGTTTTATCCACCCACGGCTTCTGGTTGGGAAACGTTGTGATAGTCTTTGTCTCCACGGTATCATCCGCTAGTTTCCCGATGAATCCCACAACCGCTTCCGTAAACACGTTGACATCATCGTCGGAGCTGTTTCTGAACATGCCCCAGTCTGCGTCATCGAGTGCGTCCTGTAACGCGGCCACCGATTGATCCGTCCAGCGCGCGACCTTCCTCTGAACCGGAACTTCCTGTTTCAGCCTTTGTTTGTATTTTGGCATGAGGAAGATGGCGGCGTGATCAGATTTGCCAAACGGAGGGCGGGATTGTGCCTTGTAGCCGTCCTTGACCGTAGTGTAGCAGTGGTCCAGTGTCCTTTCACCTCTGGTGGGGCAGGTGATGTGTTGATAAAAGTTCGGCGCTGCGCGTTTGAGGTTGGCGCTATTAAAGTCCCCCGTCACAATAAGCGCAGCGTCCCGGTGTTGTGTCTGGTGCTGTGTGAGTGCCTCATGCAGCTCGCATAAGGCGGTGACCGTGTCCGCTTGTGGTGGAATATAAACGGCACTTACAATGACCGATGTAAATTCCCGAGGTAGATAAAAATGACGGCACATGATGGACAGTAGTTCCAGATTTGGTGTGCAGGAGCGTGTGAGAGGAACAACGTTCGCACTGTTGCACCAGTTGTTGTTCACCATTAAACACACGCCGCCTCCCCTTGACTTCCCCGAGTCCCGTGTCCTGTCCATGCGGTGAACCGAGAAGAACTCGGCCGGCTGGATGGCGTGGTCCGGCACCGCTGGGTTCAGCCATGTCTCGGTGAAGCAGAGGAGATTGCAGTCCCGAATGTCTCTCTGGAACTTTACCCTGGCCCTGAGGTCGTCAAGCTTGTTCTCCAGTGACTGGACGTTGGCGAGCAGGATGCTAGGCAGAGGTGTGCGGTGTGCACGAGCTCTCAGCCTGTTCCTGACGCCGGCTCGCTTCCCTCTAGGCCGCCGCCACTTCCCTTTGTTCTCCCTCAAGATCTCACTCGGCCAGCTCGGATCCGGAGTTAAAAACTTCGAATTGTGAGTAAATTGTTCACTGCTCGTAGACTTAAATTACACCTTTCTTGGCTGCTACTTCAAAGCACATTGTGCGCTGTCTGTCCTGCGTGCTGCACAACAACATTGAATATTTAGTATTTACTGCTGTTTACACTTAGCTAGATTAATGTGATGGTGTTGTGTTTAGCATGTTGCTTTGGTTTTTTTTTTTTGCTTGTTTTCTATTCTTCTTCTCTCAACAGGTGATCCAGGAGATTTTTTATTTTTTTTCTCCCCCCCTTTCTCACTGTCCCTCTCCCCTTCTGTTTTTCTTTTCCTTCCTCTTTCTTTCTCCCTTTCCTATCCCTCTCTCATGTCTGTCCCGTCTGTAACATCTGAAAATAAAATATAATAAATAATAAAAACAAAGGTCGATCAAATGGACCAATACGGCAATGCCACGATGATCCATTTGGCAAAGTAAATCCATTGGGTCTCCTTGTTGGTCTTCAGACAACAATTCTGACGGCTAAAGAACCAAATGGGACAGGCAAAAAAAACCCAAAAAACCCCAAAAAACTGAAAAATGGTTTGAAACCGAAATATGGATTGAAATCGAAAAATGGTTTGAAACTGAAAAACGGTTTGAAACCGAAATTTTTTTTATTGAAACTGAAAAAAAAGTTGTAAGCGAAAACAAAAAAAATTGAAGTTTCAATTAATTGTTTTTCACTATCACATTTTTTTTCAGTTTCAATAGAAGATTTTTCAGTACATTTATTTCAGTTACAATATTTTTTTTCGGTTTCAATATTTTTTTCGGTTTCGTTTCAAGGTGGCATCGTTCTGATCCCATAGTGTGGTGTGTAAAATTCAGTAAAATAAGAAATGTTTTTAGTTTCAGTTTTTTGGTAAGATTTGATCATTTGAAGCTACTATTTCAAAATAGGTACTGACAAAATTAACACTGGGTACTGATACTCAAGTTGATTTGAACATGCAAAATCCTCAACTCGAGCGATGTACCCAGTTAGCACAGATTTAATTTTGGAGCTGTTTTTCAACCAACACTAGACATCAAGAAATACCAGTGATTGTAAATCTGTGTCAAAATTTTTGTTAGGTTGCCTTTCCATTTTGAAAAAGCATAGATAAAAGTGCTTGTATGAATGGGTGTGAATGGGTGAATGAGGAAAGCGATTTGAATTGGTCAGGTAGAGTAGAAAATCACTATATAAGAACCAATTAATTTACTATTTACAATTTTCTCCTCTGATAAATTCAAAATCCCATTAAAGTTCTACTCCCCCTTTAGGGAGCTCTAAAGTTTTCTGAATAATTTTAATTTTTACCAGGATGGCTACCACAACATTCTAAAGAAAATTCTTCCCCACAGAGTGTGGTTTGTACTGTTTGCAAAGTGTAATGTCTCATTCTTCTTGTAAGAGAGTAGAGTGTCTATGACATTTATGAGGACAAAATCATCTTTTGTACTTGTTATTCAAGTATATAAAACAACGTGTGTGTTTCTGTGTGTGTGTTTGTGCACAGGCCACATCCTGCTTTCCATTCATTTCCTGATTTGGAGTATTTGAGCAGGACTTGTGAAATACAATGTAATAACAGCAAACCAAACACAGTCTCTGGAAGCAGAGAGAGGTACACAGTGTTGCTAAGAACACATAAATCCTCATCAATAGTCCTAGTGGAAAAACCAAGGTGAGGCAAGCCAGTACCAGACACACCCCCCAAGTTAGATCTTTCACAGCCAGGGTGGAAAAGGAAGGTATTCATAGTCTTGGTAAATAAGGATGTTTACTCAATTTAACATTTACCCAACTTGATACGTCAGTGAAGGCAAATTATCGTGATTGACTATACTAAGATGCAACCAAAGGGCATCTGTAAAAGGCTTCGTCAATAATTATTTAATGATCTTATATTTTAAACTACTTTGCGACTTTTTAAAGCCGTCTTCTATAAAGGAATAATTTGAAGGTGATGTTACCTAAATTATCAGTGTCATTTGTCATGTTGCCAATGAAATTCTGCTGGTGTTGTGGGCGTATGCCGAAGATCATATATCAAAAAGATGACCTTTAGGATAATTTTGTCTCATGGTGAAGAAATTAAATATGCAACAAAAAAAAAAACAATTACAAGAAGAGCTGCAATAGATCCAATCAAACAACATTGTAAAAGCCATTCCAGACTTAAATCCAGCACTTATTAGCTAAGCTCCTGTTCTCTTTTTAGAAGTGTCTGCGTTTACGGTATATCACCACACCTACCTAGGAATGTTTAGCAAGGCCATGTGCACACTAATACGTCTTCGTTTGAAAACCCATTTTTTTCTTTTTGGCCTTCCGTCCACAATGAGACGGCGTTTTTGGTCAAGGAAAATGGAGCTTTTTGAAAACGCTCTCCAAAGCAGATACATTTGAAAAAGCTGTTTTCGCGGTGCAGTGTAGACTGCGTAAATGGAGACTTTTTAAAACGATGACAGGCATTATACAGCAGTTGTTTTGTTTGCTCTCAGTTATGACAGCCCTGTTAAAGATTAATATCAGTTTGTACATGCTCCAGATAGATTTCCTTCAAATTCTTTAATTCTCACTCGCTTTTGCAACTTTGTACTTTTGTGTTACTTGCAGCAACAACTCCACCATTTAAAAAACACGGTGCTTTTCCTCTACATTTTGCCGTGACGTTTCAAAGAGCTGGGAAATAAATAAGCGGCAGACAGAAATAATGCAGGTCGAATCGTCTTATGTTTCATCCATGCGCAATACAGGAACATATTGTTTTCGATCGTTTCAGTGTGAATGAACAACTGTTTGGAAACACTTAAAAACAATAGTGTGGACGCGGCGCCATAAATCGCTGTTTTCATATTTATCCGGATTTGTGTAGAAGTAGCCCAAGTCTGATCTTCTTCTTAATTCTGTACTAGCTCATAGTTAACTACTTGTTGCATGTCATCCTTACGCTTTGTCTCCACAATGTCCTGTTTCTATCAAATAAAATAATAATAATCTTTCGGCCACAGGGGAGGCTTTAGCTCAGAAGGTCGAGTAGGTCATCTACTAATCACAAGGTTGGTAGTTTGATCCCTCTCTGCAGCCCAGAGTATCCTGGGCAAGATAATGAACCCCAAGTTGCTCTTCATTGTGTTCAATGGATTATGAAATTGTGGGATAAAAAGCACTTAGGTGTACAAGAAGTGCTTGTATGAATGGTTGAATGGGAATCTGAGTGCTCACGTAGAGTAGAAAAGCACTATATAAGGATCAGTCAGTTTACTTAATAAAAACATGAATGTTAAAATAAAGTGCATCATGGACATTGATCTTCCTCACCAATGTCAGATCCCTCAAAAACAAAATGAAGGAGCTACATTCTACCATCCACAATTCTGAGATGCCACACTGGAGTTACCAGGCTAGACTCTACACCACCAGGACAGGGACCAGCAGGACAAAGCCTCGCCTCTGTCAGTGCCCCAGGGCGGCTGTGGCTTCAATGTAGCTGCCATCACCAGTGTGTGAATGTGTGTGTGACTGGGTGGATGACTGAATGTGTAAAGCGCTTTGGGGTCCTTAGGGACCAAGTAGAGCGTTATACAAATACAGGCCATTTACTAGGCCATTTACAAAGACTCTGGTAGGGGAAGAGGCGAGGGGCTATGTGCCTATGTTCTTCAGAACTGGTGCCATAACCACAGAATTATAGACAGTAGAAGCCATGTCCATTGACTGAAGGTCCTTTTATCTACCTGGCGAGCTAATGGTAGTCGTAGTTATTGTTGTTTACATCCCCATTGATGCTAATGTTAGCTCAGCCCTCAACCACCTCCAACTTGTCATCAGCAAACAGCAGCAAGAACACCCAAAGGGCATCCATGTTGTTGCTGAGGACTTCAATAAGGCACGTTTGACATCTGTACTCCCCAAATTCCACCAACATGTTAGGTTTCCTACAAGTAGGGACAGGACACCGGATCATGTGTACAGTGTACAAGGAGGCCTACAGGAGGAAGATAGAGAGCTTATACACACACAACAACCCCCACCAGGTGTGGAGAGGCATCCAAGCCCTCTCCAGCTTCAAAGGTCAGCCTGACACTAGCAGAGGAGCTGAATACCTTCTTTGCTCGGTTTGAGACCACCCTGCCCCTGACATCCCATTGCACCCCACTTACTACCTGTTCAGTACTTGTTTGCTTGTTGTAAGCAGAGATGGGCAGTAACGCGTTACTTCCCCATCGTGCGTGGGAAGAAAACTTATTTTTACAGCGAACAAAACCCCTAAACAAGCACCGAGTAGCTACGACGTAATGGGAAACTCACAGAGAAACTCGCGGATTCTTCCACTGACCGCTGCGGCACACCTGCACCAGGGTAAAGCTCCGCCTACCCCACTCCTGCTTTACAGGTGAAAATAGAGCAACAGCACCGCTGAGTCTTTGACTTTATTTATTTTCTGCTGTGTTTTACTTGCATCTATTTGAAAGACTGAGTGTAAACACAAAAAATATTTTATTTTATGAGCTGGAATGTGCAGAAAATAGGTTTAAATGTTAAACTAATTTCTTCCAGTCAGAGAATGTTGCAGATAATTAAATTTTTGCTTGATGCATAAAATTAAAAGATTAAAACTAATAAAACAAGTTTTAAAAAGAGATTTTTCCATCTGATTACATTTGATGATGGATTATGCAAAAAAAGTAGAATTGGGCTGAAAGATCTATCGCTCTATCACCTATTCAGGGTGTAAATCGTGTTTTTAAAAAGTAACTAAGTAACTAAGTAATTAATTATTTTTGAAAATAAGTAATCAGTAAAGTAACTGGATTACTTTCTTGGGGAAGTAATCAGTAATTAGTTCCTGATTACGTTTTTCAAGTAACTTGACCAACACTGGTTGTAAGTCATAAATTAACTGACTCAATTGCAACTGAGCATGTGTCTTACTAGAAGAATACCCAACAGAGAGCAGAAAAATCAACAACCGAGCTTCAACAAGGCAGCAGTACTTAAGCCATGAAGGACCTTCATGAAAGAATCTCTGCTCTGGTGAAGTCCATGGCATGCAGACTTGAGGAAGTTCATATATCAACAATGGCTGTAATTTGTTTTAAAAAAAGTGATATCATATTTTTTGTACTATTATTTCAAATATTTATTTGGGGATGTACAGAGACAAAAGTATTGTCACTGTCCAAATGTTGATTAACTTAATTTAATCTAGCTTAACTGTCATTGGCACTGCTTTCTGTTGTGGATTTTTGGATGACATGTATACCTATATAACTACATGCATTATATACACTAACTATATAGACTATAATCTATAGATTTGCACTAAACATATATACTGTAACTTTCATGTAGCACAAGACATTTTGCCTTCACCATGCTTTATTAAGATGGTACAGTAACAGGGCAGTTAATGCTGGGGTGAGTTCTCCTGAATAATTCACTTCGCTCCAGGGACTAACACAATGCAACGTTTGCCCGTGTCATTACATATTGTGATAAGCCAACGCAAGGGTTTAATCAAAGGGTGCCCCTCTACGCATGGCCATTAGCCAGAGTCCTGACCGGCCCCGGGCCAGGACCTTTTGCTGGTACCTGACCCTGCACCTCCTTTTTTTGGCTGGAGGACAAGTGTAAAGTTACCCAGCAGCAGGGGGCAGGGTTATTGGTCCCTATATTAAGGGACCAGAGGACACCCCAGGGCTTTTCTCTTTCCATCTCTCTCTGTAGGCCTCTGCTGTCTGTGCTTAAGGCCCTACAACCTGGGGTTTACTTTGCTTGCTTTGCTAAGTGTTGTCTTGCTATTCTTTGTATGTACTTTCTTGCTGTCCATACGATTCAGTGTATTAAACTCTATTCCAAGAATTCTACTCTTTTCCAGAGTTTCTTTTTGAGTGAAGGATTTCAGTTGGATCTAAAAAAGCTGGATCTCCACATCGTTGGTGGGATGAGGTTGTCATGTTGGCTTTAAAATTTGCAACAAAAATTGGCGACCACGAAGAGACAAGGAATTAAGGTGATTGCTGGGAGCTTTTTGGAACGTCAAAAGCTTTTGCGCATCAAAGGACACCACGTGGCCGTTACGTAACGTAAGCAAAGTTTTTTTCTGCAGAATGTTGGTGTTGTCTGAGTGCAGAAGGGGGATTCCCACCTAGGCACCAAGTAGATTACACCTACCCTTGAAAAGGACTTTAATCAAAGGGTCACTGTTATTTTAAAAAAAAAGTGTTACACTGTAATAAATAATGTTAGTTGCAGAAACTGAATGAGCAAAGTTTAATGCTGCTTCATATGTGTGTGTGTGTGTGTTTCCTGTAACTAGCTCTTGTGTGAACCGCTGAGGAGTGCGGGTGAGCGCTGTGTGTGTGAATGTGGGTATCTGTGTAAAGGTTGCTCTGCCCTGTGCTTGAGTTGGACTCCAGGGCTGTGTTGGGGGAGTTTGTTTTTTATTTTCCCGCTATTCTAAAGTGTCAAGGCTGAAGAATAGGCATTGTGAAGTAGAGGAAGTTGAAGTGATGAAGTGACAAAAAGTAAGGTATACGTAGGCCCCTTTAGGTGGATATGGCTGGAGACCTAGTCATTCATTCAGGTTGATAAATTGACAAAGGATAACTAGGTTAACCAAATGAATTACAAGGTAGATGGGCTGTTTAGGCCTTTGGGATATATGGTGATAAATTCCTAGCAAGTAACGCGGGGACTTGGGATTCCCAGTGGGAATCTGAGGGTCCACCGGCAAAGACAGTCTAGATGAATGAAAGCCGACATTTTTTTGCCAAAGTGGGTGGTGTTGGGTCTGTGTTTCCACAAGCCCCGCTAATTCTAGAGACTTATTCATCATGAAGAAAACAAGACAGTCGATCGATCAAACACTTGCCTGTGTCCACCACGAAAATGACCTCGACCACGACCTCCCTTGCTGCCCTTTTTATTGAGACACAGTTCACACAAAACACGTCAGAACAAAGCCACGCCCCCTTGGTTCTGAGACAAAGCATTTGTATGTATATGTGTGAACCTCTGTAAGAGTGTGTGTGTGTGTGTTATGTGAGAATGTGTGTGTGTGTGTTATGTGAGAATGTGTGTGTGTGTGTGTGTGTGTGTGTGTGTGTGTGTGTGTGTGTGTGTGTGTGTGTGTGTCAGACCTCCTGCTGACCAAAGGGTCGTAAACCCAGGAAGTTTACATCAAAAGAAACAGATCTTTCAGATAGGATGTATCTACAATAAAACCTCCCCCAGCACAGAGTGGTTGGAGAGGTGGTCAGGATCAAAGGAATGGCTTTGATCCTACTGCTTGAACTAAGACTGTACAAATTTAAGAAACACAATGGCAACATTCAACAATTAGACTTAACAGTGGCTGTAGCTCAGGTGGTAGAGCAGGTCACCTACCAACCAGGGTTGGTGGTTTGAGCCCGGTTGGCTCCAATCTACATGCCAAGTATCCTTGGGCAAGATACTAACCCCATGTTGCTAGCTGATCTATTTGAGTGCGAATGAAGGAGGAAGTGTTTAATTTTTGAGTCCAGCAATATCAGAGTGACTTTTAATGGCCAAGAAAGTAAAAGAATAAAAAAATAGCACTTTATATGTTTAAGGACTAATTTGCGAAATGCTGTCTTTAGCAAATCCAATGCAATTAAAACTCACATATGCAAAATTACTATTGAATGATTATTTCTTTTAATTTGTCAAGTTCAATACGTATTATGGCAATTCTTCTGCAATTATTTCAGGAATCAGGGTTTTGAATGGTTACAGGGTCAGCTGCATCTTGTCACTTTACGAGAAAGTTCAGCAGAAAAGCAGAACATTATTTATAATAATAAAGCCCCTACCATCTTGTTTGATCCTAAACGAAAAATTAAATTCAGCAGATATGGTATAAATCATGCTGCCAGTAAAAAACACACAAAGTTCCCTGAATAAGCAGTGTGCATCGTGCAGTTGGTGGAGGTACACAAGAACAGCGTTTGGAGGGGATGACATAGCCTTTTTTCCACTAAAAGCTGGTAATTAAAAATAAAACACATGGATCAAAAATGCAAAAATCTAAAGTTGAGCCTTTGGAAGTAAAATGATATCAGAAAAGTGATTATGGCTTAGACAAGAAGAAAGTAAAACATGAGAAAGTCAGAGATGTAGGAAGTCAGTTTAAGGAGCTGTTAAGTGTGTGGGACAAAGAAAGCTGTGGGTGAAAGAGGGAAAACTGTAAGTGAGAGCTAGCTATATAGTAAGCTATATAGGAGAATTCAAAGAAGAGGATAAGATTAAAGACAGTAACATGAGGTCAAGCTCAGAAAAGAAAAACTGGAACAAATGAAACAGTTACTTACGAACTGATGTATGCACACACTCAAAACAATGACTCTCCTGTTATGAAGAAAAAGAAATAACTCCTCACAGATGAAGGAGCTCACCAACTGAGGGGGAGAAACACAGATCATCAGTGAAAGACAGCAGGCCAAAAGCCTGTGGAAAGGAGCAACACTGGCACTCTGAAGGCCTATGCCACCAATAAGGCCTGTGGAAAGGTGGAGTGGAGGAGTTAGCCAGATGACGACATCCAATGGTTGTCATGCAGGAAAGCCTAGGAATTTCAGAGAGTTCCTGGGCTTTCATGCAGTAAGGGGACGTCCAAGGGAAGATCCACATAAAGCTGAGATAGAGGCTGCTCCATCTCCTTGAGGCTAATGAAAGACTGTAACGGCCGAGGGCTGGAAAAGTGTATGAAAACACACTTTTAGTTAGCTGACGTATTCATTAACCAGCTGCGGAGCAACGTTTTGTGTCCTCTAAGAGCCAGCACAGTCTACCTCTGAATGTGGGCAGCACGATAACAACTGTCAAGAGAAATCTTCAGTACATGGACTTCGGTAGAGGTGGGAATCACCATACATCCCACGATACGATATTATCACAATACTTAACACACAATACGATATTATTGCAATTTTTAAAAAATATTTTGCGACATTCAGATTCTGTACATAAAGGTAAACTTTATCAATATTCATTTTATCTAATATCAAAGTCTCACACTCAGTCTTTCTCTCATTTCAGTTTTATTGTTGACAAACTGAACGGTTTGTATTACAGTCTAGTCCAACTTAACTGAATGCAAACATCTGGTACAATTATAGCTATTCTGAACTATGCAATTTATGAAAACTATGCAGCCCCTTCAGCAACTGAAGAATTTGAAAGTAAATTAAAACAAAATATAATTTTGCATTAAATAAAAAAGTTTTACACTTAATTAAAATAAAACATGTCTTAAATTAAAAGAAGTAAACTGTCATGTTTATTGCTGCCACAAAAAAGTTAAACACATTTGGACAGTGAAGGAATGTCAGGATTCTTGCTCAGAAAAAGGATCAACATGCTCTGAAGTCAGCATGGACAAATAAGTTGCAGACTAAAGGGGGAAGAACTATCACCTAACTATGTGTGATATCTGCAGTTGACCAAATGAAACAACTACATCAGTAATGCTCCCAACAAACGAATGCGTTTAAATCCCTGGGCTCCACCCCTTGTGTTACTCTCCCAATAGGAAAAGAACACAAATAATAGGAATTAGGCCAGATGTAAACATTAGACAGGAGATCATTAAAGACATATTCATTACTAACACTCTTACATTAAAATATTATTGAAGGTTTAGGAACAGTTCAATAAGTAAAAGGCACAGACATGCCTCTTATTGACACTAGAACAAATACACAGACAGGATTAAACCCCAGTTAGACACGGGGCAGGTAAATTAGTATAGTTGTATAAACTAAACTTAAAGAAAGTATTAATCCAGAAATGACACCTAATGAACATCGCATTATTGAAGGGATGAGACGTACACATGGGGATTTACTAAAAGCTGGGGTACTGATGAAACTCAGGACCCCCAGTAGCACCATACTTTCTAAAGAAATGGGAAATTTAGACATCTGCTCTTTCTGACCCAGGTATGTCTCTCTTGGGGGTGGGTGTAAATGTGTGCAAAGGTATGAATCTGTATACAGATATGTCAAATAATCTATCTTTTATCTTTTTCAGTGCTGCTACATTTAGAGTAGTGGCAGCTACCTCTGCTCATGTATTGATGCTAATAGAAAGCATTAGTTAATAGGATGCTACTTGCAGCACTAAACCATCCACAGTGCTGTAATTCAGTGTGTGAGCAATTTGTAGTTCCTTTCAAAAGGAAGAAAAAAGATCAATGAATGCAGTGTGGAGGTGAAAGAAACTGAGAAGCATATTGTCATTATCTTAACTGTATTAGCAAATGGGGGATACATCAAGCTTACCAGAGCTAAACTGATAACTCTGCCAACAAATAAACCAACAAAACAATTTAGGATAAAATCTAAATTCAGACAATTTGGAGGGAAAGAGGCCAAAAGCTCCTCCCATATAAAAACTGTGAGCAATCCCCAAATTAGAAAAACAGGGCCTAAATTTTCTTTCCCGTATGTTGCAGGGTCCAGTTGTCTGTGGACTGATTTGATTTGATATACCTTTATTAGTCCCACAAGCGGAAATTTCATAAATTGCCCAAATGCATATTGTATCAAAATCTGCTTGATTAAATAACTCTATTCTAGTTACAGTGTGCAGAGGTAGAGTTTAAACCACTGAGGGACATGAAGTCTGACCGGGCACTCGGCAATCAAGAGGAAAGGGAGAACATTTCATTGGTATGGGGCAAACTGAGAAGATTAAGGTAAGGCAGGGTTAATGTAGCATGATTAAACCTCTATAAGTGAGCGGCTATTGACCTATTACAATACAAAAACTGTTGAAGTAGACTTTTTACCCTGCTATTTGTACTATTTGTTTGTCAGGAGGTCTCAGTGTTTATCATGGCCATCCAGGTGTATTATAAACATGAAAGCAATTACATGTATTATTTCAAGTTGAGGAAAATGGGGTGTGAAGTAATTTGTCTGCCTTGGAGTCCACCGCCCAAATATATAACAAGGTCCATGATTATTTTCTATAAACTGAAATGACTGAGAACATTTGTATGATTAGTGCAACACAGCTATTTTAGCTTTTCTATGGCTACTTTACTTTAAAAACAAAGGGTGTCATGTTGTATTGTATTCAACTCAAGGTTAAACAGCACAAAGTCACAACACCTGTCATCTCTAGGCGCTTTATAATGCAAGGGTTAACTACAATAATAAAACATTAAAAAACCACAATCAATTTTCTGACCCCCTATTAGCATTAACTTTGGAGAACGGGGGAAGAAGGAACTCCATTTTAACAGGAAGAAACATCCAGCAGAACTAGGCACAGGGGGGAGTGGCCATCTGCTGCAAACGAAGAGAATGAGAAGGAGATGCTGTGGAAGAGAACCAGAGATTGATAATAACTAATAATAACCCCAAAGAGATACCTAAAAACTAGAGGCCCATCTTCCCATTCTACTTTTAAATATTCTAGTAAGCCTGAAGTTTGCGGGTGAAGTGTTATAATGGAGAGATATAGTACTATAGGAGCAGGATGTTGAAATTAAATTACAGATTTAACAAGGAGTCAGTGAATAGAAGCCAATAGCAGAAATATACTCTATTGTTCTAGTTCCTATCAATGTTTATGCTATAACAAATGAAATCAATTAAATGCTTTTCAAGGAGTTTGTATGACATCCAGATAATAACAAAGGACAGTTGGTCAGCCTAGAAGTAATAAATGCATGAACTCATGTTTCAACGCCACTCTGGGACAGGATGTTTCTAAGTGTAGTGATAGTGCAGAGGAACCCACCCGAGGGATTAATAAAGTTCTATCTTATCTTATCTTATCTTATCTTATCTTATCTTATCTTATCTTATCTTATCTTATCTTATCTTGTGCAGAATTGGAAGAAGGCAATCATCAATATGTGCATTGGAGTCCATACTGTGGTTTAAATGACTCCAAGAAACCTCACAGTGTTACTGGAGGCCAATGTAATGCCATCCAGAGTATTTGGTTAGTTACCATATATGTCTAAGATTTTTTAGGACAGCGTACAATAAACTCAGTGTTATCTACGTTTAGGAGCAAAAGGTGGTCATCCATATCTTTGTTTTCTGGAGGCATTCCTGCAGGTTGACTGACTGGTGTGTGTTGTCAGTGAACCTCTCATGCATAGATGAGATGGAGGGTGTCATCAGTATTGCAGAGGTATGTTGTGCCTTATGTGGTGTTACCTAAAGGAGGCATGTGTAATGTAAACAGAACTGGTCCTGGAGTAGGACCTTGTGAAGCTCAATGGCTAGTCATGTGTGTGTGAGGGGATTCTGTGTTTGCATTAACAAACTGGAGTCTGATTTGAACCACTGCAGGGCAGTATCTGTAATGCCTGCAGGATGCTCTGATCACTCTAATAACATATTATGGTCAACAGTATCGAACATAGGGATGAATCCATGGTCAGAAGCCTTAAGAAGATAATTTTTAACTTTCACCAAAGCTGTTTCTGTGCTGTGATGAGCTCTGAAACCTGACTGAATATCTTTAAATTAACCATTTCCTTTGCAGATGTTTACGTTTTTTTTATACAACTGCTCCAGTTGAGATTTTTGAGATAAAAAGAATGTTGGAGATTGGCCTATAGTTGGCTAGGACCACTGGTCAGGAGATGGTTTTTGAGTGATGGTTTAACTACTGCCAACTTGAAGAACTGTGAGGTCTATGTGGCATTGTCTAACTTAGCTTTGAAAAGTCAGATTCTGCTGTTATAGAGGAGTGGGAGTTTGATCAGCCATTCAGCCAGCAACACAACATCTAGAGCTAAAAGTACTAATGATGAATTATGAATTAGCAGCATGTAACAGATTTAATGTTTATCCAGATTCAGCATATACAGTGGGGCAAAAAAGTATTTAGTCAGCCACCGATTGTGCAAGTTCCCCCACCTAAAATGATGACAGAGGTCAGTAATTTGCACCAGAGGTACACTTCAACTGTGAGAGACAGAATGTGAAAAAAAAATCCATGAATCCACATGGTAGGATTTGTAAAGAATTTATTCGTAAATCAGGGTGGAAAATAAGTATTTGGTCAATAACAAAAATACAACTCAATACTTTGTAACATAACCTTTGTTGGCAATAACAGAGGTCAAACGTTTACTATAGGTCTTTACCAGGTTTGCACACACAGTAGCTGGTATTTTGGCCCATTCCTCCATGCAGATCTTCTCGAGAGCAGTGATGTTTTGGGGCTGTCGCCGAGCAACACGGACTTTCAACTCCCGCCACAGATTTTCTATGGGGTTGAGGTCTGGAGACTGGCTAGGCCACTCCAGGACTTTCAAATGCTTCTTACGGAGCCACTCCTTTGTTGCCCGGGCGGTGTGTTTTGGATCATTGTCATGTTGGAAGACCCAGCCTCGTTTCATCTTCAAAGTTCTCACTGATGGAAGGAGGTTTTGGCTCAAAATCTCACGATACATGGCCCCATTCATTCTGTCCTTAACACGGATCAGTCGTCCTGTCCCCTTGGCAGAAAAACAGCCCCATAGCATGATGTTTCCACCCCCATGCTTCACAGTAGGTATGGTGTTCTTGGGATGCAACTCAGTATTCTTCTTCCTCCAAACACGACGAGTTGAGTTTATACCAAAAAGTTCTACTTTGGTTTCATCTGACCACATGACATTCTCCCAATCCTCTGCTGTATCATCCATGTGCTCTCTGGCAAACTTCAGACGGGCCTGGACATGCACTGGCTTCAGCAGCGGAACACGTCTGGCACTGCGGGATTTGATTCCCTGCCGTTGTAGTGTGTTACTGATGGTGACCTTTGTTACTTTGGTCCCAGCTCTCTGCAGGTCATTCACCAGGTCCCCCCGTGTGGTTCTGGGATCTTTGCTCACCGTTCTCATGATCATTTTGACCCCACGGGATGAGATCTTGCGTGGAGCCCCAGATCGAGGGAGATTATCAGTGGTCTTGTATGTCTTCCATTTTCTGATGATTGCTCCCACAGTTGATTTTTTCACACCAAGCTGCTTGCCTATTGTAGATTCACTCTTCCCAGTCTGGTGCAGGTCTACAATACTTTTCCTGGTGTCCTTCGAAAGCTCTTTGGTCTTGGCCATGGCGGAGTTTGGAGTCTGACTGTTTGAGGCTGTGGACAGGTGTCTTTTATACAGATGATGAGTTCAAACAGGTGCCATTCATACAGGTAACGAGTGGGGGACAGAAAAGCTTCTTACAGAAGACGTTACAGGTCTGTGAGAGCCAGAGATTTTCCTTGTTTGAGGTGACCAAATACTTATTTTCCACCCTGATTTACGAATAAATTCTTTACAAATCCTACCATGTGGATTCATGGATTTTTTTTTCACATTCTGTCTCTCACAGTTGAAGTGTACCTCTGGTGCAAATTACTGACCTCTGTCATCATTTTAAGTGGGGGAACTTGCACAATCGGTGGCTGACTAAATACTTTTTTGCCCCACTGTATATGTGACATGTGCCTTAATAGTATTTAGGAACAAAGAGACAAGTACTCAGCAAGTAGTTGCCCTAAAGCTCCCTAGTGCTGTGACTGTGATTAAATGTCCAGGTCACCGGGAAACTGACAGCTTAACAGCTAAATAAAGACAAGCTAGCTAAGTGAGCTACTCCAGGTACTCTTGTGGCAGCTTTACTTTTCTTTACGTAGCTATCAGTTTAGGAGGTATCTAGTAAAGTTTTCTATCTATAACAGCTTTTGGGACAAACATTTCAAAGGCCTTCACCAAATAAAGCAGTTGGTGACGTTGCTAAGGAGAGTGATGAGTAGGTCGATTGGGTACAAATACTAACTTTGGTACTAAGGTGCATGCAGTCACGAACTAACAGGACTAAAGCAACACTGCATGGGATACTCACAGAGGTCCATAGATAAGCCCTCATAAAGTGCCTGTAAAGGTACAGTGGGAACTGTGAACACAACTAATGCAGTCTGCAAGGGTATTTTTCTACAGGTAGAAACAGCATCTGAATAACAGGCGGAGATGCAGAGGTCCTGGAGCAGCTGCCGGCAATCTGATCACGGGTGTGAGGGGACAACGAAGTGAAACAGACTGTTCCAGACAGCCAAACAACGACACATCCAACAGCCCTTGAATCTAGTGCAGATCCTACAGCCCATGTGGAGCGATCCAGTGCCAAAACCTGCTCCTAAATGATGGAATGTGCAAGATCAACTGCTATCCATCGCAGACACTGAGCTAAATCAAGAGCAGGACCAAGTTGTCGCTAGTATTCTTCGGAGCTATGCAAGATCCAGCAGTCAAGAAGCACCAAGAGAAACTTTTCTCTGGCTCATAAAGTGTTTGAAATATGAGACTGAAAGGGGGAAACAAGCTGAGTAAAGCTTGAAGCTGTCTGCAGAAACTGTCAACATTGAAGTGACATTTCATAGCCCACACTAAGAAATGTGTTTAGAAAAAGAAGCTGCACCTGACCAAGACGGACACTGATTTTAATTGGACAGTCATATTAGGGCTACTGTCAAGTCCAGTTTTTAGGCCGCATTTTGAAATAGTAATCCATGCTTTTATTTCATCTCGTTTGGATTACTGTAACACACTATATGTTGGAGTCCAAAGTGCTGCTGCACGACTTTTAACCAGAACCCGTAAAAGAGAACACATAACTCCCATCCTTGCTTCAATCCATCGGTTGCCTGTATATTCTAGAGTTCAGTTTTAAAATTCTAAAACACGACTTAAAACCCATTTTTACTCCTTGACATATGACACAGTATGACCCTGATTTTATTGTTTTATATGTAATTCTAATTATCATTTTATACTATTTTATGTTTTTGCTATTTGTGCTAATTTTATTATTTTAAATGTCATTTTAATTATGATCTTTTTTCATCTTTATTTTCTTAAACTTATTCAATTTATCATTTCTGGCATGTCAAGTGTACAGAACTGTTCTGGAAGTGCTATATAAATAAATTGCTTGCTTACTGACCAAGTTGAAGTCCAACACGGGGAATTAATTGTTTAATTGTATTATTTTCATTTTCACATATGGTGCCATATAATCCATCTTTGTATTATGTGTGTGTTGTGTGGATTAGTGTTCATGGGGTTTTGATGTGGTACCTCTAGGTATCACAGGAGGGAATGTTGTGGATTTTTGGATGACATGTATACCTATATAACTACACACACTATATATCTACCTGCACTGAACATATATTCTGTAACTTACACGTAGACTCTTAAGCACAAGACGATTTGCCTTAACCATAGTTTATTAAGGTGGTACAGTCACAGGGCAGTTAATGCTGTGGAGAGTTCTCCTGAATAACTCACTCTCCAGCTCTGGTGACTAACCCCCTCAAGACACACTCAACGTCTTTCATGCAACACAATGAAAACATGTCTCTTAAAAAACAGTAACACTGTAACAGAGATCACAATAAAAGAAACCTCGAGCAGAACCAGGCCCATCTGCTGCTACCAGTTGGGATGAGGGTAGGAAGACAGAACATAAGACATACTGTGGAAGAGAGACAAATATTAACAAGTAATGATTAAATGCAGAGAGGTCTATTAGCATATAGTGAGTCCCCGGCAGCCTACGTCTATTGCAGCATAACCAACGGAGGATTCAGGGTCACCTGGTCCAGCCCTAACTATATGCTTTAGCAAAAAGGAAAGTTTGAAGCCTGATCTTGAAAGTAGAGATAGTGTCTGTCTCCTGAATCCAAACTGGAAGCTGGTTCCACAGAAGAGGGGCCTGAAAACTGAAGGCTCTGCCTCCCATTCTACTTTTAAATACTCTAGGAACAACAAGTAGGCCTGCAGAGCGAGAGCGAAGTGCTCTAATAGGGTGATATGGTACTACAAGGTCATTAAGATAAGATGGGGCCTGATTATTTAAGACCTTGTATGTGAGGAGCAGGATTTTGAATTCTGGATTTAACA
This sequence comes from Diplotaxodon limnothrissa, assembly GCF_057381915.1. Lineage (NCBI taxonomy): Eukaryota > Metazoa > Chordata > Actinopteri > Cichliformes > Cichlidae > Diplotaxodon > Diplotaxodon limnothrissa. Next base: position 42,967,924 of record NC_140596.1, read on the forward strand.
GGAAGCCAAAACAGGAGAAATCTGCTCTCTCTTTCTAGTCCCTGTCAGGACTCTTGCTGCAGCATTTTGGATCAGCTGAAGGCTTTTCAGGGAGTTTTTAGTAGTCCGAACAGTAATTCAATTGTCAACACAGATAAACAACACGAAAACACCAATGTGTGTTGTAACAGGAACAGGAAGCAATACTCTACAACAGAGGGAGCCAACACAAAATGACTTTATTCACTTTATCTAGATTAACAAAAATAAATAAACAATGACAGAAACAATTAAAAGAAGAGCTTCAGTATAAGAGCTTCAGTATAAGAGCTTCAGTATAAGAGCTTCAGTATACTCATCTCTGGCTGACCTTATATGAAGAAGAAGTAAAAGGATCTTAAAGATGATCACACTGACTGTCAAATTTATCAAGAAAAAGTCTAAATAAACGGCTGAAATTACAATAAAAAAGGATAGATGCTCAGGAATTCTCTGAATGCAACAACATGTTTTTTTCTGTGAGTTAATTAATGGCATGTGAACTTTTAATAATACCATCTCTAGTGACACAACCTACACACTCTAGTTAGAAAAGAAAGTGAGTTTATTAAAAATAGACCACAGGATGCATATCCTGGACGGGGTTAGCTGAGTCACTGTCACTTATTTACACAGGGTTCCCACATTAAGTCCAAAATCCTTCTCCTCCTTAAAGCAACACTCGTCATGTTTGCACCTGAACAATGTGCCATATTGTTTTACCTTTTTTCTAAGGGAGGGGTGCGGACCGCTAGATATTGCAGTATCTTGCAAACTGAAAAACCCACTGATAAAAAATCACTGAAAGTGCAACATAGTTAGGTTTGCTATTATTTACTACCATAAAAAGTTGTTATTCAGAAACATGTGGGTGATAAAGTTTATTTAAAATTCCCTGGTAAAATTCAGCAGGCTTAATAGGCTATTAAAACTTCCAATGTCATTAAAACATTATTTAATGAGGTTGACAGCAAAAATATAAAATTAATAAATTTTGGCTTATTTCAAAGGGACCTATGCTGCAGCTCTACACCAGATATTCCTCCACCTGAGATTCCCACCCTTCTTACAATGTATTACTACTACTGCTGCAGATTTTCTTTCAGCATGTGATCAGGTGACTGATGCTACTGCTGTTATGAGGTTCACTGCTATCTGTGGATTTAACCAATTGACATGAACATCATCTAAGCAGATGTTACATCAGAACAGCCTTCCAAGCCCTAGCCAGTAAAAAGTGAACAGCATCACTGATCTAAATTTAAATTGGCAACTGCTGCCCTCAACACTGTAAACATCTGAAAAAGAACATTTTGACTATAAAAACAGCAACCATTACATTTGACTGTTAAGTGTTTTCTTGAAAGAAAACTCTATTTTTGATCTGTGTACTGTTGTTTTATAACCTGTTTGAGACAGATGGACCTCTATATAGGATGATTCCATGAATCAGACGTATGTGGACAACCAGCTGTCCAGGGGTCAGTTGACATGTTGTATATCCATGACAAAACTGTGTGCCGATTTATCATAAAGCAAAATGTGGTGCAGTCTTCTAGCTTTCATTACTAGCGAAGGACTTACCTTTATCTTCCACTGTTAGCTGAGCTAAATGTTTACTTGCACACACTAGTGCAGAAAGTACCATAAAGAACTCATCTCTGCATTTTCTGTTGAAGCATATCCTATTTATTTGCTTTAAGAACTTTTGGGTTACTTTTGGAATATATGTTGGGAACATGTTTTGCACTATGAAGCACTGCCCAATCGGTCTTGGAGCATTTGGCTGAATCTGAGCGGAGATTTCACCCTCCTACTTCTAACAGCACTCAAATCATCAATAGAGACCAATGATGCAGTTCCACATGTCTGTGCCTTAATTTTACCTTCACTATGTTTTGAAAACTGATGTGGTAGATTTAAGATTATAAGCTGTGCTTTTTCTTTTCCATAGTTTTCTCTTCCTACCCTTGATTTTATCTGTCCAAATAATTCTCGAACAACCTTCACTTGATTTAAGGTCTGTACTTTAGTCGTAGCTTTATTGTCTGATTCAAATTCTCGGTGGTGTCCAGAGACAAAAATGACTAAAATGAGTCATTTTCGAAAGATATGGACCGAGCTGTATATGATGCCAAAATGTGTGGCACCAGTAATTAAATTTTTATCTACAGACGTTCCAAAAACAGTTGTATTAGCGAGAATGCTACTACTTCTAAAAAAGGTGCATCTGCATTATGCAGTTTACAATGTATATTCTGTGTTAGATGTTTGGGTGATTGGGTTAATGTCAGGAGCAAAGCGTAGATCAGTATTGTATTCCAGGTGTTGTTAAGCTTAGTTTAACTTGTTTCATGTCAGGACTGACTTTTTCAATACCAGATAATTATTTTAGTTGTTAACCAAATAGCACAGATAAACTATTTAAACCGTTAGACCAATTCGGTTTCCCCTCTGTTTTCTGGCTTGTTCATGTCTTAGTGCACTGAGAGTCAAGCAATGCCAGGACTGTAACCATCAGAACCTCCTGTTTTTATATAGTTAGTTGGAAGTATATAGAGTGAAGAAGCTGCTCGGTATGGTGGTGGGGATGATGTTTGCTGAGTAAACATACTTGATGATTTGCTTCAATATGAAATATGATGCAATGTAGCTCCACCTTCAGAGGCGCATTATAAAGGAGCTTGTTCCCCAGGTGAATCCTATCGTCTGTAGTGTTAGTCCTCCTGACCAACATGGGGGCCAAAGGGCTTGAATTGATATCATGGCTCATCTATCTGACGCTGATAGTCGACTCACTTACTCAGAATGGTAAATGATGTGCTGGAAATATTAGAATTTCACACTCAATGGATGTGCTATAAGATATTGGGAAGAGGACAGAGAGTCATATTTACTTTGATTATTCATGTGAATCCCAACTGATGATGTAAATTTAGATACATTATATCATGCTTGGGTTGGTTTATATAGAATTTATTTCATAGCTTCAACACATTAATTAGAAACTGTAATGCAGTTTGCTGCAGACAATCTTGGTTAAATCTACTGAAGCCATTTCTGGTGTTAAAGAGTACATACGGTTCTGGGATATCTGCAACAGTTAACTGTCTTGGCAATCTTCAGTTTGAGTATTTGAGTTTCATATCAGTGAATTGTCAGTTGATAATTTCTAATTTCCTACATCTAAATGAATAAATACCTTTTTTTGTCTTTACTACAGTGACCACTGCTCCTTCTACAAACACACTGACCATGACTTCAGGTAAGTTTGCAAATGTCCAATATGGTTATTTTTTCTTCAGGTCTTCATGTAAATTTAAAACGATTTCTCAAAAAGAATTTGTAATTTATTAATTTATTAATTTTATAGCTAATGCATCCCACATTGGCCGAGTGTGCACAACTTGGGGATACTATCACTTCAAAACCTTTGATGGCGATTTCTTCCAGCTGAATTCGAGTTGTAACCATGTCCTTGCAATACAATGCAAGGACAGCTATGAAAACTTTAATATCCAGATGCGGCGGCGCTTAGTCAACAACATCCCCACAATCAGCAAAATCATCATGATGCTGGAAGGATCTGAGGTGGAGCTCTCTAACAACTCAGTGCTTGTCAATGGCAAGATGTAAGTTCGGGAAAGACCTATCAACTGTACTGACATTTTTCCAAGAATATTTCAGTAACTTTAACTACTATATATTCAGGGGGGTGCAGGAGTCAGAATCCAATATCAAACGTAGGTCCAATTGTATCTGTTTACATTTTCAGCATTGTACCATCTTAATATGAGATTTATTCTGCTTTAATGACAGCAGCACTCAACCTAAATGTAAGCATCCGCTGCAACCTGCAAATCTACAATATCCCTCCATAGGACACTATCTTGTCCTTTCAAATGCTCAAACAAAGCCCTAGCAATATTCTGTGGCAGTGGGGTTAGGGGTCTGTCTGGTCTGTTAATGACTGATTTGTATAACTAAAGAGCAGCAGTACAAGGGTAATGTGAATTTGTTTTAATTTTTACACTCATTTTTAAAATATCACTCTTTGTTTGCACCAGGGAATCTCTTCCATTCAGTAAATCAGGAGTGACTGTCAAGGGGACCGCATCTAGTATCTCTGTTGAAGCTAATCTGGGAATAAAGGCAATCTGGAACCTGGACGACTCCCTTGATGTATGAAGCCTTCTCTCACATACAAAAATAAATTATCTGACTGGCTGTTTATTGGAGATAAATTATCAGGATGTGAGGAGAGGGACGTCGCCTCCAAATATGCTCCTTCCGATTCTTATCTATATATGACCCCTTAGTTCTACAAGCTGTTTGTTCTGGTTTTCATCCTGCTATTCAGATGATCTCAGAATGCAGACAAATTGTCATGTGAATGTCCTACTTTAACCTTTTAATGGATTACAAGGAAAGAATGCCATATATTGGAGTTCAATTAATATTGTCCTGTCTTGTGATTTTGCCAGTTACCTATTGTGTAATTGATTATCTTCACAGATTGAAATAGATGAGAAATATCGGACTCAGACATGTGGACTGTGTGGAAACTTTGATGGCATATCCAATGAATTCCTGAATGATGGTAAGATAATTGTAATATTTCAGGAGGTAGTCTAATGTAGTCTGTAGTTATTATAACACAAACTGCAAATAACGTGCATGTACCCTGTAATTATGTGCAGTTTGCAGGCAACAAGTCAGGGTTTTGCAGATTTTTTTTTTTTTTACAATTACACCGTACCCTGTACTTTCTGGGGAGCGGGGTGTATTGTGGAGTCGCTTAATCTCGTCTAACTTCTAGGTATTTTACAGGGAAAGAGGTGTAAATTGTACTGTAAGTAATTTTAAGAATCCTGCTAAGTAAATACTGAGTAAGTATTACTTACTCAGTAAGTACTGATTACATAACTAATTTTGTGCCTAATGGATGTTTCAGTATTCAACTCTTTATATATTACATATAAAATGATACATAGATAAACACTTTTCTTCATTTCTTATTTGAAATCATACATTGATATTTACAGTCATAGCATAGGCTCATCTGTGCCTATAATGATGGAAACAATGTGAGTTGTTTTCATTAAACTTTAATTAAAAACAAGGACATGAAACTATTCCTTAACCCTTAAAATATTAGCTTTAGAAATACATTAGCAGACAAAACAATACTTACACCCTGAAACACATGATATTTGCAAGTTTTTTTTCTTTGTGAACAAATGTCCAAAATGACCTCAGACTGTTAAAAATTAAAAGTGTGGACATGGCTTTTGTGTATAATATTTTACAAGACAGCAAGACAGATAGTGCAATAACTTCCTAAATATATATATTTTTAATGCATTGCACACACTGTACCTCAACAGTGATATGTGACAGGGTTGTCCTGTTCACACTGTCATACTTAAGTGTCTCTTGAACAGTTTCACAGCTTCTGGTGTCTTTTCATAATACATTTGTACCTGTGCATTAAGTGATCAAGGGCAGTCTCTAAAAGAAGAAAGACAAAATAAACACATTCAGTCTGTTTAAAGCTGCGTTGAAATGTCTGAGTATAGTTAAGGTCCAATTATTATCATTTTTTAAACAAAGCAAAGACATGTACATAAAGTTTTAGCATTTTACAAACAGGGGAAAAACATTGCAGACCATTAGCTAGGAAAACCACACCTACTGATAACGCCGCTGTTCTGCTTCACGGTTCTTTCCAGATCCTACAATGAAATAATCAGGAGGAAAACATTTTGAGAGAAAACCAAACAAGAAAATAAAATAAAACAAGAAAATCTTTTTTTTGGAAAGAGTGATTAGGGTGACATATAGGATAAGATAAGATAAACCTTTATTAGTCCCACACTTTTTGTTTGGTCATGGCAGAAAGGGGACAGTACAAAGTTACAGCAAAAAATAAGAAAAACAATAGCATGGAATAAGATAAAATAAAATAAAACAACATACTATATGAAATAAAATAAAATACTGTGTTGCATTGGGAAATTACACTAGTATTACATAAAAATATATATAAATGACATGGTTGTCATTTCTACACACCTAAAAATGAACACATAACCTTTTTGAAATAAAGTAAATAAACTAGGTGGAACATTTATTTTTATGCTTTTTATGCATTTATTTTAAGGTGTTGTTTGAATAAACTGTTCTTATAAATACAAAAACTGTAAATACACGTGAATGCCAATTTTTGTATATTTTTTATTGTATTTAGGTGACTAAAGAAAGACTAATAAAATAAGTATTAAGTATTGATTAACACATTTCCTACAGGTTACCCGCACTTTAGTCGCAGGTCTTACAGTCTATAATTGTGTCATTGTTTCCTGCAGAAAGAATGACTTGTTGCCTGCAAATTGCACGTAATTACAGGGTACTTAAGCCTTATTCGCAGACCGTGTTCTAAAATGTTCTAAAATGTTCTAAAATGTTCTAAAATGTTACTGTCTATCCACAATGTGGATGTGAGAAAACACAAGGGGGGAAAACGTTGCCCCACTCTCAAGTTGTGGAGATCAAGTATCCTTAAGCAAGATGGACATGCTCATAAGGCAGAGACGTTACACTTTGTGAGCATGGAATAAGCTGAGAGAGAGGAGAGAAATAGCCTTTTTTTGTCCCTTTTAATGATCTCTAGATTTGACAAGTCAGTCACTGTTCACCTTGCTTGTCCTGAGAGAACACCACTGGTTTCTTTTAATGTTAGCAGCAACTTTTCAAAAAAGTTCACAGTCATTCAGAAGTAAAGACAGGGAGGAGCTCCACTCTATGAAAGACTACAAAGGCAAATAGTTCAACAATTCTCTGTGCACAAATCACAGTCAACAATATTGAATAGTTGCGATCTTCAGCCCCTTTTCAAAAGCGTGCACACTGAAAATAGGCATAATTGTGTAGCAGAAATGATTGCATAGGTTTTCAAAACCATTTGTCATTGACCACCATTAGTTGCTGCATCCATAAATGCAATTTTAAAGGATCCTGAAATGCTTCGGTTTGATGAAAAAAAAAAGTGAATTTCTTTTTGAAAAAATCTACATGGGGGTTAGTGCACATTGGAAACGTCTTAGCTTACACATCTACGAGGGCCCCTATAATACTGACTTATATTTATTAGATTTGGAGCAACATATACTGTCATTCAATTAGCATAATTTTCCCCATTTTTAAATAGCATAGTTCTGTACTGAAAGTCTAGATGCAGACCTGTGACCTTTTTGGTTCATTATGAAATAGAATACGTAATGAAGAAGCCCCCCAATAAGCTTCATGATCATTTTATTGTGACTGTGCTGTACTACAGGAACCCCAGTGTCTGTGGTGGACTATGCTGAGACCTGGAAGATAAATGGCCCCACAGAGTACTGTGAGGAGACTGACATCAACCCAGTCCCGAGCTGTGGTGATAAGGTGAGTCTTCACTATTTCTCATTTTCAACACTGTTAAATTAAATTCAGTTTTAATTATACAAAATCAATAGGTGCTTTATATTGTAAGTTTAAGAGCCTTCAGTAATATGGAGAAACTCCAATAATCAGATGACTGCCTGAGAGCAAGTACTTGGTGACAGTGAGAAGAAAAAGCTCCCTTTTTAACAGGAAGAAACCATTAGCAGGGTCAGTCATCCGGCCTCACCTCAGGGGTGAGGGGCAGAAGACGACATAAAGACACACTGTGTAAGAGGGCTCAGGGGGTTGGGTAGCGCATCTGTAACCGGAAGGTCGCCGGCTCAATCCCCATGCTCTCTGTCCTGGTCGTTGTGTCCTTGGGCAACACACTTTACCCTACCGCCTACTGGTGATGACCAGAGGGGCCGATGGCGCGATACGGCAGCTTCGCTTCTGTCAGTCTGCCCCAGGGCAGCTGTGGCTACACCTGTAGCTGCCTCCACCAGTGTATGAATGTGAGAGTGAATGAACAGTGGTATTGTAAAGCGCTTTGAGGGCCCCGAAAAGCGCTATATAAATCCAATCCATTATTATTATAAAAACATAATGGGTAAAAGAGGTGAATGCGGAAACAGTGTATCATGGAAAGCCACCAGCAGCCTAGGCCCAAAGCAGGATAGCAAAGGGAAGATTCAATTTTAACTTTGACTCTGGATTTAACAGGGAGCCAATGAAGATAAGCTGGTATTGGAGAAATATGTTATCTGATTCTTTAGAATCAGAATCAGAATCAGAATCAGAAAGGGTTTTATTGCCAAATGTTGAGCGGGTTTACAACATTAGGAAATTGCTGCGGTGCTTCAGTGCAAACATACTGTTATAAATACTGTTATAAATTAAGCTTAAATAGACATGAAAATAAAAATGAGAATAAGAATTAAAAGTGCTAAGTAGATAGATATATACATGATATATACATGAGTGCAGGTGGTGATCAGTGCCAAACATGGAATGATGCAGTGAACACAGCGTAGGGTCATGTGTTAGTGGTGGGAACAGTCATACGGTTATTGTTCATGTGTCCAACAGCAGAGGGGAAGAAACTGTTCTTATGGCGAGAGGTTCTGGTGCGAATGGACCGGAGCCTTTACCCTGTCAGAACTCTTACTGCACTGTGCGTGAACTAGTTTCTATCTGAATTGAGAAGCAGGAAATTAGAGGTCATTAAGTTCTTTATATCTTAAAGACATTCTTGTAGTTTAACTAATGCTATCTTCACTAAAACTGTGTTATACTATTTATACAGTCTACAGAAAACAACAAATAAACAACAAGGTTAAAGTGCCACTGTGAAACATTGCAACATGTTATATATACACCTGTGATTAAAAATACAAAGAAAAGTAAAAATGTAAAAGCAAAACAGTAGCAGTAATACAGAGACTATTTAATATTGCACTGCAGCTGCCTCAGACGTGCGGAGTATAGTAGTAAGAGTGTGTTTATTTAACCCTAACCCAGCAGACCTTCTCCCACAGACTAATTCAACCCACGAAATAATTTTTACAATCCTTCATAAACCTGTATAATAACTCTTCATTCTGTGCCAGGTGACAACATCTGTCAGGCATATGATAACACACAAATGTCTTTAATGCAGCTATTGTTCTTAGATTTATACTGTGTTATAATGCATTTATATTATTGATTTGCACTGATTTGCACTGCTCTCTTAATAGTATTATAGTATATAGTATATATATATATAGTATTATAGTACTCATACCCCTTAAACTCTTGGAAATGTTGTCACCTTACAACCACAAACCAAAATGTTTTCATTAAGATTTTCTGTGATAGACCAATACAGAGAATCTCATAATTGTGCAGTGGTATGGAAATGATGCACGGTTTTCAAAATTTTAAGCAAATTAAAATCTGAAAACTGTGACATGTTTGTGGTTGTAACAAAAATGTGAAAAAGTTCAAGGGGTATGAACACTTTTTCAACGCACTGTTATTGTAAACTCAAACAGATGTTACCTTGCTACCTTGAGGGTTCAAACTGTAGGCTTCTAAAAATGATTGGCAGTATGTATTTTTTTAACTGACTGACTTCTTTTTCAGCAATTCTGTGACCAGACTTTCTCCAGTGATCCCTTTGTTGATTGCCAAAACATTCTTGACGTGGAATCCTTTAGTAAAGCCTGTATGGTGGACACGTGCAACTCTACAGACAACACTACTTTTGTCCTCTGCAAAACACTTTCAGAGTTCTCCAGACAGTGCATCCATGCAGGTGGCAAACCCCAAGAATGGAGGAACGATACATTTTGCTGTAAGGGTGCAACATTTACAGTTCTGGGTCTCCATCATAGGCAGTGTTTTTTCCTTATACTTTGCAAAATTCTTTAATTGACATTGAAAAACTTTTGTCCACAGACAAGAAATGTCCATACAACATGGTGTTCTTGGAATGTAGCAGTTCATGTCCTGACAGCTGTTCCACCCCTCAGGCCAGCCAGACATGTGACAGCCATTGTCATGATGGCTGCAGCTGCCCTGCTGGTATATCCACACTCCTTTTGCACTCCATCTCTTGCTTTCTGTCTCTCAGAGAGAAAACAATTGCAAAGTATTCTGGGCAGTCGCAGCCAGGTTGTTCACACAAAACTAAAACTGCATAATTCGGATCTCAGATGTCGGAACTCGGGAGCCACGTCGCTCCTGAGTCAGCACATCCCTTTAATGAAGTCAGAAGATAAAAAAAAGCAGGGTTTGTTTTGCTTCTTGGATTGAGCCATTCATGCATCACTAGCAATATAGCATAATACCTCTTTTGTGCTTAAAAACACCATGGTATCACATTTATGATAGAACCTGATAAGCACTCTGTGTATGGATTATTTAGCAAGTCACAATTAGATACCAGTGGCAGTACAGATTAAAAGTTTCACCACTGTTTATGTTCACTGCCACCATCTTTGATTTTTAACTTAGGGTTGGTAGGGTTGCTCCAATTTTTTTATTTTTTTATTTCTTTGTTTTGAGTTTTTGGATTTTCTGAGTTGAGGTGGCATTCCAGATAAATATTCTGACTGGGAACTTGAAACACAATGTACCACACATATCCAACAGATAAAGATTGTTTTATGGTCCCACAATTGTGTCCATCGGCAGACACGATTTCAGTAGGACAGAGAGGGGAGAGAGTTTCGACCACACACTACTTTGCATTCTGCCAAATGTTGATTGGTTGACAAGTGGACCAGAAGAGAGAAAGGGATGACAACAGTAGAAAAAAACCAACCCCCCCCCCCCCTACATGTAGTGATATTTGAGACCTTTCCCAAATAGCAAAATTGGTATGGTCCCGATCTGGCCCACACAATTTGCTTACACTTGACCTACATACCACAAAGAATGACGGCCCTTTGGGGGCCCAGATCTGGCCTACACATGGGCCAGCACAAGGCCAGTTGCAGACACACTGGTGGCCCTTTGCTGGCCCATGTGTGGATGAGTAAACCCTCACTAGGTTTTGGATAAAGTGTAAACTCACAAATCTGTCAAACCTGCATTTGAAACGTCGGCTACCATAGTAGTATAGTATTGCAACATGGCATTTGGGTCTTCTAACTAAAATAGGAAAACAGAAACATAAGTAGTGCATCATTGCCAGACCTGGCCCACATCTGGTTGACATACTCCCTGCCATAACAACCATCGGTCAGAAGTGCCAGCTTGATGCCGGATCCCGGCCAGAGCTGTTTTCTATGGGCCTGGGCCACATAAACCAAACCATAATCGGGCCAGATATGGCATGCCATCACATAAAGAGTGACGTCGTTGCCAGACCTGGCGCACATCTGGTTGACATACACCCTGCCATGACACCACTCAGTCAGAAGTGCCAGCTTGATGCCGGATCCGGGCCAGGCCTGTTTTAAATAGATAAATATGAAGGCATGCTGGCTCGGACGTCGCCTGGATCAACAAGGTCCGCGTCAGGTGTTGAGGAACCAGGGCACCCTGACGAGAAGTGGGCTACTGGAACAAGAAGGCATCGGTGGGCAAGAGACGAAAACAGGGCGTTGTTGGAATGCTACTACGCAAGTAACCCTGGTGGAAGGGGTTACGTGAATAGGATGAGGGACCTATGGATATATATATATATAAATATATATTTTTTGCGTCTCTTTCTCAGGGATGGTCTTTGATGATATTGGTAACAGCGGATGTATCGCAGTCTCTCAGTGTCCATGTCTGCACAACAACGAAATCTACAAGCCAGGAGAGTCCTACTCGCACCACTGTGGATCCTGGTAAAATGAATTTGTGCCACTTTGTTGCAGAGTTAAAAAAATGAAAATAAAACATTTTTATTGTGTATGTGATACTAGAAATGGTAAAGACATGAATCTAAGAGTACCTTTGATAGGATGATTAAGTGTTAAAGCCATTTCTATGTTACACAATTACAATCTCCCACAAAATTATTGTGTACGTCGGAGGTACTGCAAGTAAGAATGTTTTAGCAGTCTCCTCACATTTACAGTTTGTACATTTATGTGACAATTTTACCTTTTTAAAGTTTTACAAACGTTAGTGAGTTTATTTTAAGACATAGTAGAAAATGTAATGCAGTGTGTTACTAAAGCAGTTATATGAATATTTGACCATATTAATAATTTTTAATACATAAATGAAATGTGTGTGTGTCTTGACAGTGTATGTGAAAGCGGTCAGTGGAGTTGTACAGAGACAAACTGTCCAGGAATCTGTTCTGTCAAAGGAGGAGCTCATGTTAACACCTTTGATGGAAAAGTCTACACATTTCATGGCGATTGCTCCTATGTTCTAGCTAAGGTGATACTCACTGCTAGTCCTTCTCCACATACACATAACAGCAGCATCTTAAACCGGATGCACCATCAGAAAATAATATGCTAATATAATAATATGATTTGAGTACATACATGTGTAGTGTAATGTTTTTTTTTTTGGTGACTGATTACATGTTTTGTTTTGATGTGCTCTGCAGGACAGTAATGGTTTGTCCTACACTGTGCTGGTGGATCTGGTCAAGTGCGGGCTAAGTGACACAAAGACTTGCCTCAGAACTGTAACTTTGGCCTTAGGCAGCAATTCTGTGGTAAGCTGCAGGCATAAAAACATCATCATTACTCCTTGTGTCTGAAAAAAATCCAGATCTCACAAAATCTTGTGGTTTTTCTCACCAATAAGAATTTGCAAATCCTGGTGTGTCTAAAATGTGACTTTCTGCAAAATGACAGGTTGTTAAAGTTCAGGCATCTGGGCAGGTCTATGTGAACCAGATTCATTCTCAGCTTCCACTGTTTACAGGTAAGTTATCTCACATTTCACTGTCCACATATAGTAAACACATCTTCTTAATATAATGATCATAGTCTATGTATGCACATTTTCCTCAGTAATAAATGTTTTTAAAAAAACACCCATTCATCCATCCGTTTTCTTCTGCCTCCTGCCTTCTTCTGACCCCGGGTTGAGGGTTTTCCAGCCTAAGCAGAGAAACCTAGGCCTCCTTCTCCCTATCCCCCTTCTCCAACCTATCTAAAGGAACGCCAAGGTGTTCCTGGGCCAGCAGACAAATGTAATCTCTCCAGTGTGCCTACCCCATCAGCCTCCTGCCAGTAGGGAGCCCAGCCACTCTTTGGAGAAAGCAAATTCTATCTGCAGTCACATTCTTTTGTTCACTACCCAAAGCTGGTGACTACGGGTGAGGGTAGGGACATAGATCAACCAGTAAATCGGCAGCTTTGCTTTCACACTAAGCTCTCTCTTCACCACGAAAGACCGGTGTACTGCAGCGGCAGCCCGCTTCGCTCTGCTTCCTCCAAAGTCCCCACAGGCTAACCTGTGGACACCTTCAGCTTGAAAGCTCCCTTTGCTCAGGTGTCTACAGTCTGGCTAAAGGATTACCACCATGACAGGCACCACCTCGCAGCTGCAACTTTTTGCAGCAGCCTCAACAATGGAGATGCTGAACATTGTTGATTCAGACTCAATGTTCTCAGCCTACCTTGGAAAGCTGCCACCTCACAGACAGAGCCTTCTGTCAGGCAGTCCCAACGCACCCTCACTATAGGTTTATTAGAAATCCAAGTACTTATATAATCATTTAATGCATTCTTTGTTTGCTTTTGTTTTATGTGACATTCAATTTGTCTTACTTGACAATTTATCACAGGTAAATTGAACGTGCTTGAATGTGACTTTCAATTTACATAAGCTAAGGGCCAGCAAAATTAGTATTTGCAAAAGAATTTTGTTCAACTCACTACAAAATATGTAATAAAGAATTGGAACAAAAGCACCACACTCATTAGTTGTATTTATTTATCTGCGTCATTGACATTTGTATGTTTGTGTTTGAATTAATTGCTACATTTTTCATGTCTTCTGACCTCTACAGCTGATCTGAGAGTCTTTAAGCCATCTTCCTTCTACATCCTTGTAAGCACCACAGTGGGCATACAACTGATGATTCAGCTGTCTCCCATAATGCAGCTGTTCATTTCAGCTGACAGGTCCCTCACAGGAACCACCTCTGGTATGTCTCCACATTATTGTTAGTGTCTGGAACGTCTGGAATCTGTGTAACTGTGGAACTTCTTATTTGAAAGGTTTATGTGGAAACTTCAACGACATCATGAGTGACGACTTTAGAGTGACAAGTGGGCTGGTGGAAGGCACTGCTGCTGCATTTGCAAATGCATGGAAAACCAGAGCCAGCTGCCCAGACATTATATCACATTTTGGAGACCCTTGTAACAACAACATCCTCACAGGTACAGATAAAACTCCTGTATTATTATGTTTTATCTTATAAAAGTTATTATGTTATATGAAAAATACCATACTTCCTTGCTGTTTTTCAAGATTTTATTGAACAACAGATGATATATAACAAGTTTAATTCTGAATGTTTCTGTGTTTTAGAGAAATATGCTGATTTCTGGTGCTCCAAATTAACTGATCCCGAGGGAGTATTTGCTCCCTGCCACGCTGTTGTTAGCCCCAGCACATATAAAGATGTAGGTCTGTACATGCAAAGTTTTAATGAGAACTTTGCAGCTGAACTCTTGTTAATCGTTTCATGAATACTCTTTTGACAGAACTGTATGTATGACACCTGTAACTGTGAAAAAAGTGAGGACTGCATGTGTGCTGCAGTTTCCTCATATGTCTATGCCTGCTCAGCAGCAGGAGTCCACATCAGTGGCTGGAGGAAAACCATCTGTGGTAAGTAAAACACTAAGCATCCTTGAAAAGAGAAACACGGGTTCAAACAACAAATTTATCTGAACATGTTCTCTTTCAACTGCTGCTGTGTCCACAGGCATGATTTTACATTCAAAACATAGGACCATTTGTCTTCTTCTTCTTGACATGATGTGCCAATGCTCGCTGAAGCACATTGTGTTTTTGGTGAGGGGGTTTTCTCGACAACAGGACTGAACCCTTTTGTTTTTAGATTGGCCCCACAACCCAATTTTTAATTCAATTTAATTCAATTCAGTTTTATATTGTAAGTGCCAAATCACAACAAGAGTCACCTCAAGTGCTTTTTATTGTAAGGTAGACCGGATTGGAAATGAAAATCCTACAATAATACAACAGAGGACAAAATAACAATCACACGACCCCCTATGGGCAAATGCTTTGGCGACAGTGGGAGGGAAAAACTCCCTTTTAATAGGAAGAAACCTCCAACAGAACCAGGGTCAGGGAGGGGCGGGGCCATCCGCCGTGACTGGCTGAGGTGAGGGGAGGAAGACCGGACAAAAGACATGCTGTGGTAGAGCAGCAGAGATTGATGATTACTAATGATTAAATGCGGAGAGACCCACTGTCATGTCGAAGAAGTCCTTGGTCCTTATTTTTAAAAAAGTATTATGATATGAGTTCTGGTTTTGTATTTGGAAGCAGTTTATCGACAGGTTCAAAAAGGGAAATTTAACAGCAATTTCCCACAGACTGATTCTATACCAGCAATCAATGTATGAGAATAATAGGTCATTCTGATTTGTTGATTACACTTTAGGTCTATTTTTCATTTGTGGATTCGAATTTCATGAAATTTGAATGAGCTCTTCATTGACTGGATCATTAGAAATTTTTTAAAACTTACTTTAATCAGTCCTTGTCTTTAAATTTTTGTTTAAATATCATTTCAAGCACATCAAATAAAGAGCTTTTTAAAAAATAAAAACCCTCAAACATGTGAAAATATGCTGGCTTTTCATTTAAGATCCTTGAGTCTAATCATTAAGTCATCTACAGTTTTTTTAGATTCACTTCTTAAATGTAATAATGCAATGTATCAGTTTTCGCATCAATTTCAGATAAACATTCATTATTTGTCAGCTTATTTGGATATATTCTTCAGCTTTCAGCTCATCTAAAAACGGTCAGCCTGCCAGCTTCAACGATTTCAGCAAAGATTGAGCAGTTACAACAATTCAACTCAAACAATTCAGTTTTCAGCATTCATACTGCAATTGGAGTACACTTGTATGTAAAATAATCGAATAATCTGTGCTAAATCAACAACGTTAGTGCTAAACTCACAGGAATATTGTACCTCGATGACCATGACAATTAAATGTGTCAGAGCCCCTGTAAATTAAAGTCAGCAGCAGCAGTCACAATTTGAGGAAACTCTAAATTATTTGGGTTAATATAAATGTTATTATTACCATCACATTGTCAGCATGGGTCAGCTGCTGACACCATGTCTGTGTTATGGTGTTAACCCACCAGACATCTTTCCATGCCATTCGTACTACATGAACAGTTCTTGTCTCCAGTACCACAGCTATGGCACATATTTTGGTATCTATTTTAAATAATGGCAGAAGTAGCAGGTCATTTGAATACAACAAATCTTACTAAATCATCTGTGTTTGATTCATTTTTGCAACATTTGAATTGAATTAAATTGAACTGAACTGTTGGCTCATTGTATAAACATCTCATATCTCTCATAACAGAGACATTCAGCACATCATGTGCAGCAGAAACTGTGTATAACTACAACATGACCAGCTGTGGGCGTACCTGCCGTTCCCTCGGCCAGACTGACTACTCTTGTCAGGTCAGCTTCACCACAGTGGATGGCTGTGGCTGTTCTGAAGGAACTTACATGAATGAGGAAGGCCAGTGTGTAGCCCGTGAAAGCTGTCCCTGCTATGCTGAAGGCATTATTGTTCCTCCTGGACAGACTATCAGTAAAGATGGCAGCACATGGTAAATAACGCCAACTAATTTTTTCTTAATTCATGCTGAATCATTCAGGTAAGGAAATTTTCAAAGGTTGATTCTGTTCTTCTGGACATGTTTTCAGTGGAAGAAATATTTTGTCACTCATCCGAGTAACTTCTTCAGTCTCAGCTGACTGCAGGTTTAGCAATGTTTGCTACTTTTAGTCATAATGCAAATGTGCTATTTATGTTTTTTCCAGTCCCCAACTCTCTATGGATAGTACTCATGGCCATGGTCATGAGATTTTGCATCATAATGACCATGAAATTGACCAACTGACCATTCTTAATCAGCGGTGCTAGAACAGAATCAACTTTCTTGGATTTTTATGTTTACCATCACCAACCTAAAATGTTCATTTGCTAAAGTTAATTTGCTGTAAAAACAAAGTGAAGCTCAGCTAATAGATTTGTATTCACTCAATATGACACGTGTTAATGGCAGGGACGTGTTTGCTCCGAACAAAACAGGAGGATTAAACGAATATTGAACTGGGGAACACAGGATGCTGGAAGCCGTATTCTGTATATATACCAACTACAAAGCATTGACTTGCAAGTTAGAGGAAAAATGTTGTTCCATTCTATAAATTCATGTTGTGAATGCACCAGTACAACTAGGATGTTTTTTGCCCATGAACATTTTAAATAACAAAAAGAATAATAAGAAACTACACGGTTAAAGAATGACTGAGGATATTATGTCATATAAAAGTATTTCTCATGTTCCCTCATAATTGTTCTCACAGTGTCTGCAGACAAGGCATTCTCAGCTGCTCTGGAGGAACACAGCTACTAAGTAGGCACCGTAATTAACATTATGCACACAGATTAAATGCTATTGTCGTTAATTTGTTTGATAAAATTAGTAGCCAAACATCTTCAGTTCTCTTTCATATTATGAAGTTTTCACTCAGTGAACTGTAAATAAATTCACAATGACAATAAAACTATGAATGTGAAGCTGTTATATTTTGTTCCCAGGTTTACCATTAGGTTCACCACAATGCGAATATCCCATGGTGTACTTTGACTGCTCCACTGCTCAACCTGGGGCTACTGGCACTGAATGTCAAAAGAGCTGCAGCACCGCTGACATGGCTTGTGTAAGTACAGCACAGTTGTGCCAGTTTGGCTGTGTGCTTAAATGTGCAGTACATGCACAGGTCTTGCTTGACTTACTCTCTCCTTTCATTTTTCACTCTGGTTGGATACAGATCCACACAGGCTGTACATCAGGCTGCATATGCCCAGATGGGCTGTTGTCAGATGGAGCAGGAGGCTGCGTCAATGAGACCAGCTGTCCATGTGTGCACAATGGACAAGTCTACCAGCCTGGAGAGACACTGACAGTGGATTGCAATACCTGGTTTGTACATTTCTTTACAAGCATACAAAGATGTATATTTAAATATTCAACAGCAGTATATAGGTTATAAGAAGAATTTATACATATTTCCACTACAATAAAGAACGTCAGTTAAATAGGTGACTTGTTTCTCATAGTACTTGTTTGAGACACAGCCGCCACTGCTGCCAAGGCTCACGTGTCAGAGCAGGTTTTCTACCAATCAAAATATCTGGAGATCAATCCAATCAAAGAATCTTTGGGAAAAAACCCAAAGTTGCCCCCAGTGCATTCAGCTGAGGGTGTGTTAAATGAGTTTGGATATAAATAAAAAGCACTGCATGAATGTTTGTGTGATAAGGCAATGCAAGACTGAAAAAGTAAGTTGTACTAAAATAACAGCTGGAGAAACATTTTGCAATTAGGTAGTTTAATTGGCAACATGTCACTAACATGCTTAAAATGAATAATAAGAAACTACAAAAGTGGAAAACTGTTCTGTTGTCTGATAAATCAAAACTTCCAATTCTTTTGTTTTCCACAAAATAAAATGGCTACTGTCTTCTTCACACTAGAGGCAACTAAGTTATCAGGACTCAGTCCAAATGCCTTCATCTCTTAAAAAACAAAAAAACAAAAAGATGTCTTTTTCAGCAAGACCTTGCATATTTCAGCAAAACAATGCTAAACCTTATACTGCATCTGGAACAACAGTATAGCTCTGTAGTAGGAGGCTCTGGCTACGGGTCTAGCCTGCGTGCATTCCAGAAATTACACTTGAAAACATGAATGAAAAATATGACAAAGAAAATCCAAGATTGTTGAACTGCTAGAATTCAATATCAGACATTCGTCCTCCAAAAGTCCAAGGGATGGTCTTGGTTCCCAGACATTTGCAAATTGCTCTTAAAAGAAGAGGGGATGGATGATACACAGTAGTAAACAACACTCTGTCCAAGCTTTTGTGCAACGTGTTGCTGCCATCAAATTTAAAATGACCTTTTCATTTATTCAAACATTTCATGTTTTCTATGGTCTACTGTGAAAAAGGTATGACTTTCTGAGATTTGCAAATCATTTTTATTTACATTTTATTTACGTTTGCAAGGTGTCCCAACTTTTTGGGAGTTGGGTTTCTATTATAAAACTTGTTTACTAAATAAAAACGTCACTATATTTTCACTATTCAGCTATATTTGCTGTTATGTCTCTACTAATTTTGTCATTGCACTTATACTTGTTTGGCCAATACAAGTGAGAAGTTTCCCCCCATCTTGTAAAATAACACTAATTCAGGAATAATCAGGGTTTAAATGATACAATTTGGCAGTGTTTTCACCAAATACACTGTACTTTTCAAATGTTTGAATAGAAAAAGTTGTTTTAATTATATTTGTAAAAACATAAAGGTAGGTAGTTAATTAATCACCAGCGGGTTTTTTTGTGGTTTTTTTTTTTTTTTTTTTTGTATTTTGTATTCTTGATTACACAGATATTACAAATATTTTGAAATTAATTTAATAGTTTTTGTCGGCTGTATGTGTTTCTCCCCAGTTCCTGCAGTGGAAGGAAGTTCACATGTACCAACGAGACGTGTGATGCTGTTTGTGGAATCTATGGAGATGGTCACTACGTCACCTTTGACGATAAGAGGTTCGACTTCAGTGGACAGTGCGGATACACACTTCTACAAGTAAGGTTGCTAAAAGTTAAAAATGAAAACTTTGTAGCCTTGGTAGATTTGGCAACACACTGTTGTACCATCTTTCTTCTGCAGCTCTTCATTGTAAAGCTCACTCTGGCTACTGTTTCTTGTATATTATTTTACCAGAACAGAAAGAGGCACATCAACATTTTTATCAGTAAATCGATTTTATGCAACTCTTAAGGATTCTAACTTTAACACTGGTATCCAGTAATTGCATGCACTGTGCTTTGCTCAGGACTTCTGTGGCACCTATAATGGCAATGGAAGCTTCAGAATTATTACTGAAAATGTTCCATGTGGAACAACAGGAACCACCTGTTCTAAGACCATCAAGATCTTCTTGGGGGTAAACACAAAATCCTTCAGTTGTGCTCATTTTCAAAAATAATGACTGCAAAATGTAGAGTAAAATGTTTTAAGAACTCTTCACCAACAATATTAAAATTGCACAATTAATACTAGAAAAAGAAACTACAGAATCAATTAAAGGTTGTATCATTTAACTGTTTTTAGATTCAATTTTTTGAAATCTTTTGAAAAAACAAAAGAGCTTTCAGCTTTTCAGGTTTGTTGCACATATATGGTTTCCAGGTAGCTTAAATTCTACAAAAATAAAATTCCTGTTTTATTCATTGCTGCTGTAACCCACAGGATAATGAATTCCAGCTTAAAGATGACAATTTACAAGTGGTAAAGGGCACTATCCAGGCGCTTCAGGTACAGAAAATGGGCATTTACATAGTGGTGACAATCAAGCCTGGACTTGTTCTCATGTGGGACCAGAAGACCAGTCTTTTCATTACAATCAGTCCACAGTTCCAGGTAAAAGAAATAACTTCTGCACATCTGGATTGACAGTTACTTCTTTTTACCGTTGAAGTATAATTGCTTAAGAAAGTTAATATTAAGAATTTCACAATAACAGAAATTTAGTAGTCAGTACAAATAGAAATACAATTACACAATTATTGATACTCATACGTATTAATAATTGTGATATCACTGTAATTAAAAAAAAGCATTAAAACGAGGGCTTTAATTTGTACCACTGCTTCCTTTCCTCTTAGGGTCAGGTCTGTGGTCTGTGTGGAAACTATGATGGTAACAGTAAGAATGACTTCACCACACGCTCCCAGGAAATAGTAGCAGATGTTCTACAATTTGGTAACAGCTGGAAAGTTTCATCTAGTTGCCCCAGTGCAGAGCTAATCAGTGATCCCTGTGCCTCAAATCGCTACCGGGCAGCCTGGTCTCAAAAACAGTGCAGTATCATCACAAGTGTCACCTTCCAGAGCTGTCATTCAAAGGTCAGTATGTTTGGTGGTAGCAAATATACAGAAATGGATACACACACACAAAAATGCACAAAAGAATATGCACTTTAATTTCCCCTATGAGCTCTTTGTTCTTTTATCTTAATGTCTGGCATTTAGGAATGTTTACCTAATAGACACGATATGTGATATCCATCCGCCCATGCATTCTCTTCCACTTATCTATTCAAGGTCGTGGGGGGCCTGGAACCTACCCCACCTATCACCAGTTAACCTAATCCCACTAATTACATGTCTTTAGACTGTGGGAATAATCCAGAGTAGTGGGCGATAACTTAAACCTGCGTATGTCTACATAAAGGTAGTGTTGGAGCACATTGTGGTACCACACCCTCAGGATTTGGGCAGAAAGTTGTGTGTTGCTATAAAAATGGTGAGAAAAGGTGTAAATCTTTCCTACAAAGAAATTAAGATGCCAAGTGTCCTTCATCTTCAAAAGGCAATCAGAAACAGGGGAAAAGTCTACTAGAACCAAAACCTCAACAGAGTCAGAAGACAAGTTTCTGAGCTAGAAGCAGAGCTTAATTGTGGTCATAGTAAGCAAGCCTCAACTTCAACTGACAGGTCAAGTTCAGAGATGGGCAGTAACGCGTTACTGTAATCTGATTACTTTTTTCAAGTAACGAGTAAAGTAAGGGATTACTATTGCAAAAACGGTAATTAGATTACCGTTACTTTCCCGTAGGAACGCTGCGTTACTGCGTTACTAAAACCGTGATTTTTTGCGAGAATGTCTCACGACAGTGACGTAAGCAAGTGCGACGTTGGTGACAACAGCTGTGTGCAGATCAACAGTGGATCACATATCGAGTGCAGAGAGAGTATGAGCGTGCAGCGTTTAAAGCGTGGAAGTACTGACCTTACTTTGAGTTTGATTCCATAAAAAGTGACAAAAACATTAGTGTCCGCTGTGCGTGGGAAGAAAACTTCTTTTTACAGCGAAAAAAACCCCTAAACTTCCAACAAGCACCGAGTAGCTACGACGTAATGGGAAACTCACAGAGAAACTCGTGGATTCTTCCACTGACCGCTGCACACCTGCACCAGGGTAAACCTCCGCCTGCCCCACTCCTGCTTTACAGGTGAAAATAGAGCAACAGGACCGCTGAGTCTTTGACTTTATTTATTTTCTGCTGTGTTTTACTTGCATCTATTTGAAAGACTGAGTGTAAACACAAAAAATATTTTATTTTATGAGCTGGAATGTGCAGGAAATAGGTTTAAATGTTAAACTAATTTCTTCCAGTCAGAGAATGTTGCATATAATTAAATTTTTGCGTGATGCATAAAGTTAAAAGATTAAAACTAATAAAACAAGTTTTAAAAAGAGACTTTTCCATTTGATTACATTTTGTATGATGGATTATGCAGAAAAAGTAGAATTGGGCTGAAAGATCTATCACTTTATCACCTACTCAGGTTGTAAATCGTGTTTTTAAAAAGTAACTAAGTAACTAAGTAATTAATTACTTTTGAAAATAAGTAATCAGTAAAGTAACAGGATTACTTTTTTGGGGAAGTAATCAGTAATTAGTTACTGATTATTTTTTCAAGTAATTGACCAACACTGGTCAAGTTGCAGCAACAGAACCAATGCTAAGATTTCAGAATAAGAAAAAGAGGTTTAAAGAGGTTTACCTGAGCTGTGAAACATTGCCAATGGACTAATGAAAACTGGAAGAAGGTGTTATGGAGTAATGAATCAAAATCCGAAGTCTATGATCTTTGTACAGTATTGAGGAGGCAAAAGGACAGTTCCTCAATCTGTACCCCTGAATACATTGTGGTTAAAAATGGATTGCATGATTCTTTTTTAACTTGAATTGTTTATTTGTTCTATGCTTACAGAGTAAAAGGAATAATTGAACTGTCTGAATTTCAATAAAAAAACTGGAAGTGGGGTTCTGTGAAACTGACTGGTAGTGTATTACTGTATGTGTTCTAGGTTGACCCTGGTCCATATTTTGATTCCTGTGTGAGAGACTCCTGTGCTTGTGACACTGGTGGGGACTGCGAATGTCTCTGTACTGCGGTGGCTGCATATGCTAAAGCCTGTAATGAAGCTGGGACCTGCATTGCATGGAGGACTCCAAAGTTTTGTCGTAAGTCTGATTAATGTAATTCAATTCAATTCAATTCAACTTTATTTATATAGCGCCAAATCACAACAACAGTCGCCTCAAGGCGCTTTATATTGTACAGTAGATCGTACAATAATAGATACAGAGAAAAACCCAACAATCTTATGACCCCCTATGAGCAAGCACTTTGGTGACAGTGGGAAGGAAAAACATCATCAATGCTCTACAAGTCTAATAAGCAATGGTTTTGTTTCTTGCAGCTATTTTCTGTGACTACTATAATTCACCTGGTGAATGTGAGTGGCACTATAAGCCTTGTGGAGCTAATTGCATGAAAACATGTAGGAATCCATCTGGAAACTGCTCGTCACTCATCACCAACCTGGAAGGTACATTAGGCACAGTATTGATATGCCACTTTGTGGACTCTTTATTTTTGTTTTAAATGTGGAGCTTAAGTCAACAGAACAACAGACCGTATCCCTGCCTATGACACAGTGGTTCACAAGCTTTTTACATCATTCCCCACATGGCAGGAAGGAATATTTTCACATCCCATCTAAACAAAACAATGACAGAAAAGCCTACCTGCAACTGTATTTAGATAATGAACTCATTCACAATGAATCCTTCAGTAATTTTTGTTTTAAACAAGCAACTTTCATTTCAAACAACTATTTGTAACTTTTGTCACGAGACAGCTTCCTTAGTCTACACCACTTCTTCAAAAAAGCAACAAGTTAAACAGAATGTGAACATTGCCAAACATGGAAAAATACAGTCCAGTCTTAGTCTTATAAAAAAGAAATCCAGAGACTTGTGAACAGAGATGAAAAATATATAATTTAGTGAGGGTTCAATACTATTCACTCTTAGTGGCTGTAGTAAGCCTGTTTTTGACTGCAGAGCTGTGGCAGGGCGTGGTCTGCGGCATGGCTGCGGGGGAGGCGGATGTATATGAGCAGCAATCACACCTTGCTGGTGTTCCGGCTTAAAACAGAATGAACTAAGTCCTTTTGTGGTTGTGGTTGTGGTTGTTGTTGTTGTTGTTGTTGTTGTGTGTAGGCTGTAGCTGAAAAGCTGCAGCCACGTGCGTAAGTCAACAGCTGCAATAAAGAAGTGTACTGAAAAGTGTGAACATGTCTGTCCCGCATCGTTTACCCAGGATTGGAGCATGATAGGTGAAGGAGAGGCAAATTGTGAAATGTTTACAAAAAAGCTTTGCATGTATTGTACTTGTAAATTTACTCAAGTTAACCACTATTTTAAAACATCGTAGGCTGCTATCCACAGTGTCCCCCGAACCAACCCTACTTTGATGAAGACACTATGAAGTGCGTTTCCGGGGACCAGTGTGGATGCTATGATGACCAAGGCAACCATTACAACATTGGTGAAAAGGTTCCATCAGAGAACTGCTACACCTGGTATGTCTCACACAAGATTCATCATTCCATCCATTTTAGCACACAGTACATAATGATGCACGTAGAATTCAACATGTGGTCTTTTGATGTAAGTATATAAAATATAATACACGGTGCCATTAAAAAGTATTTGCCCACTTTCCGATTCCTTTTACTGGAGTCTTTCACATAACTTTAGGGACAAACTGTTTGTGTGAAACAAGAATCCTCTATACTCCCGGGAAGGTTCACTGCTGGTTCAAGTTTTCATTGTGTATGGATAAGGGCTGTCATAGTGGCTTTGTAACCCTTTTTAGAATTGTATATGATAAAGTTGTTTCTCAGGTAATTCTTCAGATTTTGGCCTGATGAATCACTTTTTAAGATCATTTAACCTGCTGCACTTTGACAGGGGCAAAGGACTAGGTAAATGTAAATATTTTATTACTCTATTATTTCAATGATCTGAAAAAAAGGAAGTAGAAAGAAGGCAAAAACTTTCTCATGGCACTGTATGTGAAATATACAGTTATTGAGAAGTAAATGTGATGTTTAACATGCCTCAGTGAGTGTATAACCAGACACAAATGAAATAACCACAACGTTGTTTTCTTTCAAGCTTATGTACAATGTCGGGGATACAATGTAACTACAGTGTTAACTGTAAGTATACTATAAGCTTGTAAAGCTATGCTATAAATCTATTGCTTGGCAAATTGAAAAAAACATTTATTTTCAAATTTAATTTATTATATATAATATAATAAATGTATATGAATTAATTTGTATTTACAAAAAGACAAAATGTTTTACTTGTAGATTGTACATGCATCATTAATGGAAAAATGTACAACTATGGGGACAATATCTACAACACAACTGATGGCCTAGGAAACTGCATCACAGCTGAGTGTGCAGAGAATGGAATTGTAACAAGGAGCATATACCCCTGCTTTATTACCACAACAGCTGGGCCAACAACAACTCCATTTACGTTTAGTACAATACTAAACACCACTTCAGGTATTAAACTGATGATTTCTCAAAGATATAGATAGAGTATTGAGAAATATTGAGAAAATTGAATTGTATTATGGAAGTATATGCATGTTTTAATGTCATGTCATTGTATTTTGTCACAGTTATTAGTACTACATCTCCATTAAATACTACATTTGAATTTGAAACCACATCGGCAAAACTGACCAAACCAGAAATAACAGAAATTACATCTGGGCCTTTCACTACCACTAAAGGAACAACTACAACACCTGCAGAGACAACAGCATTTGAATCCACAACAGCCACAGTTATGACAACAAAAACACCAAAAATAGTCACATCGGGACCAACAACATCCTCTACCACAGCTTTTGTTGAAACCACGACCACAAGTCCATATGTTGAAACAACAGGTCAAGGATCCACCACGGTTACATCAAAACCATCTGTGAGTACTGAAATTACATCTGGGCCTTTCACTACCACTAAAGGAACAGCTACAACACCTGCAGAGACAACAGCATTTGAATCCACAACAGCCACAGTTATGACAACAAAAACACCAAAAATAGTTACATCGGGACCAACAACATCCTCTACCACATCTGCATCAACCTCAGTTGTTGTAACTGGATCATCATTTTCCTCAACTGTAATTACAAATCCTTCTGTTTTAAACACAACTATTTCACCTTCAACATCTAGAGGTTCAACTTCTATTGCTCCCATAACAGAGACACTTCCAGGCAGCACGACTGTTTACGCAACAAGTGTAAACCCCAGTGTGACCAAAACCACATTGGGAACAACAGCATCCTCTACCACAACTGTTGTTGAAACCACGACCACAAGTCCACATGTTGAAACAACAGGTCAAGGATCCACCACGGTTACATCAAAACCATCTGTGAGTACTGAAATTACATCTGGGCCTTTCACTACCACTAAAGGAACAGCTACAACACCTGCAGAGACAACAGCATTTGAATCCACAACAGCCACAGTTATGACAACAAAAACACCAAAAATAGTTACATCGGGACCAACAACATCCTCTACCACAACTGTTGTTGAAACCAAAACCACAACTCCACATGTTGAAACAACAGGTCAAGGATCCACAACGGTTATATCAAAACCATCTGTGAGTACTGAAATTACATCTGGGCCTTTCACTACCACTAAAGGAACAGCTACAACACCTGCAGAGACAACAGCATTTGAATCCACAACAGCCACAGTTATGACAACAAAAACACCAAAAATAGTTACATCGGGACCAACAACATCCTCTACCACAGCTGTTGTTGAAACCACGACCACAAGTCCACATGTTGAAACAACAGGTCAAGGATCCACAACGGTTACATCAAAACCATCTGTGAGTACTGAAATTACATCTGGGCCTTTCACTACCACTGAAGGAACAGCTACAACACCCACAGAGACAACAGCATTTGAATCCACAACAGCCACAGTTATGACAACAAAAACACCAAAAATAGTTACATCGGGACCAACAACATCCTCTACCACAGCTGTTGTTGAAACCACGACCACAACTCCACATGTTGAAACAACAGGTCAAGGATCCACAACGGTTACATCAAAACCATCTGTGAGTACTGAAATTACATCTGGGCCTTTCACTACCACTAAAGGAACAGCTACAACACCTGCAGAGACAACAGCATTTGAATCCACAACAGCCACAGTTATGACAACAAAAACGCCAAAAATAGTCACATCGGGACCAACAACATCCTCTACCACAGCTGTTGTTGAAACCACGACCACAACTCCACATGTTGAAACAACAGGTCAAGGATCCACAACGGTTACATCAAAACCATCTGTGAGTACTGAAATTACATCTGGGCCTTTCACTACCACTAAAGGAACAGCTACAACACCTGCAGAGACAACAGCATTTGAATCCACAACAGCCACAGTTATGACAACAAAAACGCCAAAAATAGTCACATCGGGACCAACAACATCCTCTACCACAGCTGTTGTTGAAACCACGACCACAAGTCCACATGTTGAAACAACAGGTCAAGGATCCACCATAGTTACATCAAAACCATCTGTGAGTACTGAAATTACATCTGGGCCTTTCACTACCACTGAAGGAACAGCTACAACACCTGCAGAGACAACAGCATTTGAATCCACAACAGCCACAGTTATGACAACAAAAACGCCAAAAATAGTTACATCGGGACCAACAACATCCTCTACCACAACTGTTGTTGAAACCACGACCACAAGTCCACATGTTGAAACAACAGGTCAAGGATCCACCATAGTTACATCAAAACCATCTGTGAGTACTGAAATTACATCTGGGCCTTTCACTACCACTGAAGGAACAGCTACAACACCTGCAGAGACAACAGCATTTGAATCCACAACAGCCACAGTTATGACAACAAAAACACCAAAAATAGTCACATCGGGACCAACAACATCCTCTACCACAGCTGTTGTTGAAACCACGACCACAACTCCACATGTTGAAACAACAGGTCAAGGATCCACCATAGTTACATCAAAACCATCTGTGAGTACTGAAATTACATCTGGGCCTTTCACTACCACTAAAGGAACAACTACAACACCTGCAGAGACAACAGCATTTGAATCCACAACAGCCACAGTTATGACAACAAAAACACCAAAAATAGTCACATCGGGACCAACAACATCCTCTACCACAGCTGTTGTTGAAACCAAAACCACAACTCCACATGTTGAAACAACAGGTCAAGGATCCACCATAGTTACATCAAAACCATCTGTGAGTACTGAAATTACATCTGGGCCTTTCACTACCACTAAAGGAACAGCTACAACACCTGCAGAGACAACAGCATTTGAATCCACAACAGCCACAGTTATGACAACAAAAACACCAAAAATAGTTACATCGGGACCAACAACATCCTCTACCACAGCTGTTGTTGAAACCACGACCACAAGTCCACATGTTGAAACAACAGGTCAAGGATCCACAACGGTTACATCAAAACCATCTGTGAGTACTGAAATTACATCTGGGCCTTTCACTACCACTGAAGGAACAGCTACAACACCCACAGAGACAACAGCATTTGAATCCACAACAGCCACAGTTATGACAACAAAAACACCAAAAATAGTCACATCGGGACCAACAACATCCTCTACCACAACTGTTGTTGAAACCACGACCACAAGTCCACATGTTGAAACAACAGGTCAAGGATCCACCATAGTTACATCAAAACCATCTGTGAGTACTGAAATTACATCTGGGCCTTTCACTACCACTAAAGGAACAACTACAACACCTGCAGAGACAACAGCATTTGAATCCACAACAGCCACAGTTATGACAACAAAAACGCCAAAAATAGTTACATCGGGACCAACAACATCCTCTACCACAGCTGTTGTTGAAACCACGACCACAAGTCCACATGTTGAAACAACAGGTCAAGGATCCACCATAGTTACATCAAAACCATCTGTGAGTACTGAAATTACATCTGGGCCTTTCACTACCACTGAAGGAACAGCTACAACACCTGCAGAGACAACAGCATTTGAATCCACAACAGCCACAGTTATGACAACAAAAACACCAAAAATAGTCACATCGGGACCAACAACATCCTCTACCACAGCTGTTGTTGAAACCACGACCACAACTCCACATGTTGAAACAACAGGTCAAGGATCCACCATAGTTACATCAAAACCATCTGTGAGTACTGAAATTACATCTGGGCCTTTCACTACCACTGAAGGAACAACTACAACACCTGCAGAGACAACAGCATTTGAATCCACAACAGCCACAGTTATGACAACAAAAACACCAAAAATAGTCACATCGGGACCAACAACATCCTCTACCACAGCTGTTGTTGAAACCACGACCACAACTCCATATGTTGAAACAACAGGTCAAGGATCCACCATAGTTACATCAAAACCATCTGTGAGTACTGAAATTACATCTGGGCCTTTCACTACCACTGAAGGAACAGCTACAACACCTGCAGAGACAACAGCATTTGAATCCACAACAGCCACAGTTATGACAACAAAAACACCAAAAATAGTCACATCGGGACCAACAACATCCTCTACCACAGCTGTTGTTGAAACCACGACCACAAGTCCACATGTTGAAACAACAGGTCAAGGATCCACCATAGTTACATCAAAACCATCTGTGAGTACTGAAATTACATCTGGGCCTTTCACTACCACTGAAGGAACAGCTACAACACCTGCAGAGACAACAGCATTTGAATCCACAACAGCCACAGTTATGACAACAAAAACACCAAAAATAGTTACATCGGGACCAACAGCATCCTCTACCACAGCTGTTGTTGAAACCACGACCACAAGTCCACATGTTGAAACAACAGGTCAAGGATCCACCATAGTTACATCAAAACCATCTGTGAGTACTGAAATTACATCTGGGCCTTTCACTACCACTAAAGGAACAACTACAACACCTGCAGAGACAACAGCATTTGAATCCACAACAGCCACAGTTATGACAACAAAAACACCAAAAATAGTCACATCGGGACCAACAACATCCTCTACCACAGCTGTTGTTGAAACCAAAACCACAACTCCACATGTTGAAACAACAGGTCAAGGATCCACCATAGTTACATCAAAACCATCTGTGAGTACTGAAATTACATCTGGGCCTTTCACTACCACTGAAGGAACAGCTACAACACCTGCAGAGACAACAGCATTTGAATCCACAACAGCCACAGTTATGACAACAAAAACACCAAAAATAGTCACATCGGGACCAACAACATCCTCTACCACAGCTGTTGTTGAAACCAAAACCACAACTCCACATGTTGAAACAACAGGTCAAGGATCCACCATAGTTACATCAAAACCATCTGTGAGTACTGAAATTACATCTGGGCCTTTCACTACCACTGAAGGAACAGCTACAACACCTGCAGAGACAACAGCATTTGAATCCACAACAGCCACAGTTATGACAACAAAAACACCAAAAATAGTCACATCGGGACCAACAACATCCTCTACCACAGCTGTTGTTGAAACCACGACCACAACTCCATATGTTGAAACAACAGGTCAAGGATCCACAACGGTTACATCAAAACCATCTGTGAGTACTGAAATTACATCTGGGCCTTTCACTACCACTGAAGGAACAGCTACAACACCTGCAGAGACAACAGCATTTGAATCCACAACAGCCACAGTTATGACAACAAAAACACCAAAAATAGTCACATCGGGACCAACAACATCCTCTACCACAACTGTTGTTGAAACCACGACCACAAGTCCACATGTTGAAACAACAGGTCAAGGATCCACCATAGTTACATCAAAACCATCTGTGAGTACTGAAATTACATCTGGGCCTTTCACTACCACTGAAGGAACAGCTACAACACCTGCAGAGACAACAGCATTTGAATCCACAACAGCCACAGTTATGACAACAAAAACACCAAAAATAGTCACATCGGGACCAACAACATCCTCTACCACAGCTGTTGTTGAAACCACGACCACAAGTCCACATGTTGAAACAACAGGTCAAGGATCCACAACGGTTACATCAAAACCATCTGTGAGTACTGAAATTACATCTGGGCCTTTCACTACCACTGAAGGAACAGCTACAACACCTGCAGAGACAACAGCATTTGAATCCACAACAGCCACAGTTATGACAACAAAAACGCCAAAAATAGTTACATCGGGACCAACAACATCCTCTACCACAGCTGTTGTTGAAACCACGACCACAACTCCACATGTTGAAACAACAGGTCAAGGATCCACCATAGTTACATCAAAACCATCTGTGAGTACTGAAATTACATCTGGGCCTTTCACTACCACTGAAGGAACAGCTACAACACCTGCAGAGACAACAGCATTTGAATCCACAACAGCCACAGTTATGACAACAAAAACACCAAAAATAGTTACATCGGGACCAACAACATCCTCTACCACAGCTGTTGTTGAAACCACGACCACAAGTCCACATGTTGAAACAACAGGTCAAGGATCCACCATAGTTACATCAAAACCATCTGTGAGTACTGAAATTACATCTGGGCCTTTCACTACCACTAAAGGAACAACTACAACACCTGCAGAGACAACAGCATTTGAATCCACAACAGCCACAGTTATGACAACAAAAACACCAAAAATAGTCACATCGGGTCCAACAACATCCTCTACCACAGCTGTTGTTGAAACCAAAACCACAACTCCACATGTTGAAACAACAGGTCAAGGATCCACCATAGTTACATCAAAACCATCTGTGAGTACTGAAATTACATCTGGGCCTTTCACTACCACTGAAGGAACAGCTACAACACCTGCAGAGACAACAGCATTTGAATCCACAACAGCCACAGTTATGACAACAAAAACACCAAAAATAGTCACATCGGGACCAACAACATCCTCTACCACAGCTGTTGTTGAAACCACGACCACAACTCCACATGTTGAAACAACAGGTCAAGGATCCACAACGGTTACATCAAAACCATCTGTGAGTACTGAAATTACATCTGGGCCTTTCACTACCACTAAAGGAACAGCTACAACACCTGCAGAGACAACAGCATTTGAATCCACAACAGCCACAGTTATGACAACAAAAACACCAAAAATAGTCACATCGGGACCAACAACATCCTCTACCACAGCTGTTGTTGAAACCACGACCACAAGTCCACATGTTGAAACAACAGGTCAAGGATCCACCATAGTTACATCAAAACCATCTGTGAGTACTGAAATTACATCTGGGCCTTTCACTACCACTGAAGGAACAGCTACAACACCTGCAGAGACAACAGCATTTGAATCCACAACAGCCACAGTTATGACAACAAAAACACCAAAAATAGTTACATCGGGACCAACAACATCCTCTACCACAGCTGTTGTTGAAACCACGACCACAAGTCCACATGTTGAAACAACAGGTCAAGGATCCACAACGGTTACATCAAAACCATCTGTGAGTACTGAAATTACATCTGGGCCTTTCACTACCACTAAAGGAACAGCTACAACACCTGCAGAGACAACAGCATTTGAATCCACAACAGCCACAGTTATGACAACAAAAACACCAAAAATAGTCACATCGGGACCAACAACATCCTCTACCACAGCTGTTGTTGAAACCACGACCACAAGTCCACATGTTGAAACAACAGGTCAAGGATCCACCATAGTTACATCAAAACCATCTGTGAGTACTGAAATTACATCTGGGCCTTTCACTACCACTGAAGGAACAGCTACAACACCTGCAGAGACAACAGCATTTGAATCCACAACAGCCACAGTTATGACAACAAAAACACCAAAAATAGTTACATCGGGACCAACAACATCCTCTACCACAGCTGTTGTTGAAACCACGACCACAAGTCCACATGTTGAAACAACAGGTCAAGGATCCACAACGATTACATCAAAACCATCTGTGAGTACTGAAATTACATCTGGGCCTTTCACTACCACTGAAGGAACAGCTACAACACCTGCAGAGACAACAGCATTTGAATCCACAACAGCCACAGTTATGACAACAAAAACACCAAAAATAGTCACATCGGGACCAACAACATCCTCTACCACAGCTGTTGTTGAAACCACGACCACAACTCCATATGTTGAAACAACAGGTCAAGGATCCACAACGGTTACATCAAAACCATCTGTGAGTACTGAAATTACATCTGGGCCTTTCACTACCACTAAAGGAACAGCTACAACACCTGCAGAGACAACAGCATTTGAATCCACAACAGCCACAGTTATGACAACAAAAACACCAAAAATAGTCACATCGGGACCAACAACATCCTCTACCACAGCTGTTGTTGAAACCACGACCACAAGTCCACATGTTGAAACAACAGGTCAAGGATCCACCATAGTTACATCAAAACCATCTGTGAGTACTGAAATTACATCTGGGCCTTTCACTACCACTGAAGGAACAGCTACAACACCTGCAGAGACAACAGCATTTGAATCCACAACAGCCACAGTTATGACAACAAAAACACCAAAAATAGTCACATCGGGACCAACAACATCCTCTACCACAGCTGTTGTTGAAACCACGACCACAAGTCCATATGTTGAAACAACAGGTCAAGGATCCACCATAGTTACATCAAAACCATCTGTGAGTACTGAAATTACATCTGGGCCTTTCACTACCACTAAAGGAACAGCTACAACACCTGCAGAGACAACAGCATTTGAATCCACAACAGCCACAGTTATGACAACAAAAACACCAAAAATAGTCACATCGGGACCAACAACATCCTCTACCACAGCTGTTGTTGAAACCACGACCACAAGTCCATATGTTGAAACAACAGGTCAAGGATCCACCATAGTTACATCAAAACCATCTGTGAGTACTGAAATTACATCTGGGCCTTTCACTACCACTGAAGGAACAGCTACAACACCTGCAGAGACAACAGCATTTGAATCCACAACAGCCACAGTTATGACAACAAAAACACCAAAAATAGTCACATCGGGACCAACAGCATCCTCTACCACAACTGTTGTTGAAACCACGACCACAACTCCACATGTTGAAACAACAGGTCAAGGATCCACCATAGTTACATCAAAACCATCTGTGAGTACTGAAATTACATCTGGGCCTTTCACTACCACTGAAGGAACAGCTACAACACCCACAGAGACAACAGCATTTGAATCCACAACAGCCACAGTTATGACAACAAAAACACCAAAAATAGTCACATCGGGACCAACAACATCCTCTACCACAACTGTTGTTGAAACCACGACCACAAGTCCACATGTTGAAACAACAGGTCAAGGATCCACAACGGTTACATCAAAACCATCTGTGAGTACTGAAATTACATCTGGGCCTTTCACTACCACTGAAGGAACAGCTACAACACCTGCAGAGACAACAGCATTTGAATCCACAACAGCCACAGTTATGACAACAAAAACACCAAAAATAGTTACATCGGGACCAACAACATCCTCTACCACAACTGTTGTTGAAACCACGACCACAAGTCCACATGTTGAAACAACAGGTCAAGGATCCACAACGGTTACATCAAAACCATCTGTGAGTACTGAAATTACATCTGGGCCTTTCACTACCACTAAAGGAACAGCTACAACACCTGCAGAGACAACAGCATTTGAATCCACAACAGCCACAGTTATGACAACAAAAACGCCAAAAATAGTTACATCGGGACCAACAACATCCTCTACCACAGCTGTTGTTGAAACCACGACCACAACTCCATATGTTGAAACAACAGGTCAAGGATCCACAACGGTTACATCAAAACCATCTGTGAGTACTGAAATTACATCTGGGCCTTTCACTACCACTAAAGGAACAACTACAACACCTGCAGAGACAACAGCATTTGAATCCACAACAGCCACAGTTATGACAACAAAAACGCCAAAAATAGTCACATCGGGACCAACAACATCCTCTACCACAGCTGTTGTTGAAACCACGACCACAAGTCCACATGTTGAAACAACAGGTCAAGGATCCACCATAGTTACATCAAAACCATCTGTGAGTACTGAAATTACATCTGGGCCTTTCACTACCACTGAAGGAACAGCTACAACACCCACAGAGACAACAGCATTTGAATCCACAACAGCCACAGTTATGACAACAAAAACACCAAAAATAGTTACATCGGGACCAACAACATCCTCTACCACAATTGTTGTTGAAACCACGACCACAAGTCCATATGCTGAAACAACAGGTCAAGGATCCACCACGGTTACATCAAAACCATCTGTGAGTACTGAAATTACATCTGGGCCTTTCACTACCACTGAAGGAACAGCTACAACACCTGCAGAGACAACAGCATTTGAATCCACAACAGCCACAGTTATGACAACAAAAACGCCAAAAATAGTTACATCGGGACCAACAACATCCTCTACCACAGCTGTTGTTGAAACCACGACCACAACTCCATATGTTGAAACAACAGGTCAAGGATCCACAACGGTTACATCAAAACCATCTGTGAGTACTGAAATTACATCTGGGCCTTTCACTACCACTAAAGGAACAACTACAACACCTGCAGAGACAACAGCATTTGAATCCACAACAGCCACAGTTATGACAACAAAAACGCCAAAAATAGTCACATCGGGACCAACAACATCCTCTACCACAGCTGTTGTTGAAACCACGACCACAAGTCCACATGTTGAAACAACAGGTCAAGGATCCACAACGGTTACATCAAAACCATCTGTGAGTACTGAAATTACATCTGGGCCTTTCACTACCACTAAAGGAACAGCTACAACACCTGCAGAGACAACAGCATTTGAATCCACAACAGCCACAGTTATGACAACAAAAACACCAAAAATAATTACATCGGGACCAACAACATCCTCTACCACAGCTGTTGTTGAAACCATGACCACAAGTCCACATGTTGAAACAACAGGTCAAGGATCCACCATAGTTACATCAAAACCATCTGTGAGTACTGAAATTACATCTGGGCCTTTCACTACCACTAAAGGAACAGCTACAACACCTGCAGAGACAACAGCATTTGAATCCACAACAGCCACAGTTATGACAACAAAAACACCAAAAATAGTCACATCGGGACCAACAACATCCTCTACCACAGCTGTTGTTGAAACCACGACCACAAGTCCACATGTTGAAACAACAGGTCAAGGATCCACAACGGTTACATCAAAACCATCTGTGAGTACTGAAATTACATCTGGGCCTTTCACTACCACTAAAGGAACAGCTACAACACCTGCAGAGACAACAGCATTTGAATCCACAACAGCCACAGTTATGACAACAAAAACGCCAAAAATAGTTACATCGGGACCAACAACATCCTCTACCACAGCTGTTGTTGAAACCACGACCACAACTCCACATGTTGAAACAACAGGTCAAGGATCCACCATAGTTACATCAAAACCATCTGTGAGTACTGAAATTACATCTGGGCCTTTCACTACCACTGAAGGAACAGCTACAACACCTGCAGAGACAACAGCATTTGAATCCACAACAGCCACAGTTATGACAACAAAAACGCCAAAAATAGTTACATCGGGACCAACAACATCCTCTACCACAGCTGTTGTTGAAACCACGACCACAAGTCCACATGTTGAAACAACAGGTCAAGGATCCACAACGGTTACATCAAAACCATCTGTGAGTACTGAAATTACATCTGGGCCTTTCACTACCACTGAAGGAACAGCTACAACACCCACAGAGACAACAGCATTTGAATCCACAACAGCCACAGTTATGACAACAAAAACACCAAAAATAGTTACATCGGGACCAACAACATCCTCTACCACAATTGTTGTTGAAACCACGACCACAAGTCCATATGCTGAAACAACAGGTCAAGGATCCACCACGGTTACATCAAAACCATCTGTGAGTACTGAAATTACATCTGGGCCTTTCACTACCACTG
The DNA here is from genome assembly GCF_057381915.1 of Diplotaxodon limnothrissa. Taxonomy (NCBI): domain Eukaryota; kingdom Metazoa; phylum Chordata; class Actinopteri; order Cichliformes; family Cichlidae; genus Diplotaxodon; species Diplotaxodon limnothrissa. The sequence goes on from NC_140596.1 coordinate 43,005,169, forward strand.
AAGGAACAGCTACAACACCTGCAGAGACAACAGCATTTGAATCCACAACAGCCACAGTTATGACAACAAAAACACCAAAAATAGTCACATCGGGACCAACAACATCCTCTACCACAGCTGTTGTTGAAACCACGACCACAACTCCATATGTTGAAACAACAGGTCAAGGATCCACCATAGTTACATCAAAACCATCTGTGAGTACTGAAATTACATCTGGGCCTTTCACTACCACTGAAGGAACAGCTACAACACCTGCAGAGACAACAGCATTTGAATCCACAACAGCCACAGTTATGACAACAAAAACACCAAAAATAGTCACATCGGGACCAACAACATCCTCTACCACAGCTGTTGTTGAAACCACGACCACAACTCCATATGTTGAAACAACAGGTCAAGGATCCACAACGGTTACATCAAAACCATCTGTGAGTACTGAAATTACATCTGGGCCTTTCACTACCACTAAAGGAACAGCTACAACACCTGCAGAGACAACAGCATTTGAATCCACAACAGCCACAGTTATGACAACAAAAACACCAAAAATAATTACATCGGGACCAACAACATCCTCTACCACAGCTGTTGTTGAAACCATGACCACAAGTCCACATGTTGAAACAACAGGTCAAGGATCCACCATAGTTACATCAAAACCATCTGTGAGTACTGAAATTACATCTGGGCCTTTCACTACCACTAAAGGAACAACTACAACACCTGCAGAGACAACAGCATTTGAATCCACAACAGCCACAGTTATGACAACAAAAACACCAAAAATAGTCACATCGGGACCAACAACATCCTCTACCACAACTGTTGTTGAAACCACGACCACAAGTCCACATGTTGAAACAACAGGTCAAGGATCCACCACGGTTACATCAAAACCATCTGTGAGTACTGAAATTACATCTGGGCCTTTCACTACCACTGAAGGAACAACTACAACACCTGCAGAGACAACAGCATTTGAATCCACAACAGCCACAGTTATGACAACAAAAACACCAAAAATAGTTACATCGGGACCAACAGCATCCTCTACCACAGCTGTTGTTGAAACCACGACCACAAGTCCATATGCTGAAACAACAGGTCAAGGATCCACCATAGTTACATCAAAACCATCTGTGAGTACTGAAATTACATCTGGGCCTTTCACTACCACTGAAGGAACAGCTACAACACCTGCAGAGACAACAGCATTTGAATCCACAACAGCCACAGTTATGACAACAAAAACACCAAAAATAGTCACATCGGGACCAACAACATCCTCTACCACAGCTGTTGTTGAAACCACGACCACAAGTCCACATGTTGAAACAACAGGTCAAGGATCCACAACGGTTACATCAAAACCATCTGTGAGTACTGAAATTACATCTGGGCCTTTCACTACCACTGAAGGAACAGCTACAACACCTGCAGAGACAACAGCATTTGAATCCACAACAGCCACAGTTATGACAACAAAAACACCAAAAATAGTTACATCGGGACCAACAACATCCTCTACCACAGCTGTTGTTGAAACCACGACCACAAGTCCACATGTTGAAACAACAGGTCAAGGATCCACAACGGTTACATCAAAACCATCTGTGAGTACTGAAATTACATCTGGGCCTTTCACTACCACTGAAGGAACAGCTACAACACCTGCAGAGACAACAGCATTTGAATCCACAACAGCCACAGTTATGACAACAAAAACACCAAAAATAGTCACATCGGGACCAACAACATCCTCTACCACAGCTGTTGTTGAAACCACGACCACAACTCCATATGTTGAAACAACAGGTCAAGGATCCACAACGGTTACATCAAAACCATCTGTGAGTACTGAAATTACATCTGGGCCTTTCACTACCACTGAAGGAACAGCTACAACACCTGCAGAGACAACAGCATTTGAATCCACAACAGCCACAGTTATGACAACAAAAACACCAAAAATAGTTACATCGGGACCAACAACATCCTCTACCACAGCTGCATCAACCTTAGTTGTCATAACAGGATCATCGTTTTCTTCAACTGCAATTTCAAATCCTTCTGTTTTAAACACAACCATTTTACCCTCAACATCTAGAGGTACAACTTCTTTTACTCCTACAACAGAGACTGTTCCAGGCAGCACGACTGTTTACGCAACTAGTGTAAGCCCCAGTGTAACCACAACCACAGCTGCTTCTTCATCACCCCTTAATACAACCTCGACACGATGTGTATGCATTGTCAATGGAGCTTCGCATCATGCTGGTAGGTTTCTCTTTCATTTTTGTTATCATTTTATTTTTCTTTAATTCTGAACACATGTTGTTAGGACACCTCTGTTCTTGTTTTAAATTTCAAGTTTAGACCCAGTTAGCCGTCGTATAGCAGGTTCTCCCAAAGCATCCAGGAAAACAGTTGATTGTGAGGAAGATGTGTAGTCCAAAACATAACCCTTGGTACACCTTTACCTTACCCACTTGGCAACAGTCTTTTCAAGGAAAAAATTAGGTTATTTCTAACTATTTTTAGAGTCGTGATGGTAAACCCCAACTACTATAGATAATTCTATTCCTGGGGCCAGAGCAGGTGACACTGTAACTTCAGCTGCATGTTACTGCATGTCTGGCTTTCTGAATGGTCTCCACAAAAACCAACATGGGTTTCATAGGGAATTGGGGAACTTTCTGCACAGTATGTCACTGTATATAGGTCATTAAGTCCCTTAATGTTGTTTTCATCCATTATCTTACCTCAAATTTAGAGTTTTATATTCTCATCTGAAGTTCTTATTTGAATGCATATTGTTCTAAATCCCAGAGCTGTTCATGAAGAAAAAGCATATCAGTCTTTAGTTAGAAATGGACATAACAAAAACTGTTAATTTGACACACACATACGCATCCAGCCTGTCCAGTTGGATACCAGTACAGCGCTTGTTTAATTATCTGTGTTTTGTTTTTGTTTGTTTTTTCACAGGGGACTTTGTGTACAATGTCACTGATGGGTTAGGGTGGTGTTATGCTGCATTTTGCAATGCATCTTGTGAAATTGAGACACAGTCCAGTCCTTGTCCTGTGACACCAAGTGTGCCCACTACTGCACACTCTACAACTACAGTATTCAGCACTACTACAAAGGCCACAATTTCCAGCTCAGTACCTCTGACAACAACTAGTCCTGCCTCCTTTACTTCAAGTACATCAATAACTTCATCTACTCAAAATGTCTGCAATGATGTGTATCCACCGAGACAGGTGTGACATGATTACATATGTTTTTATTATTTATTGAGTGAGGGCAATGTATGGGCTTTTTGTTAAATACCACTTTGGTGCTGGTGTGACACCCTGAACCTGACTGCAATAATAGCTATATCTATTTTTGTCATTTACCACTGTGATGCCTTGGTGAATACCAGTTGAGAGGCTGTAGAGTGTAGATCCACAATAGACCATTTAGTAATTCCAAGTCCATGGTGTTGATTTGCTGATAATAGGCCTACCTTAGTGCACCACTGTGTACAGCCATGCTCTAAGCCAGAGGTTCCCAAAGTGTGGGGCCCACCCCCTAGGGGGGGCACAGAGCCATTGCAGGGGGGGCGCGGTATGAAAAGAGAGAAAAAAAAAGAAAGTTTGGATACTGCTAGCATAATTGACAGGTTTTTAACGGGGCTTCCATACAAACACAAAGCAGGAGATGAAACATCGCCAAATATGTTTCCAAACCAACTCCCTTCCAAGCCAAAAACTAGAAAACATGGTGAAGCATATCTTCTCTTTGGCTTCACCTGCACAAGTGCCGAGGTAGATCTCCCCGCGCGTTGGGCTCTCCAAATCACGGACAAACAGTATCCTACATTCTTGATTTTTAGTTTACAAACACTTCTTATAATGATTAACTACTCCTGACATTTTGCTCTTTATAAAGTTACAGTGGGATGCAAATAACATCAGGCTGATCCTGCCATGATTTATTCCCCTCGGTTCAAATCACAGACAAACAGGATCCCACAGCTGTTTATGTTTTTGAACCCATTTTGCACAGAGAGGCATTTTTTGAAAAATGTATTGACAGCAATGTTGAATATTATTACACAGGAAAAAACAACTACATGTAAAATAATCACAGCGTGACGCCTCTGCCTTTGTAAATGGAGGGACAGTAACTGTGTGTAAAACCTGCAGACAGTCAGATTAACAGTATTTTGTCTCTATCATTCTGCAGTTCATCTCATGTAAACAATAACGTTGCGCACAGCCTGATGTGAAAAAAGGCGCATACCTTTGACGTTGCGTGACGAACAAAAATGGAGTTAAAAGTTAAAAAATCGCAGTTTTCGGTGATTTGAAACGCCATTTACGTGTGGACGAAAAGCCCAAACGCATAGAAACAGCTGCGTTTTCAAAAATGACCGTGTAGGTGTGGACATAGCGTAAAAGAGTTAGTATGTGAAATCGGACCAGAGTCGAGATGTGAAATAAACAGCAATGGAGTTTGAAAGCAAAATATGAGTCTGTGTGGTGGGAGGATGTGTTTGCGTGTTGGGGGGGGGGCAACATTTTTCTTCTAAAACAAAGGGGGGCCCAGCAAAAACAGTTTGGGAACCACTGCTCTAAGCTGAAAAAAACATATAATGCAGAAATGAAACACAGTGGCTGAATGGAGCAGTGGTTAGCACAGCTGCTTCACAGGATGAATGTTTCTGGTTTGACAACAACTTGGGGCTCTTTGTTAGCATGTTCTGTACCTGTGGGGGTTCTCTCACATATTAATAATAATCTGGTGACTTCAGCTTTACTGTTACTTCACAGATTTACAAATGTAAAAAGTGGATCAAAAACTTCCAAAAATAAATAAACATATATTTTAGATATGTGCAAAATGCAATAAATTACTAAATAAAAGAGCATATGTCTGGGATAAGAATAATTATAAACCTAAATGAGATTATGACAATTTACTTGAAAGACAGTGTATTTTAAACAAACCCATGATCTCCTAAATCATCTTTTGTTTGTCAATACTTGTTCAGAATGGAGAGTCCTGGGATGCCGGCAACTGCACCACAGCTACGTGCATTAATGGGAAGATTATAACGATGCCAACAGTCTGTCCTACTATGCAGCAGCCCATCTGCACCAATGGACGCAGTGCTGCTAAGATCTCTGATGATGACGGATGCTGCCCTCACTATGAATGTCGATGTAAGCTTAATAATGTATATTATAAATACACAGCAAAATATACACTGTACTTATGGTGTATATAAATACACAATATGAAATCTGTCTCTTTGATATACTGCAGATAATCTTGTGTCAGAGCCTTGAGGCTTGTAAATACATGAAAAGCCACCGCTGATCAATGGCCATGAATACCCTTCATGTTGTTGCTAGTTATTTAGGCTGTTATTGTCTATCGTCTTTTTGTGGCATATTTATTGTTGTGAGTGGGCACGTGTCCATATAGTGAAGTTTTTACATTACTGTGCAATACTGTTTTATCTACAGCACTTTGGCCAACCTTGTATTAAATGTTCTTTATAAATAAAATTAGATCAGCCTGCATTCTGACTGTTTAGGCAGATCTATGGTCTTTTGTTAACTTATGACGCTTGTCTATTTTTCCTGTTCCAGTTATTACTTGACATTTCTATACATGATTCTTTTCACCCTGCAGGTGTGTGCAGTGTCTGGTGTGGATCCCACTACTTAACATTTGATGGAGAATCCTACAATTTCAATGAGAATTGCTCTTACTACCTGGTCAAAGAGATTATTGCTAAATATAACCTGACTGTTGTAGTTAACCGTGATTGTGATCCATCAAGCAGTACATTCTGTCCCAAGGTTCTTACTGTTACATATAAATCTTTCAAAGTGGTTTTGACTCAGCTGATGTCTTCAGGAATACCAACTAATGTGGTAAGCAATAATTCAATTTGACCAAGCGAAAGCTGATCTAATGGTTAATCTTTCAAATGAGTATGATGCTTGTTTCACACTATTTTTTAATGTAAATTGTGTTGTTACCTACAGGTGTTTGTCAATCAGCAAAAGATCTATCCTGCCTATAGCAATTCTGTCCTGCGCATTACTAGCACAGATATAATCACCACATTGGAGTTACAAGACATCAGTGCAAAAATAGTCTATTCAGGCTCTTCATTCAGCATTGACCTTCCCTACTCCCTCTTTGAAGGAAACACAGAGGGACAATGTGGTGAGTTAGAGAATACTTCTCCCAATCTTTAACCCAGGTCTAAACAATGACCATTAATAAGCCAAATATTAATAATAGAAAAGATTCCTCGGCCACTTGCAATCAAATTTAACTCTAATCCATATCCAATCTAGAAGGTGAGACAGCCTCAGCACACTTTGGTTAATAATAATAATAATGGACTCCATTTATATAGCGCTTTTCAACGCCCTCAAAGCACTTTACAGTTCCACTATTCACTCTCACATTCACACACTGGTGGAGGCTACAGTTGTAGCCACAGCTGCCCTGGGACAGACTGACAGAGGCGAGGCTTGCCGTATCGCGCCCTCGGGCCTTAGTTGAACTAAGTCTGGAACTAAGCTTCAGTTTCAGACCAATACCAATTCTCTGGTATACTGAAGCCCGTTATAGCTATAGTTTTGTAATTCCTGCTGCATATCATTAAACTCCTCACCTTGTTTTACTGCAGTTCCAGCTGAGAGTCATGATTTTTTTTAAACTTCACACATCTAACTAATCCCAAATACCAAGAGAAATTAAAAATGCAACACAAACAAAGTTATATACTTAAAAAAAAAGTTTTAGAAACCCCAATTTTTCCAGTTTTTTATTGCAATTCATGTCATTCAGGTCCAATGAATTGCTTGAAATGGTACAAAGGTAAGTGGTGAACTGCCAGAGGTTAAAAAAACATAAGGTTACTCAAAACTGAAAAATGACGTCCATTTCAGAATTATCCAAAAAGGCCCTTTTCAGGGAACAGAACATGAGTTAACAATTTAAAGCTGTTCTGCAAAGCTGGTGCTACTAATTGCTACAGGTGTTCCAACTTTTCTGGAATGCTTACAACCCCCTCTGTCTGCATAAAAGCAGTGTTGGAATACACTGGTACGATACCCTCGTCAGCATCAGTTGAACAATATTGTACTGCAGAAAGTAGTGGGTTGCTACAAAAAATGCAATTAACAATGGAAGAGACAGACCATCTTAACACTAAAAAGGTTAGGTCTTTTATCTACAGAGAAATTAGGAAGAATGTCAAGGTGTCAGTGAGTACAGTTTCCTTCACCATCAAAAGGCACTCAGAAACAAACTCTGGCAGGAAGAGGTCTGGCAGACCCAAAGCCACAAATGAATCAGAGTTTCGGAGAGTTAACAGCTTGTGTGATTGGTGGCTCGCAGGACAACAGCTTCAAGCACAGCCTAATAGTGGTCGTGGTAAGGAAGTCCCAGTTTCAACTGTGAAGAGAAGACTTTGAGCTTGCAGCAAGAAAGCCATCGCTAAGATGCCAGAATAAGACAAAGAGGCTTGTCTGGGCCATTAACAACTGCTGTTGGACCACTGAAGACTGGAAGAAGGTATTTTGGACTGATGAATCCAAATTTGAAATCTTTGGTTCATCATGCAGCATCTTTGTATGCTGTTGAGCATACACCACAGTCTCCAGACTTAAACCCCACCGAGCTGGTTTGGGATGAACTGGACAGAAGAGACAAAGCAAAGCAACCAAGCAGTGCCTCATTTATGGGAACTTCTGCAACAGATATGGGAAGAACTTCTGAACAATATTTGATTTCTATTGTAGAAAGAGTGCCACAGGGGTGTCCAGCTGTTCTGACTGGACAAAAGTTTAGTACATTTTGGTCATTTTGTACTATGCTTTAATTTCAGAGTGCAGTGAGACATTAAACTGCATAATTTTCAATAAAAAACTGGAAAAATTGGGGTGTTCTAAAACGTTTGATCTGTAGTGGGTATAAAACATTTTGATTGCCGCTAAAAATTATGTTTGTACTGAAATGTTAACTAATTTCCCATTTAAAGAAATATCTGTACATGTCTTGAACAAACTGTAAATTTAATTAGAGTGAAGCTTAGATAAGAAAAAGAAGTATGTAAGTATGCAGGTATGCCTACATAACTTTGATATTGATCATATAATAAGTTTCTTTCTTAGGCTACTGCTCAGGCTTCATTCTGCTGCTTTTCCTTTACTAGGTACCTGTGACAACTCCCAGAGCAATGAATGCCGTTCTCCAAATGGCCAGGTGGGAAGTTGCTCAGACACTGCAGGCGAGTGGCAGGTCCCACATACACCCTGCGTTATCCCCACAACCCCACCAACACCCAGAACCACATCAAAGCCCTCACACTCAACACCACCTGTTTGTGAACCTGCTGTCTGTGATCTACTAACTACCAGGTAAAGAGAACCACAAACTGTTCAGCAAACTCGTTATACTTTTCATTTTGGTAGATAGAAAAATGTACTTATTCTGCACATGTAGAACAGAATGATTTGGGGAATGTGGTATAATGGTATTTTCTTTCCAGTTTGATTGTCAAGTTGACAGCCTGTGAAGGAGCGCTGCAAATATCCTAAATCAATAGTATGTATCATAAAGTGGCAGAGCATACAGATGAAGACGAAACTGAGACAGTACTGAATGACTTAGCCAAGTTCTGTTCCTAGTAAACAGTTCTCCAGTCATCCATTCCAATCTGATCTATTAAATAGATACAATTTGCCTCAGAGTGACGCTGAAAAACTAGTTCATGCATTTATTACTTCCAGGCTGGACGACTGTAATTCATTATTATCAGGATGTCCAAAAAACTCCCTGAAAAGCCTTCAGCTGATCCAAAATGCTGCAGCAAGAGTCCTGACAGGGACTAGAAAGAGAGCAGATTTCTCCTGTTTTGGCTTCCTGTTAAATCCACAATTCAAAATCCTGCTCCTCACATACAAGGTCTTAAATAATCAGGCCCCATCTTATCTTAATGACCTTGTAGTACCATATCACCCTATTAGAGCACTTCGCTCTCGCTCTGCAGGCCTACTTGTTGTTCCTAGAGTATTTAAAAGTAGAATGGGAGGCAGAGCCTTCAGTTTTCAGGCCCCTCTTCTGTGGAACCAGCTTCCAGTTTGGATTCAGGAGACAGACACTATCTCTACTTTCAAGATTAGGCTTCAAACTTTCCTTTTTGCTAAAGCATATAGTTAGGGCTGGACCAGGTGACCCTGAATCCTCCCTTAGTTATGCTGCAATAGACGTAGGCTGCTGGGGATTCCCATGATGCACTGTGTATTTCTTCTTCAGTTACCTTCCTCACTCTCTAAAAAAGTTCCACAAATTCATCAATTCTAGATGAAATAACTCTTACCATATTTTGTTTCTGTGTGCACATAAAATAATGTCAGCATCAAAAATTAAACCAGGATATTTGGAAAAGCTGCCTTACTCTGTTTAACAGCATTAGGGAAATACTTATAAAAAATAAAAAGAAGAAAATTTAATGGGAGGAGCTTTTATAATCTATAACTGGTTATTGATATAACTGAAATTAACACAAAAAGGAAGGACATGGTATTTCTTTGTCGTAACAGTGCTTCTTGCCAATAAATAAAGTTTAAGACTCTTCTCAAAACATATTTATTCACTGAAGCCTTTGTTTAAGGGGATTGACTCAATTTGTTTGAACATGTTTTATTTTATTTTAGTTATTTATTTCATTTTATCTTATTTTATCGTATTTTAATTTTATTTTTACTTTGCTTATGCTATTTGCATATGTACAGCACTTTGTGAACTCTGGTTTTATGTTAAAGTGCTTTATAAATATAGATGGTATGGTATAAATCATAATGTTTTAGAGCCTGTTTATTTCTCCTTAAATGGAGCTACTGACTTTAGTGTATGCGCCCATGAAAAACTTGCCAAATCTTCTCTACAAATGCCTTACAGCAAACTCTATTGACTGGTTTTCAGCTTCTGGTTACCTTATTGGTGCTTGATCAAAAACAACTGTGAGCATGGACCCTGCTACAGTGGTTTGTAGAGGTTTAGTACCGTCTCCAAATTGAAGGCCAAGCTTTATAAAATGGTACCACATTTGTAAAGAGCCCACATTTGTGGGCAGAGCAGCAGTCTGGGTGGTTGTAGCTCAGGAGGTAGAGCAGGTCAACTCCTAATTGAAAGTTAGGTGGTTTGATCCCTGGCTCCTCCAGTCTCTATGCCAAATATCCTCGGGTAAGATATTGACCTCAAGTTGCTCACTGATGCATCCATCAGATCCATGTGAATGTTAGATTGAAAACACTTAACACACATAGGAAGAAAAGTGCTTGTCTGGATGAGGGGTGTTGTACATTATGAGGCACGAGTGCTTAGGTAGAGTAGACAAGCACTGTCCATTCCACTCACCAATTTTGTTTTTGTTTTGGTAAAAGCACTATCCAGTCCTTTTACCAAAAACAAAAACAAAGAAATAATTGACCGAACACTAGTTTCTTCACTTTTTGTACGAAGTTTATAAGCTAAGCGATAGCACTGAGACAAGTAACTGGCCTATTACATATATGGACGTTTTTAGTCATTGTATGATGTATGAATGTTTGTACACATTTTGTGAATAATCATTTTCCTGATACACTCTGGCTTGTATGTCTTCTAGTTTATTTGCACCATGCCACAAAGTTGTACCTCCAGGACCATTTGTGACATCATGTGTCTTTGACACTTGCAATCTTGGCAAAAACAGCTGCTGCAGTCTGGAGGCTTATGCCACTGAATGTTCTAATGAAGGAATCTGTATCGATTGGAGAAATGCTACCAATGGGCTCTGTGGTGAGATATACAGTTGATTTTTTGGTTATTTGGTTTTTGCAGTTCTGAACAATGTGCTCTTAACATACTTCCATCTTTCAGAGCACAAGTGTCCAAGCAACAAAGTGTACATGCCCTGTGGTCCATCCGTAGAGCCTACATGCAACAACGGGTAGCGTAAACCATATCAGTGTGAAGAACTTTTGTTTGTTTAATGACCCTGATGAATTTAGTGATGTGTATTTTCTGGGGGGGATATGGAATATTTTGATAGTAGGATTAATTAAATATATATATATTTTTAATCAAGATTAGCCCAATCTCTATTTTTGATGGGCTAATTCATTTTCTCTCATCAGATACAACACGGCATACCAAACAGTGGCATCCAGTAACAACACTAAGGAAGGTTGTTTCTGTCCTCATGGTACCACATTATTCAACACAGTACATGACATATGTGTTGACACCTGTGGTAAGACCAGATTCTGCAGAACGCTATTTTGCTGGGCTTTGAAATATTTTTCTCCCAAACATCACCTGCTACTGTCTGTGATTGCCTTTCAGCCTGTGTTGGACCTGATGGAAAACCCAAACAGGTGAGAACTCTGCTCTTATGTTCATGCCTTCTTAACAATGAATAAGATGTGTGAATCTGAATCGGTGTGTTTCTTTTAAACAGCTGGGCGAGACTTGGACAAGTGACTGTCAAACCTGTGTTTGTGACAAGGACTCCATGAGCGTCCAGTGTGAGCCTGTTCAGTGCCAGTCTGTACAAAGTCCTAACTGCAGCGAGCCTGGCCAGCAACTGGTCAACAATACAGTGAACTGCTGCACAACACAGTCATGTGGTCAGTTTTAGTGTCTTTGAACTAGCTTTAAACAATGTCTTGCCGTTGATATCACACAAATGGATGACTGACACTGATGAAAATTGCCTTTCCTGGGACTAGTACTGTCTTTATGCTCAAATTTCATCTCAAAGCGTTTTTGTTACAAGACTCGTCCAGTCGATCACAGACATTATTCACGCAGCACTTTCATCCCTCTGTGCTTTCTGACATTTACACACACACTCCATTGGATGCATCAGCGGCAACTTAGGATACTTGAATACTCAAACTAGAAGAGTAAGGTATCAATCCAACAACCTTCTGGTTCGTGGACAACCCACTCCACCTTCTGAGCCTAATATGCCAGATAACACCTGGAGGTAGTCTCATGCCTGGCACATTCATAACGTAGTTATTTAGCTTAATGGAAAATATGCACATTTGCATTTCTGTTTGCTTTTCAGAGGCAGCTTGGTTCTGTGTGATTGAAATCTCCATCTCAGTCAGTGAATAATAATGAAAACGAAAACTCAAAATCACAGAAAAATCAAGATCGGTAGAGCTTGTGCCAATGTACTTATTGCTGTTCTTTGAAATCATCACATGGTTGTTTAGAAAAAAAAAGACTACATTCACATTAATCTGTTGATTACAATGTTTTGGAACAAACATCAGATCTCAGGGACAACGATCACGCTGCTTTTCTCAACTGATATAGATGAATGTTCTAGGACTAAAAGCGTGTCATATTATTTGATGAAAATGGAGATTATCAACCTACATAGGGCTTAATTCAAAGACACCCCAAAAATCAAAGTGAAAAAAATATGTGGCAGGCTAGTCCATTTTGTAAAATTTCTTAGCAGCAACTCAAAATGATATTTAGTTGTTTGCCCATGTGCTTAAATCTGGCAATGTCAGATATATAGATGGTCTCCTGTGGGATCTCCTGGGGGACACCATGATGGGAAATGCCAAGCACTTAACGGTGCAGGGTAGTGGATCACCGACTGTGTCCTGAGGGACTCCTCCCAGGTCTGTATTAGGGTATAACTGAGTTCTTGGACAGTCTAAAGTGCAACCTGGTGGTGTTGGATGGACCAAAGCGTAATGTTGTAGAGGCGTTATATGGGACTTAGTCAGGTAATCCTAGAAGCCATTCAATGATATTAATTCCTTTATCCTTGAGGAACTATCTGCATCCACATGAGCCTGTTCATCGTTGTGCACCAGGGTCTGATAATAGATCCAAGGATTTCATCCCAATGCTAGTCCGGCAGTCCGGGTGTCATCATAAGTCTTTTTTTTTTTTTTTTTTTTTTTTTTTTTAAATGACATCAGAAACAGCAGTATGCGACATTACGTGATGGCAGAGCTTCAGTTCATCCTTTGTCATTTTTTTTTTTTTTTTTTTTTTTTTTTTTAATAAATAGGACAGGGGGAATGAATGAGAGAAAGAGGGGGAGAGAAAGAAAGAAAACCCAAGGGGAGAAGAGACGGTGAGAAGGGGGGGGGAAGAGAGACAAAAAAAAACAAAAAAAAAAACAAAAAACTCCTGGGTCACCTGTATGGAGAAAAAACAAACAAACAAACAAACAAACAGAGGAGACAGCAAACAACAAAGAGCAACATAATAATAGAGAAAACAAAGCACCATCACAATAAACTAGCTAGTCATAGATATCAGTATTTACTAAGTAATAAACGATATTGTGCAGCACGCAAGATAGACAGCGCACAGTGTGCTTTGAGGCAGCAGCCAAGAAAGCTTTAGTCCGCGTCTGTGAATACCCATGTGTGCATACCTGTGTGGATCAGCATGCTTGCATTCCAAAGGTTTCTCCATGTAATGATCTGCTAGGGAGTGTGGGGGGGCCACAGTGTCATCATAAGTCTTGAGTAGAAGATACCGGTCCTACTCGTGGGTTAAGGACCTTCTATGGCCCTGTCCAGCCCTTCCACTGTGCTGGAATACACAACCAACCTTCTGGCAATGGCACATATGAGTATGTGTGGACCTCACAGTACCAAGGTACTGTACTGAGGTCACAGTACTAAGGTCAATACAGGTCAACACAGTCCTTCACTCTCAGACTGCTGGCTTACTTGTTGTTCGTAAGATATTTAAAAGTTAAATGGAAGGTATACACTTTCATACACCACTTTACATTTAATCATTAGTTATTATTAATCTTTGGGTCTCTTGTACAGCTTGTGTTTGGTCCTGTCTTTCTCCTCTCACCCGCAGCTAGTCACAGCAGATATAAGCCCTTCCCTGAGGCTGGTTCTTCTTCCTGTTAAAAGGAAGTTTTTCCTCCCACTGTCAGCAAAGTGCTTGCTCATAGGGGTTATCTGACCGTTGGGGTAAGACCTTGCAATATTGTAAAGTCTTACCCTTGCAACATAAAGTGCCCTGGGGCAACTGTTTTTGTGTTTTGGAGCTATATAAATAAAATGTAATTTCATTTCATTGAATTAAATTAAAAGAGAGCTTGGCTCAGCAAAGTCCCTTCCCAGCTTGTACTAAATCATGTAAACAGTTGCTTTCCTGGTTCTTCAAGTTATTGTTATCAAATGGAAAGTTGTGCAAATCTTCATCATCACATTCTGACAAGTTCTCGTTCCTTTTGCAACAGAATGCAACGTAAACCTGTGTCCTCCTCCTCCCACGTGCTTGCTGGGCTTCCAACTGAGCATTACCAATGGCACCTGTTGCCTATCCTACAACTGTGGTATGTCACTCTAATCCATCAGCCTGTGAATGGAAGTGAATGAATAAATGGATGGAGTCTAGTACAATGTAAACTACAACAGATCATCAATGCATATGTGTGAATGTTAACTAAACCCATGTCTCTTTGTGTCTGCAGTTCCTAAAGGTGTATGTGTCTATAACATGACTGAATACAAGGTAAGCACACAGTTCAAACTCTGGAAACAAGAAGTGGTTTTCCCTAATACACTAAACAAGAACCATCTGTTGTCCTGAATTATACACATAACAAAGTGCAGCATACTGCAGCATCCTGCACTTGATGTATGTATGACTTACATCAGTATATTCAACTTTTTAAACTGTGCCTGACTGAAAACTGAATGAAGCCCAGCTGTAAAGTTACAACAGTGAAAATTGTGTGAGGCTCTTTCGCTGGAATGTATGTATTCAGATGGATGGTTAGGTCTTCATTTCAATCGCAGCTATTGGAAAGCAAGTAAATCAGTTACATTTGTAGGCAAAACTTCACGTGTCACAGCTGAACACACCAAGTAGCTTTAACGTGTATTCAGCCCTGCAGTTCAAAGTGATAGGGTTCTAATGTGCAGGTAGAAATAAACAGCAGCACGGAGACCGCATGAAGTGCTTATAGCTTGAGTTAATTTTACCGCACTTGTGGCGATGAAATCACCAGTCTCCTATTTGTTGGAAAAGTGTTTTTTTTATGTCAATTTTTATGTTCTTTATAGATCTCTATTACTCACTTCACTGATACGATCTTTGATTGGACTAGGGAGTGCTCAGTTGACATGTAAAACACCCCCTTATATATGTTATCTTTGACTGGTGTTTTAGATTTTGTCAAGCCAGCTAACTCTCTCTGTGCTGAACTTTGTTTTATACTCATCATTACGATAAGGCTTAAAATAGATATAGAGGTATGAAATATTCCTTGAAGCAATTAATATAATATATAACATACAATTCTTTAGCCTGGTACCAAGATCCCAACACCAGACACACTATCAGAACCCCCGCTGGAAGCACCAGAAGCACAATCAATTGTAGAACAAGCATCAGTAACAACAACAACACCATCAGGAGCTGGAGAAATATCAACAACGTCAGAGTCGTTTACACCCGGGTCCTGCCAGGAATGTTACTGTGGCCCCGAAATGGATCCTGTCACCAAGCTGAACATCGTTATCTGCAAACCTGTCGTCTGCAACGAAAACTGTTCTGCTGTAAGCTCATTCACATGCCAACTCGCACGACACATTCATTACATCATAAAGAGGAATCATCGCCCCACACTTCACACCAGCAAGCCAGCCTGAGCAAATCGCAGTATAAGGTCCAGAACAATAGCACCAAAAAACTAGAACCTTAGATGTGAATTGAAATGAACAGCTTTGTGAAACTTGGTTAAAAAAACTCCAAAACAAAACACTGAAGCAGAGCTATTCTTATTTTCTGCAATAGAAAATAATGTTCATTGCTGAAATGGTGTTGCTATGTTACATTAAACACAACTGTAGCTTCAAATAATGAGGCCACATATGTATGCACACGCAATCCTTCAGACTTCTCTAAACAGCATTTCTGCTATTTATTTTAGTGGTAACTCGCTATGATGTCACTGACATTGGATATCACTAATATCACTCAGGTGCACAACGTTTACTGGGCACATAGAAACACCACCCGTCTGTTGTTCAAATGTTTTCTTAATGAGGTGGAGCCGTCCAATAGAAAGTTGGCCTTTATACCTTTAAGGTGAGAGAAGAATTAAAAGTACGTTTCAGATAATGAACTAAATGTTATTAAGCACTGTGGATTTTGAAACGCTACTCTTTAAGAACTTTATGAAGGCATCATTAACAAATAAGTTAGCCTCTAAGTACATAAGTGTTTAACTTATCCTTTATATACTGGCTTTCTTCTTTCATTTTGTTGTGCAAATAGTAATGATGAAACCTTTTTAGCCCTTTACTGATTTCTTAGGTTTTTACATACTTGTCACACTTAGATGTTTAAGGTAGTCAAATACATTTTTAAATTAGATAAAAATAACTTAAGTAAATATTAAATACAGTTTTTCAATAATGAAAAGAAAAGAATGCCTGACGATGCTAAAAAGTCATTGGCCCTTCAACCTACTAACTGGCTGTGCCCCCTTAGCAACAACTGTATTCAAGCATTTGTGATAAGTGGTCCTTCACATGCAGACATGTTTTAATTCAGCCACAGTGAAGCATATTCCAGCATCCCCAGGTCTACACAAACACACACATACTTCTTTCCTTACAAAGCTCTCTCACTCTTCATATCTCACTCTTTCGCAGGGTTATGAATATCAGACTGAACCAGGAAAGTGTTGTGGAACATGTGTTCAGATGGACTGTATTTTCACCACACCTGACAACGTGACGGTGCATGTTATTGAGGTCAGTACTGCAGCCAACAGCGAATAAATGCTAGCATTAGAAGCACCACAGCAGGACTCCTTTCTTTTTCGTTCTTAAAAACTAATCAGCAATTTAGGACCTAAAAAACAAAAGCTTATAAATTCAAAGCCAAAAAAGTCTTTTTGAAATGAGATGACACACAGGTACCCTGTTTTGAGCCAGAATTGCTGTTTTACATGGTTTTACAGGTCAACAGCTCTTACACACCTCCTAATGACAAATGTGTGCAATATACCTGTGAGAAGCTCAACGGACAGCTTGTTACCAAGGAAACCAAGGCTACTTGTCCTCCCTTTAACCCCTTGGACTGTGAACCTGTGAGTTTATTAGACTTTTACAGATCAGATTGGTGGATTTTGCATTTTACTGCTGAATATTTCACACAACATGAAATGTCTTCCTCCTCCAGGGCACTGAAACAACAGATGCCAGTGGGTGCTGCCCAACCTGTAAGCCATCAAACTAAATAACTAAATACATGTTAAGAACAAAGTTTAAAAATGTGCCTCACGTGAGTGTGCAACTGTTGTTATATGTTCCAGGCAATATAAGTCTGTGTAAGACCCAGAAGGAGCAGAGAATCCTTGAACTGAACAACTGCAAGAGCGCACAGCCAGTTAACATCACATATTGCGCTGGACACTGTGACAGTTTCTCCATGTGAGTCTATTATTTGAAATTTAACCGAGAGCGCCTTCATTTCCCTTAACTGGCTGCTACATGTTCACTGTTTTCATTGCATACCAAAGAATACACTATTATTTATCTGCTGTAGGCAAACTCATGAATAATGAATAAGAACTAGTATATATGAGTGCAACAATAAAGTAATGATCATCTTTAAACATCACCCACTCAGGATTAGGCATTGTACAGAACATTCAGATTTTTCTGTTGATTAGTTACTGTAACTAGTGCAGACTTCATTAACTGGTCTTTCTCTGTGTGTGTGTTCAGGTACTCTATGGAAGCCAACACAATGGTACACAATTGCGAGTGCTGCCAAGAAGCCACCACAAGTGTGGAGCAGGTGGAGCTTACCTGTGCTGATGGGTCTAAGCTGCAGCACAGCTACACCATGGTTCAGTCATGCCAGTGCAGCAAAACAGAATGCGTGGAAGGGACAACGCCCAAACCACAGCGCCGCAGGAGACGCTGATCATCAGTAACTTAAATGCTTTACAATGGCTCGACCACCTCGACACTGAGTGTGCCTCATTTTCTTATCTCTGGTTAAACAAATGCTCCTTTTCTGTATCACAACATACCACTGTGATGTAAACTGTCTTTTCTTGGTGATGAACATTAAAGTCTTTCTGCAACATGAACATTTACACCAAGTCTTTGTGGGGATTGAACATAAAAGTTTGAAAAACATGGAGGTTTAAGACTTTTTGAAGACAAATTTGACATTGCAAAGGGAACAATCTTACAGAAATGTTATATTCCATTTCCATTACATCTGCTATCGGCTGGCTTCTAAATCACCTTCTCACTTAAAAACATTCAATTCAATTCAATTTTATTTATATAGCGCCGAATCACAACAAAGGTCGCCTCAAGGCGCTTCATAGGTAGCAAAAACATGTGCACTACTTGTTCTTGTCTAGTGACATGTGACTGCAATTCATGCTGAATCATAAATATTCTGAATATTCTGAAATCAGTAAACACCAATGGAATACCAAAGTTCCTGGACTGAAAGATGTGTATTACACTGAGATAACAGAATCACATGACACCACTGCACTTTCAACATTAAGAGTTTTGCAGACTGACAGTCTCATGGAGAAGAACTTTGGCAGACAAAATGTTGGCAGGTTACAGGTGTGAATAGAAGACTTAAGATTAGAATATACAGTCACCAAGGAGCATTGTGGGTCTTAAAACCTCTGCAGATGTCATACTGTTGTCCTCCATTCAGATATCAGTAGCAAAGTGACATCTTCAAACTCATTTGGAAGGTAACTGCACATAAAACCTTCATGTCCTGACTTAGTGATGGTAAACCTATATTAACTTTGTTAGAAATGACTCACAGTGGACAAAAGAGTTCTTCTAACCAGGGTAGTCATTCACTCATTATTATTACTGCATACATTTCTCTATATATACACAATGAATAATTTGAAATGCACTACACACTTTACAGATACCAATAATACAGGAGGTTGTGATTTGCTGCAGTTATGGCAGGTGCAAAACAAACTGTTTACAAAAGCATCAACAGAAATATTTGGTGCACTGTGAAAATCCAATCCTGTGATTAGAGGGTAGAACACCCACTGAGTGGCTATACCAAAATGACTGTCAGAACTTGGGAGCAGAGTTGTGTTTAAGCTCTAGGGACCTTATTTGAACTGGAAACAAAGCTCTTTTGGGAACTCGGCTGCTGCTGCAGTGTGTGAGAGTATATTACTGTGGGAGGACTATAAACATGTCTATAAGAGAAGGGGTGGAGCTCTGTATATAGACTACTTTCACTGTGAATGCATGCATCTGTTAGCATGTCTGGTATCAGACTGTCTTGTATAGTTAGAGCTCCTCAGCCATCTGCAGCAGAGAGTTGATGGCAGCATCCTTGTTGCCTTGCTGTGCGTCCAGTACAGTGCGAACCACCTCTTTATCCAGGTTGGGGAACATGTCCTGCAGAGCCTTAAGGTCCTGCTCAGTGCATGGTAGGCCCTGGTTCCCAATTGCTGGCATGGTAGTTGGCACTGCCATAGGCATCATGCCCTGGTTGTAGACCGCAGGAACTCCTAGGAACACAGATGACACTGCTTATACAAGAACCAGCTTTTAACTTATTAGATACAAGGTTTCACTGACTGACCTGTGATGGGCACGTATCCTACTCCTTGTTGATATACAGATGGCATAAAGACGACAGGCTGAGTCATCATTCCTGCTGGTAAAGACTGGCACAAAGACAGGGTTAACAATTTCACTTCATGGAAATAAATGAAACAGAAATGAAAGATGGTTTTCAAGATATTTCCTGACAGTGAAGCAACACTTGATCATTTTGAAAGCCTTTTCCTTAAAACTAAATCAAAATGAATAATAGATATTACAGGCTATCATGTTCCAAGCTTTCAAGATTAGTTTTGTTACACTATACAAAACAATTTATGGAAACTTTGTCATTGTCCAAATACTTCCGGGAATAATAAACCGACTGTGGATCCATAGTAACAGCATAACCAAAACTCAATCTGTGATTTAACACACAGACGTGTGATGCACTTTCCATCTTATCTGATGAAGGGTGCGTGTAAATGTCCTCACAGCAAAAGACATAACCAGGTTGATCATGCCCTCCTTGTCGTCACCCTGCCGTCCACTCAGGCTGAACCACTCATCCACCACTCTGCCCTCCCTTAGGCCTTCAGGGATGGTGACATGTGTCCATGCTATCCTGTCATCCATAGAAAATGCTCTCTGTACATCAACACATGGAAACAATTATCAGGTCAGTGGATAAATGCAAATGTATACTGCTGGATCATTAACAGCAGAGTTCAAATTCAACGGTTTCTTCATTTGTAAGGCTTTAAGACAAGGAAATTACCAGAGTATGAAAACAATTCACACAACAGTTCAGCTCAGAATATAAGATGTGACCAAAACGTTCTGGGAAGAGGCCCATAACAAACAGCTTGCCTGATTTAAATTTAGCCGTCTCTCCTTCAAGCTTGTTTGGCACCAAATATCAACAACAGTTTAAGGCACCTTATACTGTAAGGCAGGGCTGCCCAATCCCAGTCCTTGAGAGCTACTATCCTGCAGCTTTTAGATGCATCCCTACTCCAACACAGCTGAATCAAATGGTTTGATTACCTCTTCAGCATGCCATCGTGTTTGGCAAAGGCCTGATAACAAGCCATTCATTTGATTCAGGTGTGTGGGAACAAGGATGCATCTAAAAGCTGCAGGACGGTAGCTCTCGAGGACCGGGATTGGGCACCCCTGCTGTAAGGTAAAGACCCTACAAGAAAACCCAACGACTAGACAACCGCTTATGAGCGAGCACTTGGTTTTTCCTTGGTGAAGGAAAAACTCCCTTTTAACACAAAGAAACCTCCAGCAGAACTAGGCTCAGTGAGGGGCAGCCATCGTTAAAAAATTAATTAATTAAAAGAAAAACTGCCAGTCACTGATGAGCTGATGTAATTTCACCATAGACCTCAACCTCAAGCAGATAAACTTTCAACTTCTGTTTCAAATTGACTACATTTTGTGATAATGGATCATAACTGGCGGTGAGAGTGGGGTCTCTTGTTAGTGCCAAGCAGTTTGGAGAACATCCAGCACGTATTTCAGAAGAACAAAAAAAGAAGTACAAGAACAAGTACAAAGGGACATAACAGGACTTCCCCCGAGAGATCTAAAAGGTAAGAGTCATGCTGAAGATGGTCCAGAGGCGCATTAGAACAGGATCTTTAGATTTTGTAGGCCTTTTCCCTGAACCTTATGATTACACCCTATATCATCAATAAATATGCACTGTTGATAGAGACAGAATGTAAGAAAACATAGTTTCAACTGTAGTTTCATTTACTTTGTCCATCCTTGACAACACATTTCCTCATTTGAAGGGTGAAACTACAGAAACAAGGAGCTAGGAGAATTGTAATAGCACTGACACGGCATTATGTCCAGGAATACTATGCAAATAAAATCTAAGCATAAAAGCAGCCCAGATAGTTTTCCCCTGGAAATCTTAAGTAAAAAAATTACTGCTTAACAAATAACCTTGTAACTTTTTAGTAGCGTTCACAATACTGTCACATAATAAAACTGAAAAAAATATTAGGGTTATTCAAAAGTAATTTCCATCCACCATTTCACCCCCCTGACATACGTAGAGCTAGAGGAGTATTCCTGTAA
This sequence comes from Diplotaxodon limnothrissa, assembly GCF_057381915.1. NCBI lineage: Eukaryota > Metazoa > Chordata > Actinopteri > Cichliformes > Cichlidae > Diplotaxodon > Diplotaxodon limnothrissa. The sequence goes on from NC_140596.1 coordinate 43,026,927, forward strand.
CCTCCACAGAGCTGTGTTTACTTGGCTAGCACATTACCAACTGCTAACCTCCACCTTTGTAGCCTGCTCGTACTCAACAATGTGTTTCTGCCTCCAAGTGGTAAAAGACAAACAATTTCTTTCACCTTTAGAAGGAAGAGTTTTCTTGCATATTTTGTATAGTACTGTGCTTTATTGGAGGATGTTGAAGTAGCTGTTTTTAAATCGCATTGCATTGGATTTTCTCTTACAAATGCAGTTTGTTTTTTGGATGATACCGTACAGGTGCACCAGTGGATGACCTATTATGTTTTTCTTATAAAAAAAGTAAAACACCCAGCACGCCCCTGCGGGCGGTTTATCCTTCAAGCTCGGGTCCTCTACCAGAGGCCTGGGAGCTTGAGGGTCCTGCGCAGTATCTTAGCTGTTCCCAGGACTGCGCTCTTCTGGACAGAGATCTCCGATGTTATTCCCGGGATCTGCTGGAGCCACTCGCCTAGCTTGGGAGTCACCGCACCTAGTGCTCCGATTACCACGGGGACCACCGTTACCTTCACCCTCCACATCCTCTCGAGCTCTTCTCTGAGCCCTTGGTATTTCTCCAGCTTCTCGTGTTCCTTCTTCCTGATATTGCTGTCATTCGGAACCGCTACATCGATCACTACGGCCGTCTTCTTCTGTTTGTCTACCACCACTATGTCCGGTTGGTTAGCCACCACCATTTTGTCCGTCTGTATCTGGAAGTCCCACAGGATCTTAGCTCGGTCATTCTCCACCACCCTTGGGGGCATCTCCCATTTTGACCTCGGGACTTCCAGGTTATACTCGGCACAGATGTTCCTGTACACTATGCCGGCCACTTGGTTATGGCGTTCCATGTATGCCTTGCCTGCTAGCATCTTGCACCCTGCTGTTATGTGCTGGATTGTCTCTGGGGCATCTTTACACAGCCTGCACCTGGGGTCTTGCCTGGTGTGATAGACCCCAGCCTCTATGGATCTTGTGCTCAGAGCTTGTTCTTGTGCTGCCATGATTAGTGCCTCTGTGCTGTCTTTCAGTCCAGCTTTGTCCAGCCACTGGTAGGATTTCTGGATATCAGCCACCTCCTCTATCTGCCGGTGGTACATACCGTGCAGGGGCCTGTCCTTCCATGATGGTTCCTCGTCTCCCTCCTCTTTCTTGGGTTTCTGCTGCCTGAGGTATTCACTGAGCACTCGGTCAGTTGGGGCCATCTTCCCAATGTATTCTTGGATGTTCGTTGTCTCATCCTGGACTGTGGTGCTGACACTCACCAGTCCCCGGCCCCCTTCCTTCCGCTTAGCGTACAGCCTCAGGGTGCTGGACTTGGGGTGAAACCCTCCATGCATGGTAAGGAGCTTTCTTGTCTTTATGTCAGTGGCTTCTATCTCCTCCTTTGGCCAGCCTATTACCCCAGCAGGGTACCTGATCACGGGCAGGGCGTACGTGTTGATGGCCCGGATCTTGTTCTTACCGTTCAGCTGACTCCTCAGGACTTGCCTGACCCTCTGCAGGCACTTGGTGGTTGCAGCTTTTCTAGCGGCCTCTTCATGGTTCCCATTCGCCTGCGGGATCCCCAAGTACTTGTAACTGTCCTCTATGTCTGCAATGTTGCCTTCTGGTAGTTCAATCCCCTCAGTTCTGACTACCTTCCCTCTCTTTGTTACCATCCGACTACACTTCTCCAGTCCGAACGACATTCCAATGTCATTGCTGTATAGCCTGGTAGTGTGGATCAGTGAATCGATGTCTCGTTCACTCTTGGCATACAGCTTGATGTCATCCATGTACAGGAGGTGGCTGACAACTGCTCCGTTCCGTAGTCGGTATCCGTAGCCAGTCTTGTTAATGATCTCACTGAGGGGGTTCAGGCCTATGCAGAACAGCAGTGGGGACAGAGCATCTCCTTGGTAGATCCCGCACTTGATGGTGACTTGTGCTATGGGCTTGGAGTTGGCCTCTAGTGTTGTACGCCACATCCCCATTGAGTTCCTGATGAAGGCTCTTAGGGTCCCATTGATCTGGTACAATTCTAGGCATTCCAGTATCCAGCTGTGGGGCATTGAGTCATAGGCCTTCTTGTAATCAAACCAGGCAGTGCACAGGTTGGTCAGTCTGGTCTTGCAGTCTCGGCTGACTGTTCTGTCTACCAGTAGCTGGTGTTTTGCGCCTCTGGTATTCTTGCCAATTCCTTTCTGTGTCCCGCTCATGTATTGACCCATGTGCCTGTTCATCTTAGCCGATATGATGCCTGACAGGAGCTTCCATGTAGTACTGAGGCAGGTTATTGGTCGGTAGTTGGAGGGGACCGGTCCCTTCTTGGGGTCCTTGGGGATCAGGACCGTCCGGCCTTCAGTTAGCCATTCCGGGTGTCTCTCGTTAACTAGCAGCTGGTTCATTTGTGCTGCCAGACGCTCGTGGAGTGCAGTCAGCTTCTTCAGCCAGTAGGCGTGAACCATGTCGGGCCCTGGTGCTGTCCAACTCTTCATACTGGAGACCCTTTCTTGGATATCTGCCACTGTGATGGTTACTGGACCCTGTTCAGGGAGGTCGCTGTGGTCTGCCCTCAGATCCTCTAGCCACTGAGCTTTGCCGTTATGGGTTGCATCCTTCTCCCATATGCTCTTCCAGTATTGCTCCGTCTCCAGCCTTGGTGGTGCTGTTCTCTTATTGTTCCCTTGCCACTGAGAGTACACCTTTGCTGGTTCTGTGGAGAACAGCTGGTTTATTCTCCTGCCTTCTATCTCTCTGGTGTACCTCCTCAAGCGGCTGGCCAAGGCTGTGAGTCTTTGCTTGGCAGTTTCCAAGGCCTCAGGTATGGACAGCTTGCTGTATTTCTTAGGCACCTTATTTGTCGCACCTTGCTGCAACTCCGTTAGTTGGCTAACCTCCCTCCGTGCTACTTTGATCTTATATATATATATATATATATATATATATATATGGCTTTAGGTTTGATAGGGACAATGAGGGAAAGAGAGAGGGGAAGACATGCAGCAGAGGGTCTCAGGTCGGACTCGAACCTGGTCTGGCCGCTCCCAGCTTTGCTGCATATGCTCCCCTGCTCATTCCAGTGAGCTAAACCGATGCCCGACCCATTATGTTGTTCTAATTGTGTTCCATCTTCTTCTTATATTCCTCCTATTTTCTCCCCGCTTCTTTTTTCTTTCTGTCCTTTTGTTTTTTTCCTCTGACTGTCAGCTCTGTTATTGCCATATTTCACAGCTTTTGGCCATACTACCTTGAGCATGCCCAATCTCATCTGATCTCGGAAGCTAAGCAGGGTCAGACTAGGTTAACAGCCTGAGCATACCAGGTATGTATGCTTGGCTCATCTACTAACCTGAAAGGTTGGTGGTTTAATCCCTAGCTGCTCCAATCTGCATGGCAAATATCCTTGGGCAAGATACTAACCGCAAGTTGCCCTCCAATGTAACAGTTTGTAACAGTTTGTAACAGTTTGTAACAGTTTAACAGTCACACCCACATCAGAGTGTGACTGTTACAAAGCACTTAAGATTAAAAAAGTGCTTCTATGAACGGATGAATAGAAACATGTTTTAAACCGCTTTGAGTACTCAGGTAGAGTAGAAAAGTGCTATATAAGAACCAGTCCACTTACTTGCACAATATGATAATGTTAAAATGAAACAGACAAATAGATAAAATGAAAAAAAAGAAGAAAACAAAGAAGAAGACCCTATAGAGCTAATCTTTGAAAAGCTGTGCCCATGTCTAACCATTCAGAAGAGAAGCTCTGTGACCTCCTCACCTCATCAAAGATCTCCAAGTAGAAAGAGTCAACCCCAGGAGGCACCGTGCACTGGATCACCTTGTTCCAGCGTGGGTTTTTGGCTCCATTATGAGCAGTTGGTGTCTCATAGACAGCATAGCCCAGTCTGATCCTACAGTATGGATCCATTCGGGTCATACCATAGTTTTTAGCCAGTTTGGCCTACACAATAAAACAAGACAGGTGGCTTCAATTAACTGATTAATTTAAGATTTGTGTATTACAGTATAGCTAGCACGTGTACTCCTGTGTTTAATCTAAGTTACACACAAAAACATAAACACTAACTAAAACTTAGTTTAGTTTATCAAGATCCCCATTAGCTCCTGTAATAGCAGAAGCTACTCTTCCTGGGGTCTGAGGAACTTTTTAACCAAAAGGTTTTTCAGACATAAAACATGAACTACATGAAAGACAAAAAAGATTTCCACGCCACCACTGGGTTAGTGAACTGACCTCTGCATTAGACTAGTTCAACAAGGAGGAAACAAAATAAACCTGTCTGTTAACTAGCACATAGAATATGGATGAAGATCCAAAAAAATAACAGTTTGTTATAAATAGGGATGGGTATCGAAAACCGGTTCTTGTTGAGAACCGGTTCCCACTGTTTCAAATCCGTGGAATCGTTTGCCATTTTTGCAAACGATTCCCTTATCGATTCCAGTCGCCCCGAATGACGTCACCACGTCGCGGAGCGTCATTTACCCGGCAGGAAACACGGCGCCAGCGGCTCAAATGCTCAAAAGCTTGGTTATACTTTACGAGAACGGATGACAACAGGGCAACTTGCAATACTTGCAAAGTAGATATTTCATTTAAGGGAGGAAACACTACGAATATGCAAAAGCATTTGCTCACAAAACACACGATGACCTTAAAGGAATGTCGTGTTTTTAATTCCGCTCCGGACTCGTGAATCTCAACCCAGCAGCAGCGGTAACGTTTGCACGTCCTCTCCCGTTAATGCGGCACGTAAATAATCAACTAACAGTGCATATTATGTTAGCGCAATCTGCCTTATTACAAACCTGCCATTACTGTGCATTTAGGTGACCATGATGAGACAGAGTCTGGCTCAGATGCTGGCAGTTCTCGCTGCAGTCTACCGGTAGCGTCTCCTTTCAGGCCAGGATAGACGAATGTCACCGAGCAGTGACTCAGTTTGTGGTCAAGGACTTGCACCCATTTGCCACAGCAGATGCCCCCGATTTCACTTTGGTAAGTGAATGTGTTTAATTGTAGGCAGGGACATTACTGGATATTCTTGTGTAATTGCTACAGAATAATTTATGTTACACTTTGTTATTGCTACAGAAGAATATTTATTTTATTATTTTACATTTACATTTTTTTTCCTGGGGACCCTGTGACACCCCATTGAAGAGCCGTAGGCTGGATCTCTTAAGACCTCACTGTTGGGTTTGTAAGGCCATGTTACTCCTAAATTTGTCTCTTGTTCAAAGAGAAGATATAAAACAAAGTTCTAAGCTAATTGACTTTAGTGTTCTCCTTTTTTAAAAATAAGAATCGATAAGAGAATCGATAAAGAATCGAATCGTTAAACAGAATCGAAAATGGAATCGGAATCGTTAAAATCTTATCAATACCCATCCCTAGTTATAAAGAATTTGTGGCACTTTTGCTATAATGACTTTTCAGTTAAAATTTAGAACTTAACAAACTAAACAAGAAGCTTTTATGTGTAACATAAAAGAACAAGCTGTTGGTGTGTATATTTTATCCACAATGGTACAAATACTGAAATGACATCCAGTTGTACTTCTAATAAGTGAAGCTGTGCTCACCTGGACCACTGTAATGCTAAGTCGTCCTACAGTGCTTATGGAGCCTCCATACTGCAGCTGCCTGGCTGCCTGCGCATCCAGCTGGACCTGCTGCTGCTGCTGAGTGGGAGTGATTCGCAGAAAATCCTGTGGAAGCTCCCCAATATACACCTGAAAGCAAAAAACTGGTTTAAGTTTTACCCAGAAAAACCAGCATAAAGGGGGCTGGAGGAAGAGAGGATTGCTTGGTGCTGTACTAAGAGAGATACTAATTCATGCAAATTATTTAACATTGTATGTATTTTTTGAGAGAGAGAAAAGAACAAAATACAATCTATGGAAGAGAGAAACCAAAAGTTACTGACATGCAGTATGTAGTATTGCCATATAACTTAAATATGGGATAAATGAAGTGCTTATTGAAACTAAGATGAAGGCGAAGAGGAGAACAAGTGGAAAACAAATGAAGTACTCTAGCAGGGTGATCCAACCCTGACTACAAACTCAGAGCTGGTTCCACAGGAGAGGGTCAAGTAAGCTAGAAGCTCTCCCCCATTTCTACTTTTGAAATCTCTCAGAACCACAAATAAGGAGAGGAAAGTGCTCTATTGAGAAAATATAGTATTATGAGGTCTTTATAGAGTATATTCATTCAGGTCTTTGTATGTAAATGTAAAAAATATATATACCGTATTTACCGCACTATAAGGCGCACGTAAAATCCTTAAATCTTCACAAAAATCGACAGTGCGCCTTATAATCTGGTGCGCCTTATGGATGAATTTTGGTTTGTGCTTACTGACCTTGAACCGGTTTTATGTGGCACACTGTGCTCAAAAATCTGTCAAAATTTTTTTTAGAGGACCGTTGCCAGGAGCCTCGCAGAGTAATACGTACTGTGCTTCAACACAACATTCCCGTGTTGTGTGTGTATAATGACTCCAAAATGGCATATTTAAGCGTATTTTAACCTTCGAGCAATTAGTTATGCAGAAGAAAATGGAAATAGAGCAGCTGTGACATAATTCGGCATTAATGAGTCGATGGTGCGCAAGTGGAGGAAGCAAGAAGATGACCTAAAACAAGTAAAGAAGACCAAAAGGAGTTTCCGAGGGAACACGGCGCGATGGCCGCAGTTAGAGGACAAAATTGAACAGTGGGTTATTGAACAGAGAACAGCAGGCAGAAGTGTCTCTACAGTCTCTATTCGACTCAAGGCAACAGCGGCAGCACATGACATGCAGATCAGCGACTTTCGAGGGGGACCTTCTTGGTGCTTCCGTTTGATGAAAAGGCATAATCTCTCAATCCGCACAAGAACTAAAGTCTCACAGCAACTGCCAAACGATTACAAAGAAAAGTTGGCCATTTTCAGCACCTACTGCCAGAATGAGATCACTGAAAAGAAGATCCGGCCAGAACACATCACTAGCATGGACGAGGTCCTCCTCACCTTTGACATCCCCGTGAACCGTACTGTTGAGAAAACAGGGACCAGTACGGTATCTATATGCACCACAGGGAACGAGAAGTCATCCTTCACTGTAGTTCTGGGCTGCCAAGCTAATGGCCAGAAACTACCACCCATGGTCATTTTCAAGAGGAAGACTTTGCCAAAAGAAAAGTTTCCGGCCGGCGTCATCGTGAAGGCTAACTCAAAGGGCTGGATGGACGAGGAGAAGATGAGCGAGTGTTTGAGTTCATGTCAAGAAACCGGGTGGCTTTTTCCACAAATCTCCGTCTCTTTTGATCTACGACTCCATGCGCGCCCATCTCACCGAGGCTGTCAAAACCCAAGTGAAGCAAACTAATTCGGAGCTTGCCGTCATTCCGGGTGGATTAACCAAAGAACTCCAACCACTAGATATTGGTTGTTCAAAGTTAAATTACGAGCTGCGTGGGAGCATTGGATGACAGAAGGCGAACACACATTCACCAAAACAGGGAGGCAACGCCGAGCAAGTTACGCCGCTACCTGCCAATGGATCGTGGATGCTTGGGCTAAGGTATCATTCATTCATTCATTCATTTATTTGTTCATTTTCAGGCACAACAAATACCTTTATTGAACATAAAATGCACAAAACATCAGTCTCAAGTGTCGTCTGAGCTTTCACGAAGGCTGGAATAATCACTGAACAGCTAAGTAACAGCAACAAGACTGATTCAGACAATAATGAGAGGGATCCGGGCATGCTTGATGCTGAAATTGCCCAGCTGTTTACCGTAACTCAGACACGGAAGGTGAAGAGTTTGAGGGAATTGTGGAAGTTGAATGTACTGGAAAAAGTAAGTGTATTTTTCAATATTTAATGTGTTACAGCTTAACAGTGTTAAGAGTTACTGTGAATGAGCTTAATAAAGGTCAAGTTATCTGACTGTTTTGTTTGTCTTAATGCGTCATATAATACGATGCGCCTTATGTATGAAAACAGAGCCAGTCTTCAACAGTGCGCTTTATAATCTGGTGCGCCTTATAGTGCGGTAAATATGGTACTGTAACCTTATTTTGGGGCAAAGTCAATAAATATTTGAAGCAGTTTTTATCTTATTTGACTGGTGATGTACTAGTGACGACAGAAACGTAAGTTAATTTAGATAATGCTTCAAAAGTACTACCCGAAAAAGTCCCCAGAGGTATTTCTAGGTTACTGCAAGAGTCCCGTCTACAAGCAGGACTTCGGTTAACGTTACATTCTTAGACACCCGTATTCAAATGAGGGTTGGTGGACTTAATCGTGTTTTACATATCAGCATGCTAATTTGAACTCTAACTAGCAGGTACAACCTACAGTCAATTAAGTGAGTCATGATGAGACTTTTGGTTTTTTGGTTTGGTTTGGGGTTTTTTTAACTTTTGTTGAAATTGTTTGAGAGGTGTTGATTTATATGTATGGCTCACTTGGAAGACATCTTGGTGATGCTGCTGAATTTTAGTTAGCTACACTTAGGTCCATCACTTGTTGTAGAGAGACTCAGTTTTTGTAGTTATCTAGACCACTACAGTTGAAAATCCTTTCAATCAATGAATGACAATCAATGACATGCGTGATGTCACAAACATCACCACATGCTTTAGTTTGTTTGTTCTGCATAATAGCCTCGTGACAGCCTTCCTTGCTGTCATCTGACATCTCTTGGGTTTCATATTCACAATTACAGTGAAAAGTTACAGAATACAAAATTCTTCACTCTGAATCAACTTCAGATATCATGGCTGCTTTATTTGTCATGTAATAACAATGCAACAGGACCCATTTAACCTGTCTAAACAATTAATTCCAAAATTTTTGGTAAAAACTCCAGAATTAAAACTTAAGGTATGCATTCTGATCACATATTGTCCGATTTAAAATCCAATGTGGTGGTTTACAGACAGAAAACTTTGTCCAACAAATTCTAACTATATAATGACGGATCTTTTTACTGCTCTGACCAATCCAAATGAATTCACTCAGTGGGTGCAAATGCTGCTAGCAGTGTTCAAGCATGAGTCTTTTTCCCCAGTCATTACAGCCGACTATATCTCTCACTTTCTGTCTTCCACGAGTGAAACTGTACAAGAGAGAAGGAGCAAAGAATGTAGCATTAAAAAACTGCAAGACATAGTGGGGTGAATCAGTTTGTCTTCATCTACCCGAATAAACACAGAAAATGATGCGAAACTTATTGTCGCTAAGAGCAGGACTTTTTAGGATTTTGTGAGTTTAAAAGACGTAAACCATGCCTTTAATATGTTTATCTAGCCTTTCTTCCAACATTTTAACGTAATGCTAGCACGTGGAAAATATTGGACGTGAACACCGTTTTGCTCAAGTCTCAGAACTTCATTAACTTGTAATTAGTCGGTTTCTGAGTAATCATTAGATCAGCTCACCACAAATCAAAGGCTTAATTTTTTCTGACTCTTTGTAATCACAAAACATCCGGGGTCCTCTAAGCAGCAACACAGAAACTGGAATTCAGCTTCCCAGATCTGAAGCACGGGAGTGAAACTGTTCTTTATCGTTTGTTGTGTAACACGGAACACGTCAGAGTTGCTATCCTGGCAGCTTAATCCTTGAGTTGCTATTAGCTACCTAAGCTAACGCTTATCCGTTAATTACTTTCGTCGACGTTTTGAATGAGGGGTATTGAATGCTAAGCTAGTGTCCGTGCTGTGCAACTCTTTCTTGATCATTTAATGAACCAGAACTACAATCCAGAGCAACGCCTAGCTGTGTGCGTGCCAGTGCGAACAAACTAGACAAACACCGAGGTCGCTACCTGTCCCCTCTGGGTGCTGATGGTAGTTGCCATGTCGTCTCCTCTTTATCGGGATTTTCTATTTTTTCTTAAATCACAAGCTTGCGGCGTTGAAAAACAAAACAACATATACTGTCCACTACAACGGATGTTTACCCTTCGAAAGACCTCCTCTTCCTGCTTGTTTTTTTATATATGTCATGTGACAACCAGTGTTACAGTGCTTTACCGCCACCTACTGCGTTGGAGTGGGCAATAGACCCACTCTAGCCAAACCACCTTCAAGATTTTTCAGTTACTACAGAAGGTGAAGAGTCACACCTGATCCACAAATGAATGGAATGCATTCAGTGGCGGTCCAAGGCTGTTTGGCGACCTGGGCGAGCACCCCCCCCCCCCCCCCATAACAAACAGCAAACGACTAACAAACAGCCATCATAATTCATCATACAATGAGAATAGGACAAATCAACAATTGACACTGACTAATTAATATTGTGCTGAACACAGTCCAAAAGATTCAGTAAGCTACAAAGGAAAGTGGCAAACAAACGTAAACAAAAGTTTTCACTATCACTACTAATTTTTTTTTTTCACTATCACTACTAATTAATGTTATCTTCTTGTATCCCTGTTGTGGCCAGTGCTATCCTCTATGTTGTTGCATGCTGGGGCAGCAGGTTGAGGGTCACAGATGCCAACAGACTAAATAAACTGATCCACAATGCCGGTAATGTTGTGGGGATGGAGCTGGACTCTGTTAGGGTGGTGTCTGAGAGGCGAATGTTGTCCAAGATAAGGATAATCATGGATAATACCTCCCACCCATTCCATGAAGGCTTGGCTACTCACAGGAGCACGTCCAGTGAGAGACTGAGATTACCAAAAAGCACCACTGACCGACACAGGAAATCATTCCTGCCCGTGGCCATCTCCCTGTACCACTCCTCCATCTAATGCACTGTAAACACTGCAAAAGATACACTTTTTATACACGTTCTTTTCTATTCTGTAATATTCTTGTAAATTTTCTTGATATTTATTTATAATCACCTCTGTTAATCCTTGATATTTATAATTGAGTGATCTGTATATATTAGTGCTATTTCTTAAATGTGTAAAATCTGTAACATAATGTATTGTTTGGAGTTTAGTCTGTTACTGTTGCTATTTCTACAATTTCTTCTTGGAGTAATTGTAACCCACATAATTTCCTTAGGGATTAATAAAGTATTCCGATTCTGATTCTGATTGTTTCAGGATAGATGAGCTGCCATTATCCAATGACACATCTGCTTACCTGTATCTTTTGCTCGTTTCTCCTCCTCTTCTTTTCTCTTTTTTCTAAACTGAGAACCTGATGGCTTTGAACTTTTCTTGTCCATTTTCCATTGGTTTTAATTTTGCACTCCAGTATGAACACCCATCCCACAACCCGAGGATCACCACAACATGACCTTATAAATCTAAACCTTAGTTCACAGATTTGCTTTGTTAAGGGTTTATTTCTGGGATTTCGCACAACCCAGGATTCAAATCATGAATACATTATGGGCTTGGATTTATAACATTGGTAAATGGTAAATGGCCTGCATTTGTATAGCGCTTTTCTAGTCCATAGGACCCCAAAGCGCTTTACACTACATTCGGTCATTCACCCATTCACACACACATTCACACACTGGCGATAGCAAGCTACATTGTAGCCACAGCCACCCTGAGGCGCACTGACAGAGGCGAGGCTGCCGGACACAGGCGCCACCAGGCCCTCTGACCACCACCAGTAGGCAAACATGGGGTTAGTATCTTAGCCCAAGGATATTTGGCATGCAGCCAGGATGCAGCCTGGGATCGAACCACCGACCTTCTGATTAGCTGATTAGAGCCCATTTCATTCATAACATTATGAATGAAATGGGCTCTATTTGGAAGCAGCCGGTCCATATATATAAAACACCCAGCACGCCCCTGCGGGCGGTTTATCCTTCAAGCTCGGGTCCTCTACCAGAGGCCTGGGAGCTTGAGGGTCCTGCGCAGTATCTTAGCTGTTCCCAGGACTGCGCTCTTCTGGACAGAGATCTCCGATGTTGTTCCCGGGATCTGCTGGAGCCACTCGCCTAGCTTGGGAGTCACCGCACCTAGTGCTCCGATTACCACGGGGACCACCGTTACCTTCACCTCCACATCCTCTCAAGCTCTTCTCTGAGCCCTTGGTATTTCTCCAGCTTCTCGTGTTCCTTCTTCCTGATATTGCTGTCATTCGGAACCGCTACATCGATCACTACGGCCGTCTTCTTCTGTTTGTCTACCACCACTATGTCCGGTTGGTTAGCCACCACCATTTTGTCCGTCTGTATCTGGAAGTCCCACAGGATCTTAGCTCGGTCATTCTCCACCACCCTTGGGGGCGTCTCCCATTTTGACCTCGGGACTTCCAGGTTATACTCGGCACAGATGTTCCTGTACACTATGCCGGCCACTTGGTTATGGCGTTCCATGTATGCCTTGCCTGCTAGCATCTTGCACCCTGCTGTTATGTGCTGGATTGTCTCTGGGGCATCTCTACACAGACTGCACCTGGGGTCTTGCCTGGTGTGATAGACCCCAGCCTCTATGGATCTTGTGCTCAGAGCTTGTTCTTGTGCTGCCATGATTAGTGCCTCTGTGCTGTCTTTCAGTCCAGCTTTGTCCAGCCACTGGTAGGATTTCTGGATATCAGCCACCTCCTCTATCTGCCGGTGGTACATACCGTGCAGGGGCCTGTCCTTCCATGATGGTTCCTCGTCTCCCTCCTCTTTCTTGGGTTTCTGCTGCCTGAGGTATTCACTGAGCACTCGGTCAGTTGGGGCCATCTTCCCAATGTATTCTTGGATGTTCGTTGTCTCATCCTGGACTGTGGTGCTGACACTCACCAGTCCCCGGCCCCCTTCCTTCCACTTAGCGTACAGCCTCAGGGTGCTGGACTTGGGGTGAAACCCTCCATGCATGGTAAGGAGCTTTCTTGTCTTTATGTCAGTGGCTTCTATCTCCTCCTTTGGCCAGCCTATTACCCCAGCAGGGTACCTGATCACGGGCAGGGCGTAGGTGTTGATGGCCCGGATCTTGTTCTTACCGTTCAGCTGACTCCTCAGGACTTGCCTGACCCTCTGCAGGCACTTGGTGGTTGCAGCTTTTCTAGCGGCCTCTTCATGGTTCCCATTTGCCTGCGGGATCCCCAGGTACTTGTAACTGTCCTCTATGTCTGCAATGTTGCTTTCTGGTAGTTCAATCCCCTCAGTTCTGACTACCTTCCCTCTCTTTGTTACCATCCGACTACACTTCTCCAGCCCAAATGACATCCCGATGTCATTGCTGTATATCCTGGTAGTGTGGATCAGTGAATCGATGTCTCGTTCACTCTTGGCATACAGCTTGATGTCATCCATGTACAGGAGGTGGCTGACAACCGCTCCGTTCCGTAGTCGGTATCCGTAGCCAGTCTTGTTAATGATCTCACTGAGGAGGTTCAGGCCTATGCAGAACAGCAGTGGGGACAGAGCATCTCCTTGGTAGATCCCGCACTTGATGGTGACTTGTGCTATGGGCTTGGAGTTGGCCTCTAGTGTTGTACGCCACATCCCCATTGAGTTCCTGATGAAGGCTCTTAGGGTCCCATTGATCTTGTACAATTCTAGGCATTCCAGTATCCAGCTGTGGGGCATTGAGTCATAGGCCTTCTTGTAATCAATCCAGGCAGGCAAGACAGACAGACAGGGTGGGCCATTTATATGGATACACTGTAATAACATGGGAATGGTTGGTGATATGTTAAAGTCCTGTTTGTGGCACATTAGTATATGTGAGGGGGCAAACTCCTCAAGATGGGTGGTGACCATGGTGGCCATTTAGAAGTCGGCCATCTTGGATACAACTTTTGTTTTTCCAATAGGAAGAGGGCCATGTGACACATCAAACTTATTGGTAATGTCACAAGAAAAACAATGGTGTGCTTGGTTTCAATGTAACTTTATTCTGTCATGAGTTATTTACAAGTTTCTGACCACTTATAAAATGTGTTCAATGTGCTGCCCATTGTGTTGGATTGTCAATGCAACCCTCTTCTCCCACTCTTCACACACTGATAGCAACACCGCAGGAGAAATGCCAGCACAGGCATCCAGTATCCGTAGTTTCAGGTGCTGCACATCTCGTATCTTCACACCATAGACAATTGCTTTCAGATGACCCCAATATAGCAGTATATAGCAGAGATGACAATAAAGTTTACTTTGATTTCAGCACAGCAGCGAGCAGGCGCACCGAGGGCTCTCGTGCTCTCTTTTCGCGTATAGAATTTGAAAAAACATTAGTGCAAATTATAAGTGTGTATCATAATGTCTGGTGTTTTCGTGTTTGTTGGTTCGTTTTTATTTTGTTTTATTTCACAAGTTGGTTATTGGATGCCGCTTCAGCCATCCAGAGAATCCCCCGTCATCCTGCCCCTCTCCTCCCTGTGCCGCAAGCAGCAGGCGCACCTCACCCGTGATCACAAAGTCCTGCGACTTCATGCACAATTTTAAAAAACTGCACCTTATCTAAATTTGGATGGAGGGCGCCCTTACTCCCAGCAAATGGGCGATAGAAAACCAATCGGTGCCTATGATATCCCCCAAATGCGCTGGCATGTTGTCGGGGCAGCATGAGTACGAGCAACTTTTTGTTTTTTGCCGATTCCCATGATGCCGCCCCCACCACAATGCCACCCTGGGCAACTGCCCATGTCGCCCTTATCAACTGCATTATACTGCAATGTTCTAGTCTTACTGACCATAACTACACTTTACCCTTCAAGATAAGATAACTCTTTATTGTCATTGCACAGTCATACCCAGTACAATAGTACAATAAACTTGGAAACTGTCCCGCGTCAGCAATATGCACAACTAAACGCCACAAAACACAACACAACACACTAACAAAACAACACAGTAAGTTAAAGGGGATTTTTTTTAAGTGGAAGAAATGTATGAGCAAAAAAGAAAGGTAAAGGAATGACTTAATAAATAAATAAATAAATAAAGAGTGAATGTTTATTGCACTTTGATATTATTACTCAGGGAAAACCCACGCAAACACGGGGAGAACATGCAAACTCCACCTACACTGTAAAATCTAATATTGTGTTTAATTAAAAATATTAAATAGGCTGAACTCAATTTTTTTTATCAATTTGTTATTAGAACTCAATTTGAATAAGTTACCAGTACTTTTTATGCAAAAACACTGATCAGCTCAATTTATTTGAGTTGTCTTAACTTAGAAAAACCAAGTAAGCTCGAAATTTAGCTTCTCAGTGCAGAAGGATGAAAGATGTGTTTTGAAAATGCCACGTCACTAAGAGAGTTCTTAGTCAAAGCTGTGTCCCAGATCTCACACAGGCACTTTTATTAACATACAGCGTAGATGTACATGAAAACATTACTCAGAAATAAATTATCAGCATTTATTAAATAATAATGCTCCATAAATAAAAGAAAACAATGTTGTTTTTGTGCATAACAAAAAGCTCACAATTGTGCAGTCAAAATGTAAACTAACAGACGCTGAGCGTAATAACAAAGAGACAGATTTCACAGCTGCTCTGTTCCCAAGTTCCACTGTGTGACTGACAGCCTGGAGTTTGAAATCTGCTTCGTAACCGTGTCTCTGAACAGGTGCCATTTATGGTCCTTATACACACACAGTACGGTAATATTACGTTGAAGCAGAGTACGTGTTACTCTGCGAGGCTCCAGACTACAGTAGCCGTAATGCTCCAACAATCCATCAAGCGCTGCAG
The DNA here is from genome assembly GCF_057381915.1 of Diplotaxodon limnothrissa. Taxonomy (NCBI): domain Eukaryota; kingdom Metazoa; phylum Chordata; class Actinopteri; order Cichliformes; family Cichlidae; genus Diplotaxodon; species Diplotaxodon limnothrissa. Next base: position 43,042,567 of record NC_140596.1, read on the forward strand.
CTCCGTCGCTTACCAAAGTCGTACCAAAACATTTTTTGACAGATTGCTGAGCGCCGTGTACCACATAAAATCTGTTTCCTGAGCCACATTTTGATAAATTAAGTAGATATTTGAGCATTACACAGCTACGTTCTTGCCTGAAAATATCTTAAAAGTTTATTTTGTGACCCAGAAAGGGTAATCTGGGGAAAAGTAGGATCGCAGTTGTCGGAGCCTGTGTATGCGTATAATTGTTGTACTTGTACTTGTACTTGTGTTCTCATGGACTTGTGATACGTCGGAGACCTACTGTTTCAATTCAAAGTATACATGAAGCCGAGAACGCGAAAAATTCCGGGATGTGTTTTTGCTCCTCCCATTTTATCGAGCATGTATCGGGAGTGACTAGAAACATTATGTTAATGGATTGCATTTATATAGCGCTTTTCGGGACCCCTCAAAGCGCTTTACATTCACTCTCACATTCACACACTGGTGGAGGCAGCTATAGTTGTAGCCACAGCTGCCCTGGGGCAGACTGACAGAACACCAGTAGGCGGTAGGTGAAGCGTCTTGCCCAAGGAAACAAGACGAACACCCAACTCTTGAGCCACGATCGCCCCAGATGTTACATATAAACCCTGCCATATGTTAGATCTGGTCATTTTGCTTATGAGAAACCTTATATATTGGAAGTTAGCTTTTAACAAGCATGTAATGATTATATTTAAATTAGGTGGTCTTTTTTTAAACACATATCTCTTTAGGCCTAAACTGACAGTGTTAATACCGCACATTCAGACACAGTAGTAGATGGTGTTTTTAATACTATATGTGTTAGTCCAGGGGTGGGCTACTCCGGGCCTCGAGGGCCGGTGTGCCTGCAGGTTTAGATGTGTCCTTGAACCAACACAGCTGATTTAAATGGCTAAATTAGCTCCTCAACATGTCCTGAAGTTCTCCAGAGGCCTGGTAATGAACTAATCATGTGATTCAGGTGTGTTGAGCCAAGGTGAGATCTAAAACCTGCAGGACACCGGCCCTCGAAGCCTGGAATTGCCCACCCCTGTGTTCGTCTAATTTGGTTGTATGGGGTCTACATTGACCTTCTGTGTTGTAAGTTATTATGATTTCACAGACATTAAGGATCAAATCAGCTTATAAAAAAATTCTGTTTTTTCTCCCTCTGCTTGCTTCTTACTGTCTTTGTCATGGTCCTGGGCCATGTTGGCCCAGTGTTCTTAGTTTTCTTGTATGTTTGTATTTTGTTCCCTATTTAGGCCATGTTTCCTGAGTTGCCCTGTTGTGTTGTTCCCTAAGTGTTTTCCCTTCGTGGTTTTTACCCCCTGTGTGCCCCTCTGTGTATCTGTGAGCCCTCGTCTCTCCTTATGTTTTATTCCATGTTTCCCCAGCCCGTTATGTCTAAGTTCTCCCCGTGCTCTCTCTCCCCCCTGTGTGCCCTCTGTGTATTTATGAGCCCTCGTCTCCCTTTGTGGTTGTTTCATGTTTCCCCAGCCCGTTATGTCTGTGTTTTCCCCGTGCTCTCTCTCCTCCTGTCCGAACCTCTGTACTTCCTGTTTGACTCTGCCCGTCTCCCGTCAGTGTTATGTTCACCCCGCCCTATCTCGTTATGGTTATCTGTGTCAGCTGTGTTCCCCGTGTGTTCCCACTTTCCTCGTTAACCCTCTGTGTATTTCTGTCTGCGTCTCCCTCTGTTCGGCGTCGCGTTCTCCCTCATTGCTGTGTGGATTCCCTGTGTCTCCCTACGAGTGTTAGTTTATTGATTCCCAGTTTAGTTGAGTTCTGTATTTCCTATGTTCTGCCTGTCAGCAATAAAGCTGCTTTTGAGTTCATCCCCGTGTTTGTGAATCTTGCGATTGGGTCCTCCTCCCGCCTGCCACGCAGCGATCCATGACAGTCTTTGAGTATCGGGACCAGCACTCCTGCTGTTGGACAGAAAGACATCAACTCAGTGGTAAGTATTTTGGTTTTCCAATATATTAGCAACTGTCAGTGACATTTATATTAATCAGGCTGGTCAAAGGAGCTTGGAAAGAAAAGCGTCTGGACTTCTTTAAGTTGCTTGAAGACGTTTCACCTCTCATCCGAGAAGCTTCTTCAGTTCTAAGGTCAAATGGTGGAGAGTCCCAGATATAAACCTAGTGGGAGTTTCCCCCCACAGAGGGACAAAAGGACCCCCTGATGATCCTCTAATCGCCTGAGCCAAGGTGTGAAACTGGGTGTGGGTCCCAATCAGCCAGAGTTTCAGGTGTGTTCATTGTGAAACCTGGCCCCACCTTATCATGCGAATTCCTGAGGTCAGATGGCCCAGGATGTGAGTGGGCGTTAAGGCGTCTGGGAAGGGATCTCAAAACTGGATTATAGATGGCAGACAGTTGGTGTCGTAAACCCCGCCTCTGTTCAAAGATGGTCGCTCACAGTGGACATAGATGCTTCTTTCACTCCTCTTTCAAACCATCTGTCCTCTCTGTCCAAAATGTGAACATTGGCATCCTCGAAAGAGTGTCCTTTGACCTTTAGATGCAGATGGACTGCTGAGTCTTGTCCTGTGGAGGTGGCTCTTCTGTGTTGTGCCATGCACTTGTGAAGTGGCTGTTTGGTCTCTCCAATGTAGAGGTCTGGGCATTCCTCGCTGCACTGTACAGCATACACCACATTGTTAAGTCTGTGTTTTGGCGTTTTGTCTTTCGGGTGAACCAGTCTCTGTCTGAGCGTGTTGCTGGGTCTGAAATACACTGGGATGTCATGCTTGGAGAAAACTCCATGCGTTCACAGCCCTCAGTGTGCACCTCACCTCATATTCCTGCACCACGAGGCTTGGGCTGCTGCTGCCGTTCGATGTTTGAGCTACGGCTGCCTCTGATTCCTTCACCTCTAAGTGTGCAAAGAAGTTGTGCAGCTCCTCCGCAAGTGCCATGTTGCCCTCAGTCATCATGGTTTTGCCAGGCTTGTAGTTTGTTAGGTGCTAAATTCCCTGCCATACCTGTCGCAAATTGTTGTTAAGTGGTCTTCAATATTCCTCTTGTGCACTGCCTTGGCCTCTCTGATACCTCTTTTCAGATGGCTGCACTGTACTGCATACTGTCACTGGATCTGAAAACACCGTCACTGTCACAGCGAAGGGGATGAGCCGTGTGGAGAAAATAAATGAGGATCCAAATGCAGGCACTTGCTGAGATGTGAAGGTGGTTTATTGTAGAGTAAAGCAAAATGTGAAAAATGGCAAAATGGAACAAAAACGACTCTATACTGGGACAAACTAAACTACTAAACAGCAAACATGAACACAAACATGAAGGAGGATGAGTGGAGGCATAAGAAGGTGGACGGAAATCAGACAGAAACTCCGCGTAAGGCCCAGGTGGATGATAGGTGGCAGCTAGGGTGGTGGTAGAGGCTTTCAAATGAATGAAGTCTGTCTGGGTCTTTGGTTGATTAATAAGTTGGTGTGGAATATTGGTGCCACACCACCCCCTCAGCTTCTGCTTTGGGGATTCTGATAGTGTGACTCAGGGGTCTTGATCCATTTAAGCTAACATAATCATCCTGCTGTAACCAGATTTCTGTATGGCAGAGTAAATTGATTTGTTGATCAATTTTTAATTCCTGTGCTAACAGAGACTTGGAAGACAGAGACTTAATGTTTAATAAATCACATTTCACTGTTTTACGCTTTGGTGCCGCTGGGGATGCTGTATTGTTCTTTGTGATTTTTTTTTATGTTTAAGACACTTTTTTTTTGCTGGTTTTTAGTTTGTTTTTTGTATGTTTCTAATGGGATGGTGCTTTTGGGGGATAACAGGAGGAGAGAAGCTGCAGAGAGGCATGTAAGACTGAACATCTGCTTCCTGGTCTCAACTTTGAATAGTCCCGTTTTGGAGGGATTAATAAATTTAACCAGATTTCTAGAAATGGATGACATCTCTCCTAACAAGACCAAGTTTCTGCCAGAAAGTTTCTCAATTACTATTAAGGAGAAAAGGGGAAAATTAGAAAAACATTGGATTACGTCTGGAAGATGTGGGGAAAAGGAGGATTGGTCTCCACATATCCCAGGAGCACAACTCCTAAATAATGACGCAATAAAGGTCCTACATTAAAAAGCAAAAGAGGAACATGATAAGGCACATATGGCACATCACTGATGGTGATATAGAATAGGAAGTTCTTAGACATGCTCCTGAGGGGAAGTTTTGTTCAGTATTTGGTATTTTGTGCTCCACTTTCATTCTTAAATACACAACTTCAGATGCCATTGTTGGAGTATGGTGGGGGTCCTGGAAAGTGAGGATGAGATCAAAGAAACTGGAGGGAGGATATTGACATAGGAGATTTCCTCCCATGGGTTAAAAGGTTTTTTTGTTTTCTTTCCCTCTGTAACAATTGCGTCATCATTTCCAGTTGACCACTGACCTAAGGCTAATGGCCTGTAACATCCAGTAACTACTATTATTAGAGACATGGGAGAATATTATCAACTTTTTGGGACCCGTGAAACAGGTCTAAGGGAGAAAGACCTTTTTGGTCCAGCATCACACCTGTGAAGGATACCAAGGAGCAGCAAGAGGCTTTCAGCTGGGTTATGGATTTATTTCAAACCAAATAAGGGAAACTGCGGTTTTCACCCAACTTTCTGACCAATCACATTAACATTGTGTATTTTATGTCTTCATGAATGCTCAGTAATCCAAGTAAATCCCAATAGGTTGATTCTGTTCATCTGAACGTAACTTTTCAGTGGGAGAAACGTTTCGTCACTCTGCCTTCTTCAGTCTCAGCTGACTGCAGGTTTCCCCAAACTTATAAACAGCACACTGAAGGAACAATGAGGTGTGATGTCAGTTCCTTGACCATTAATATGCAAATTGTCATGACCACTGATCAACAACCATTGATCAAAGACCACTGATCAATGGCCATGAGTCCCATTCACAGAGAGTTGGGGAATGGCTGCAATCACAGCATTGTAAGATGGTGACAGATGAACCCTTAGGCCCCCTCATCGATTCAGAGATGGTCTTTCCCTTTTCACATAACTGGCCTCCTTGACTCCCCACTCAAACCAGTGTTCCTCCCTGTCCTGGATGTTACATCCTCATCACTGAAAGCGTCTCCACAGGCTTTCAAAGTCCTGGCCTGACAAGTTAGCTCTTCTGTGTTGCACCATCCACTTAGCCAGAGGTTATTTGGTTTCCCTGATGTATAAAACATGGCACTCATGGTGTTTTGGAGTTTAAATGCCACAGAGGGCGCCGGTTTAGCTCAGTTGGGATAACCACATTTACTCAGGGCCTTCTCGATGTAATGGGGATGGTGTTCGCTCTATGTTGTAGCATCTTGATGACACCCAGTTTGTGCTCCAGTGGATGTTTACACTCAAACCTTAAATACTGTATGTATGTATGTATCTGTATGTGTATAGGTTTATGGTATACATTAACATTTAAATGGAAAATCTCACAGTCTAAGAAGGCAAACTGCAACTTTTCATATCATCCCTGGTGAATTTGATGTGTTGGTCCTCCTAGTTAATGTGATCCGTTAATTGCGGTACGTCCTGAGATTTGATTTTCACCCATCATGATGTCGCCATGAAGCCCACATAGCCTCCATTTCTTCCATGTACATGTTCAGTCAGCTGAGACCGAAGAAGTCACTTGCATGAGTGACAAAATGTTTCTCCCACTTAAAACGCTACGTCCAGATGAACAGAGTCAACCCTTTGGGATTCTGTATTTCACCACATACAATAAAAGTGTTTACTGCTTGCATGAGGCATCCTTTGTCTCATGTTTCTGAAAGGTGGCGGTCCATGGTGCCATCTAAAACTAATTTGAAAATGTTTGATAATAAATTGTGAAAACTTATAATTTGAGCATATTCATCTTCTCTCTCTAAAGAAGAACACAACACCACCTAACAGTGGCAACAAGGCGGCAACTTCCAGAAAATGCACTTCTTGTCACTTTTCCATTTCAAACCAGCAACAGTAAATTTCACTGAGAGACTTTTATAGGGTTTTAAAGCTGTAGGGTTTATTTTTTTAAACAACAGGGTTTGAAAGGGAGCATTATGCACACAGAGCATCAGGGATACGAAAGCTAGGTTAACACTAGCAAGACAGTTTATAAACCTCGAATTAAACTGCAAGAAGGCACAAAAACAGTTTGCATAAGAGTGTACCATGTATAAGAATCACAGCAATGCCAACAATAACCCCTCATGCTGAAGCTTGTGCTGTTGTGCCACTGTACCCAGGTGCTTCTTCTCACTGTTTTTATTTTTTATCAGCCTTTTTCAGCAAAGTGACGTGGGTCATATGGTGCTCTCAGCCGTGCACCATATGACTGAAGCTTGTTGCCTTCTCACTCCACTGAGCTAAACCAGTGGTAATTATTTGTGGTTGAACCAGAATGTCACTTAAGGATTACATGTTGTCATATAAATGTGCTTGCCTAACGTTATTAAAATTTGCCTGATAACTGTTACTTCTTGAGTTATTTCTAAGTAAATCAATTAAATCTACTTTCAGTTTAATTCTATTTAGGTTTTGTCTTCTTTCTTAGTCATACTTCTGAAAGGGTAATATAACATGCTCTATTTTGTGATTATCTCCACAGTACTTGCATTTTCAATTGCAATATTTCCCTAAAATGAATAATGTGCACGTCTTCTGCTTGTTGGTTTTCCTTAGTAGTGTTTTTTACCAGCTATTTGTCAATAAAGGTCTGATTCGCACAGTCTCCTCTGAACAGTTAATGCAAAGATCTGTCTGCTACTGCATTTACAGTGGGGCAAAAAAGTATTTAGTCAGCCACCGATTGTGCAAGTTCCCCCACTTAAAATGATGACAGAGGTCAGTAATTTGCACCAGAGGTACACTTCAACTGTGAGAGACAGAATGTGAAAAAAAAATCCATGAATCCACATGGTAGGATTTGTAAAGAATTTATTCGTAAATCAGGGTGGAAAATAAGTATTTGGTCACCTCAAACAAGGAAAATCTCTGGCTCTCACAGACCTGTAACGTCTTCTGTAAGAAGCTTTTCTGTCCCCCACTCGTTACCTGTATGAATGGCACCTGTTTGAACTCATCATCTGTATAAAAGACACCTGTCCACAGCCTCAAACAGTCAGACTCCAAACTCCGCCATGGCCAAGACCAAAGAGCTTTCGAAGGACACCAGGAAAAGTATTGTAGACCTGCACCAGACTGGGAAGAGTGAATCTACAATAGGCAAGCAGCTTGGTGTGAAAAAATCAACTGTGGGAGCAATCATCAGAAAATGGAAGACATACAAGACCACTGATAATCTCCCTCGATCTGGGGCTCCACGCAAGATCTCATCCCGTGGGGTCAAAATGATCATGAGAACGGTGAGCAAAGATCCCAGAACCACACGGGGGGACCTGGTGAATGACCTGCAGAGAGCTGGGACCAAAGTAACAAAGGTCACCATCAGTAACACACTACAACGGCAGGGAATCAAATCCCGCAGTGCCAGACGTGTTCCGCTGCCGAAGCCAGTGCATGTCCAGGCCCGTCTGAAGTTTGCCAGAGAGCACATGGATGATACAGCAGAGGATTGGGAGAATGTCATGTGGTCAGATGAAACCAAAGTAGAACTTTTTGGTATAAACTCAACTCGTCGTGTTTGGAGGAAGAAGAATACTGAGTTGCATCCCAAGAACACCATACCTACTGTGAAGCATGGGGGTGGAAACATCATGCTATGGGGCTGTTTTTCTGCCAAGGGGACAGGATGACTGATCCGTGTTAAGGACAGAATGAATGGGGCCATGTATCGTGAGATTTTGAGCCAAAACCTCCTTCCATCAGTGAGAACTTTGAAGATGAAACGAGGCTGGGTCTTCCAACATGACAATGATCCAAAACACACCGCCCGGGCAACAAAGGAGTGGCTCCGTAAGAAGCATTTGAAAGTCCTGGAGTGGCCTAGCCAGTCTCCAGACCTCAACCCCATAGAAAATCTGTGGCGGGAGTTGAAAGTCCGTGTTGCTCGGCGACAGCCCCAAAACATCACTGCTCTCGAGAAGATCTGCATGGAGGAATGGGCCAAAATACCAGCTACTGTGTGTGCAAACCTGGTAAAGACCTATAGTAAACGTTTGACCTCTGTTATTGCCAACAAAGGTTATGTTACAAAGTATTGAGTTGTATTTTTGTTATTGACCAAATACTTATTTTCCACCCTGATTTACGAATAAATTCTTTACAAATCCTACCATGTGGATTCATGGATTTTTCTTTCACATTCTGTCTCTCACAGTTGAAGTGTACCTCTGGTGCAAATTACTGACCTCTGTCATCATTTTAGGTGGGGGAACTTGCACAATCGGTGGCTGACTAAATACTTTTTTGCCCCACTGTATCTGGACTTTAACCAGAGGTGCTGGTGATTTGGATGAATTTATCCTCAGCACCAGAGGTGACACTTGGTCTTTCTTTCCTGGGGCGGTCCTCATGTGAGCCACTTTTGTCATAGCGCTTGATGGTTTTTGCTACTGCACTTGGGGACACATTCAAAGTTTTAGCAATTTCCAGACTGACTGACCTTCAGTTCTTAAAGTAATGATGGACTGTCATTTCTCTTTACGTAGCTGATTGGTTCTTGCCATAAATATGAATTGTAACAGTTGTCAAATCGGGCTTTGCACCTGTGAAGTGAAAGCCATTTCAGGTGACTACATCATAAAGCTCACCGAGAGAACGCCGAGGGTTTGCAGTTCTGTCAACAAAGCAAAGGGGGGCTACTGTTAGGAATATAAGATATATTTAGAGTTGTTTATCAATGTTTTCTTTGCTACATTCTATATATATCTTACTTCATATATTTGATGTCTTCAGTATGTACCTGTAATGTAGAAAGTAGTAAAAACATTGTATGAGAAGGTGTGTCCAAACTTTTGACTGGTAGTGTATTATAGTGAGTATAAGAAATTCCTTTTTTCTAGCACACATGGTGAATGCAGAAATGTATATCCAAATGTCCCTGTCCATAGTCAGCTATTGACAAGTGAGTGTGATAAAGAGCAGTCTAGACCCCGTTAATGACCCATAAGTGGACAGACTGTTATTAATACTGTTGAAAAGTATATGATGAGTACATTCATGAGAGATCTCCATGGTTGAAATGTATATCTTATATTCTTTGTATATTTTGTATGTTTTCTACTGTCCCAGGCACCCGGGACAGCAAAATGAATTAATGTGTAGCAATTTCCCTTCAGCTCCACATTACAAAATTATTTATGTATGTATTTTTAGGGCCTTTATTTTGATAGCAAAGTTAGGACAGAGCTGGGTAAAAACACACTGGGCTTGGTGTGCTTTTTTTCTACCTCCAGTGGGGGCTTCCCAGTATTTTTTTGAGCCTTCCCACTGCTCTACAAACATGAATTTCACGTTCTCTCATCGTCACCAGCCAGTTTTACACACGTCTATAGAAATTCAAATTCAAATTTTATTTGTCACGTACACAGTCATACACAGTACGAAAAAGGCTATGAATAAGATAGGAAATAAATATGAAAAATTAAAAAGGGTAAATATAAATAAATAAATAAATTAAAAAAAAAAAAAAAAATATATATATATATATATATATATATATATATATATATATATATATATATACACACACACACACACACACACACACACACACAAAATAACCGTGGGCGACCGTGGCTCAGGGGGTTGGGAATCGCATCTGTAACCGGAAGGTCACCGGTTCGATCCCTGGGCTCTCTGTCCTGGTCGTTGTGTCCTTGGGCGAGACGCTTCACCTACCGCCTACTGGTGTTGGCCAGAGGGGCGCGATATGACAGCCTCGCTTCTGTCAGTCTGCCCCAGGGCTACAACTGTAGCTGCCTCCACCAGTGAATGTGAGAGTGACTGAATAGTGGAATTGTAAAGCGCTTTGGGTGCCTAGAAAAGCGCTATATAAATCCAATCCATTATAACTGCAGCTGTATTAACTCTCACTAACCTTTCATAGCAGACCTGGGCTGCCTCAGACTTGAACATGGTCTCAGAACGAAGGACATCGTTGTCATATCTCTTATAAACATTAGATGGCAGTGTTTTTTTCCACGGACGTTATCTGCTCTCAGAAGCAAAACGAAATAGGAGAACTTCCGGTCTCTATCGACTCTCCAAAAATGGCGGATGTTTGTGGTCAAGTGTTATTGGGATCAGGGCTTACTGTGCTCTCCCATCCTTTGATGTACATTAAAGTCCTGATCCAGGTAAGACGGGAGAGTTTGGACAGATTCTGTTACGTTTCCTTCCCGGGCCTGATTCAGACACTCTGTACTTATCGTTGTAAATACTGTAACTCTCGCTAGTATCTTACTAGAAGAGGAAATTGTCATTCATTTTCACAGTGTATTGCCTCGTTTACCAGTAGATTAGTAGGTTTGTAGCACACACAGAGACATTAATAAGTCTTGATAACTATTTATTTGAGAATATAGCAGGAACTGTCCCAGTAATAGGATCAGCCACATGGTTGTCCCGTCTGTTGTCCCTGTGACCTTCTGCTTCCTCGTTGCTGTGCAATAGGCGGAATCCGTGTGTTAATCGAAAGTTAATAATTAACTGCAATGTTACCCTGCTTCATTTCTATTCTGTGCGCAGACTGAATAAAAACAATCTGTACACAGTTCATACATGGCTTATTTTCCAAGAAAGCCAGCGGCGTTAAGTTGTTGAACTGCTAGAGATCACCGCCAGTTAGCTGCCAGCTGATTAGCTCCAACGTAGTGTTTTACACTGATGTCTTCAACACACCGTGTATATTCACAAGTTTGTCATCGGGAGAGATGTATGCTGTTTGCTTCTCAGTTACGAATACTGCTAGCTCGATGCCTCCTGAAAAACATGAAAATAACGAGCACCAGCAGAGCTCCGGGGACGTTTGCTTAAAACCAGAAATAGCTGCATGTTGATCTTAATGACAGAATGAGTCATACGGAGCGACAGTTTTACTAGATGCTAACAGTTGTCTGCCTTGTGTATACCGTGTCCATATTTGTGGCAGTCGGCTAATCATCAACTGTGTGCTAAATATATGAATGCAGCACAGCGCACACACTGGTGCCCTGTCAAACTTATGTGATCTCAGGAAACATAGTTTTGTAAAAGAAAAATAACCAAATAAGTGAATCAAAAGTCAACATCATCAGTAAAAAAATAAAGATTTGTCTGTCTGTCTTCTTGCTATAAAGCATGTGATGTGTTCTGTCTGTCTCCATGGTCTGTCTCTCCACAGCACCATTCAGTACTGGACACAGTGCAAATAATCCAAGTCTGTATGTATTGGTAAAAGGCACCAGAGCAGATATCAAGCTCAGGGCTGTGCGCTATGACCATAATCTCATATCACGGTCTAAGATATTTACCGTTCTGACAACGATATAAATCACAAAAATTTAACATTTTTCTGTAAATTCTGTGAACCTCGGGCAACTCGACTTGCTTTTAGTGTTTCCAGGTGTTTTTGGTGTTTTGCTGTATTTCTCTAGGATACATAAAGTCAATGCTTGCCCCCTCCTATGGTACCCTCTCATTGTTTTTGGTGTTGTGTGTGTTATCAGGTAGGACATGAGCCACTCCGTCCCACCCTGGGTAGGAATTTATTTGGAAGACAAGTCTACCAGCTACCTGGACTGTTTGCTTATGGCAAGTTTGATTCTTGATATTTTTATAAATGGAGTTGGTAATAGTATTACTGTGCTTTGAACGATTGTATGTGGATATTTACCTTTGTAGTTTTACCACTATTTACACTGTGTCCTGCTCTGGACTAAATGTTTCAGCAAAACACATCATTAAGATTGATGGAAGAGCTGGTCTTTTCAAAGGACTTGGTCCGAGGCTTTGTGCAGGCACCATTGGCACACTCGTACACAGCAAAGTTGTACAGGTAAGCTGAATAGATGGGTTTGCCACAGAAAGATGTGATCAAACAGCCAGTTTCTGTCCAGTCTTTTCTTTGAATGTTTTTAGGTGGTCATTTATTTCAATCATTTGTGATGCATACTAATGGCCTTCATAAATGAGCTATGTGCTGGGACTCAGTTTCTTGCCATCTGTGTTGTAAGTGTAACTGAAACTGTTCATTCTGGCAGCTTGATAACCTCTATCCTCTTCCAGAAATGTCAAGAACAAGGCACCCCACAGGTAAGTTTTTGTTTCTGATCTTGTTTGTAGTCACAGTATGATAAGTTCACTGACTCCCCGTAAAATGCAGCAGTTTGGCCCCTTCATCCTTTTCCTGTGCAGCAGCACTTCCTGCATTTCTATGTTAAAATCTGTTGTTCTTTCACTTCTGAGAACTTTAACAGACAATGTGCACTGTATTGCCTGCATCACTTATAGCAGAGCATCTAATACTGTTTTCAGGTTATTTTTGAAAATAAATGTGGTAGAAAAATTTGTAAAATATAGTAAATTTAATAATCGATTGATTATTCCATTGATTAATCGAGTAATCAGATAAGAAATCCTTTTGCCTTATTAATGAGCAATCTGTCAAAAAGACACCACTAAACAAAAACTAAACCCTTTGATTGTATTTACATGTCATATGGTTTTGTTGTTGTTGTTTTTTTAAATAATGCGTTTTCACAAATGCAAAAATATATAAATAATCGATATAAATAATAATAAAGTACAGTGAAAGTCAAATAAAATAAGATATATACGCAATCTAAACTAATGCGTAAAATATTTACCATAACTGTCATTCTGAAGGCTAACTGACATTAATAAGAAGTTTTTATATTGCTGAAAACAGGCCTTATGATGCTGCAGACATTAATTCATATTAATAATAACTAAGTGTCCAACCTAACAACCAGCAGGTCGGTGGTTCAGAGTTTACTGGCCGATACACATTTTTATTGGCTTGTGAAAAAAGCTTTTATTTTTATTTTTTAAATATGAATGTAATTTAATGAATGCACTATTCAACCGGGCTCGCAAAATCGCCCGTCCGGCTGTCATATAGCATGACGGGCGGGGCTGAGATAGATTTTGGTCCCCCACTGGAGATATCGCTAGCCCCGGGACGTTAATATACCGTGCTACACCCCATGGTTCACCTCTGTTTACTGAAAGTATCGTTTCCATGTAAAAATAGGACAGCTGCCATCAGCCTTCAGCAACATGTATCATTTAACCAGTTTGTTTAAACTTTTATATTTTAAAGGTTTGCTGTCTGTACGAAGGGCAGGTAAAGAGCAGACTGGAAGCATTACATTTAACTGGTCGTTTCTGCCAGGCTTCCGCATCTTTTTCAGTCTTAATTCCATATTAGTAGTCACTTGATCAAAAGTTTGTCATATACATACAAATATTTGTGACTATTAAGTATGGTTAACGTAAGTTGAACGTGACATGGAACAAATGTGAATGCAGAAAGTCACATTCACATGGGGATGAAGTTAACATGACAGTTATGCAATAAAAGATCAAAAGCCTTGATGTTGTATGTACAACCTGAATGCCATCGTAGACCAGGTGCCTGCAGTTCTATGAGAAGTGATTGACTCAGTGCCAGCTCATGGCAGTGTTTGACTGTCCAAGGATGCAACATAACCACCCTGAAATAGCACCTAACCACTGATAGCCAGAACGCCCAGAGTTGGCATATCACTGCTCACTTTTAGATCTTGATGCTGTTGGGACTTTCTCTCTGAAATGTCCCTCAGTCTTCCTCCGATATTCTGCTTTTGCCTCTGATATCTTTCTTGATATCTTTCTTTAGGTTGGATTTGGCACAGGGGTGGCTGTAGCTCAGGTAGCTCAGGTGGTAGAGCAGGTCACCTACTAATTTGAAGGTTGGTGGTTCGATCCCTGTGTGCTCCAGTCTGCATGCCAAATGTCAGTGGGCAAGATACTAACCTCAAGTTGCTCTCTGATGCATCCAAAGGAGTTTGAATGTTAGAAAGCACTTATGTAGGAAGAGAATACATAATGTATAATTATCTATCTGTCTATATTTAATGTAATTCCTTCTCTTCTAAACATAAGGGCAGTGTTACGGTCTCTCATAAACGGACATCCCTGGTCATCCATAGTCTCTTCTGATAACATCTGCCTCCTTTGTCCATCGTTGTTCTGTGCAGTTGTGGATGTAAAACAGGGCAGTGGGTGTGTAGGCTTCTATGTCCTACAAGGCAGCATGGGAGACGAGACTACAGCCGACCCCCTCCACTAAGTGATGGGATTGATCAGTGGGGGCCAGAAGGAAACAAATTAATCCAGTTGGTATTTTGAAGAAGCAGAAATGCACTATGGATATGCACATCCCATATACTAGGAGTCTATGGGATGTGCATATCTAGTTCATTTATGTCCCCAATGATGCACAGCTGGGGTTAGGTTGGAATACAGCAGCTGAACTATGTAGATAAGTCCTCACATGTCCTTTCCAAGAACCTCTGAACAGGCACATAGGCATGCATATACAGTACCAGTGAAAGGTTTGGACACACCTCCTCATTTAATGGTTTCTCTTTATTTTCACTACTCTCTACGTTGTAGATACATACTGAAGACATCAAATCTATGAAGCAAGATATATGGAATTATATAGCAAGAAAAATCCATAAATCACTAAATGTTTCTTGTTTTTTTTATGCTTTCCCAATCAAAAGTTTGACCACTTGATGGCGCCTACAATATTTTTCATGGTTGGGTCTTAAAAAGGTTTCAAGTAGAGCTTCAACATGCAACAAGAGGAAATGGGAGTAAGACAAAACAACATTTTGAGCATGCAATTTATTGACAACAGCACTGAAACTGAAACAAGCTGTTTTACAGCTGATCAAAGGTTTAGGTCCACATGCCTTTAAAAGGCCAAATCTAAGCAAAAATAAGATAAGATAAGATAACCTTTATTAGTCCCACACGTGGGAAATTTGTTTTGTCACAGCAGGAAGTGGACAGTGCAAAAGTTATGAGGCAAAAATTAGAATACATGGATCATATGGATCGCTGTCAGGCAGTCACACTGTTATAATGTTCTGATGGCAAAAATGTTTTCCTCTTTTGAACGAGATCAGGTTGCTGAACTGCATAAGCAGGGTGTCTCACAGCACGCCATCGCTGCTGAGGTCAAGTCAAGGTTGAATTCAGAGTATTGATGTGTAAATAATTACATTTGAAAAAGGGGGTAGGAACAGGAAAAGTATAAACTTCATCCTACTCCTTTTCAAACACACACGTTCTGCAGACAGAAATATATATGAAAACTTGATGTTTTTAAGTTCTTTTCTTTTCTCTTTGTTATTTCAGTTAAATTTGCATGTTCAAAATAAAATTCTGTCAGAAAAACAAGCAAAACAAATTTACAATAAAACGTTTGAGGCAGAGCAGAGTCGCTGCGTTGATGTGTGCTGCCTTCAACAAATGCTGCAATGAACTGAATAACTCAAGTAACTCGATTATTTCAAAAATATCCTTGTTGAAAATTCTTTGTCTTGATACTTTGTTTGTGACCCGCTCGTATTCATCACCATGTAAACGTGAGCAGTCCACCCACATCTCTGACGACAAATAGACCTGCCATAGAATCGTATTCAGGAATATAAAGCACAACAACATTAAGCCCATGCAGACCCCAGCTTTTAAACAGACTGATAACACCAGCAGAAGTGACAGTGAAGCTGTCATAGTTTAACATACGTCTGCCCACACACACATACACACTGCGACGAGTCGTTACTCGCTAAAGAAAGAACGTAACTGCCAGCCAGTGACGCCTACGAGAAGCAGAGGTGAATCTAAAGGGGGGTGTGGGGTGCACTGTATTTATTTGTAAGGCTTGTGTAACATTTTTCAGATACAAAGTGAAATAACATTATATGATATTAATAAAATTGTGTTAATATTCAAAAATATAAACATTGGTATTTTCAGCATACCAATATAAAAATGTACCTGGGCCAGTAAAACTCTAACCTGTTAGGCTGGAACCTTAATTATTATTATTAATAAGAATAAAACTGCACTTTAGGAACCACAGACTGTTGCATCAAAGCCAAGGCAAGCTTCAGAATAGGCTTGCTTTTCATTATTGCAGCCACCCTGCACTCCTTTAAAGGCTCGCAGGTGCATAACTGACTGATTTGCACTTAAACAGGCAAAGACACGAAGCACATACGCATGAACAAACACCAAACCTCGATCAGGAGATGCAATGCTGTTACAACTCTTTTGCATGCTACGAGTTTAAGAGACCCCCGCCCTAGTAACACAGTAAAGGGTCTATTAAAGGGAGTAAAGGGAATATTATTTATTACCTCTGTTTAACTTACATGCACACCTTATTTTACGATTACTGTACTTGAGATTTTTTTTCAATTTTTGCACTTAGGAAAGTGTTTTCTTCAAAAACGTTAATTTTATTATGACATAAATTCAATGACTGGGTTCAGGGCTTGTTTTGTTTGTTTTGGCAGATTTTGGAATGGAAACCGATGCACGGTTCATTTTTCAAAGACCTGTGTTTTGTTTTTTCATCTTTGGAGTAATCGGTTAAACACATTATTACTAAAATAATCTCCAGATGCAGCGCTACTTTTAACATGCTGGCCTTGGCCCACACTGACCCCGCTTAACAAATGAATTGTGTGTTGCTCCTCATCGCTCTCCTCAGGCCATCTGTACACGATTTCTTAATAAGGGTATAAAGTGTCAAAATAATTTTCAGGATGGTGACGCTGAGGTTTCTCTGATTTCCAGATACTGGGAGGGCAGCAGAAGGATAAAGAGAGCTCTCTACAGCAGGTTGTTAACGAGGTAAGACCTATGCAATCCCAAAGCTAAATCACAACACTACACAGCCACACTTGACTTCAGTCAAGTCTGGTCTAAGCACTTTACCTAATAAGGGCAAACAAAATACTGTTATTAAGGAAAAAGAGATAAAGTAAGTATTTTAGTAATACTTTAAGAAACTGAGCACACAGTTAGTCAACACAGTATAATGTAAGACTGGTTATATTTAATTAATAAGCGTAAAGAATACTTCATTTGGCTAAAAGCAGAAGAACTGGGAGCAGCAGAAGCCCAAGGTGTAATTATCAATAGTGAAAAACAGCTGCAGTTACAGTGTGCACATAAAGGCTTGCACATACAGTTTGTCTTAGTCAAGTGTGTTAATGAATGTCTGATACAGACTGATCGTTGTGGCCCTGCCTGTGCTTTGTCAGCCTAACCACAGTGGAAAATGTCTGTAGTGATGGATGTGGGAACAAAGCTCCGGTTTCAAAGATGTTGACAAAACCTCATCAACCTCGTGTGTTGCCTCAGCAACAACTGGAACTGTGGCATCTCCATCCTTCAGTGGAGGCTTGTTTTGAAAAATGCAGCATTTTATTTACAGCTCAAATACAACTCAGGCAATAACAATGTTAATTATACACAGAATGGACACAACTTCAACGTAAAACACTTGAAGTTGCACACACTAAATGCTGCTAGTCTGATGTTAACCAGAGTTAGCTTGCTAACGCTTTCATACTCGCCACTGAGCAGAATGAAGTTCTGAAGATTACCCAATGCATCACAATCAATTCCAACAAATATGCTTCGGTGACACAACATTGTACAAATGTGAAAACACGTGTTGCAAGTCGCGTGATCAAGGTCAAGTATTAGCCTGAGCTCACTGCTGATTGGTTGTTACCATATTTGTTTCAAACCAAATGATGTGTCGATTATTTACATCAGGAAATATCTTTAAAAAATGATTTCTGCTTTCCTTTTCTAGCTGCGACCACAACAACAAAGGATCACTACAAGTGTACTTTGAAGCTAAATCGTATTGTATTTGAAAACAAAGGCTTTAGACTAAACTGAAAATATAGGTTTCACATAATACAGTTAAGTTGCAATTGAGTACAGATGATATTACATGGAAACTGTTAGTCATGATAATAACAAGCTGCACTTACAGTACTATTGTTATAGTGCTGTTGATGCATTAATAGTACAATTCATCAATACTTGAACTTTAGTGACTTGTTGTGTGTTTTCAACAGACAACCAGGGAGATGGTTGCCCGCTCCTGTGCCACCATCGTCACACATCCCTTCCATGGTACAGCGTGGTTCAGCACAGTATAATGCCTGCATACCTTTAGGAAGTCTGAAATGTTTCTCTTGACTTGTTTTTCAGTGATCACTTTGCGATGTATGGTGCAGTTCATTGGAAGAGAAACCAAATATAGGTAATTTCAGTATTTTAGTTGTGACACTAAATGAGAAGAGCCATGAGATTTATTAAGCGTTTACAAAATTGTGTTCTCAGTGGGGTGTTTGATTCCATCATCACAGTCTACAGAGAAGAAGGCATTCTGGGCTTCTTTGCGTAAGTGTGACACTATTAGTCTTTAGGACAACAGACACTTGTGTTGGACATTAAGTGGATGACTTGGGCAATAAGAGAAAAAGATTGTTGCAGAAGTAGAAACTAAAGAAGCTTCCTTCAGTGTGTCGTCAAAGAGGGAGTTGCCGAAACTGTTTTATTAGTAATTTAGTAATATTATTATCTCCTTTTTTTTATAACAATGACAGAAAAATCTAAATCTTGTCTTGCTGGCAATAAATTGTTATTTTTGGTAGTAAAATGTTTGTGATTGTATCTCCATATACACCTCTGTCTCTCTCAGCCATGATTCGGGATGCCAGGGGAAGTGCTATGTGAATAACATTATGCTGTACATTGTTCTTTGTCCTGTAGATGATGATTTTCATTTCTTTTACACATTTGAGTAGTGTATGTATGACAAACTGAAAAGTTATATATATTCTAGTTTTTCAGGTTTTAGTCACAGTTCTTTTCGGACGTCTGTACACACAGAATTCCCCAATAACACAAATTGACTTTCACATTTGTTGCTTTTTAAAGCTCTAGTCTGGAGTATTTTAGGTTGTCTGAAAATGCAGTGAAAAGAGCTTTTTCCACATTAAGGCACCTGGCACATGCATGGATTGCTTAGATGACAGTTAATACTGATTTTCCCTCCTCTTAGTAAATCCAGTAATAACTCGCCCACAGTACTGTCAACGTTCTGTAGTGTAGATGTCGACAGTCTTTAGGGACTTGTAGACGTGTGAACCTGGTTGAGTTGAAGGAGCAAACCACGCCAAGCTTACTTTCAATAACTAGAACCAAACAGGTTCAGTTTTCATGTCCTGAATAAAATAAAATTAGACAAAAATAGACGACATTGCTGTAGAAGGTGAGATTTCCAGTAGGTATGCACTCTTATGCCGGGCAGGTGCAGACTGAAAATGACATATTTCAGATGTGAATCCCTATTTTTGAATTCTTATTATTGTTTGGTAGTTGGAATGTGTTGAGTAGATCTGACGTTGCACAATAATATTATTAATAATAACCGTGTGAAGGTTTGAGTGGAAAACTGATTTAGAAATTTGCTGTCAGAGAGACGAGTCAGTGTTTGGGGAAGCTGGTTTGGCCACATGTTGAGTTATTCCTTTCAGATACATCCTGTCCGGTCTGTCACAGACATGCTGAGAGCTTGTGTCGTCCTTGACAGCTTTGTTAATCAGTATCCTGTAGCTTCAGCTGTTGCCTCTGTGTCTGTCGCTGCCTGCCTGGACAACCTCGAAACTGTTTACAGCCATATTTTTTGCATGGTTTTGATGGTCAGTGTAATGGCTGTATTTATTTCTTAAAAGTTCTCTCTTTCTCTTATGTTGAAAATACTGCGACAGCATTGCTGTTAGCAACACACCCAGGGTGTGGTTCCGCCGTCCGCGTGTTTATTTTCCACATAAACCTTTTCACAATAAAAATAAATGTGAAATAATGAAAATATACATCATCCTCCAACATCAAGTTTTAGAATATGCATCAAACAAATTCCTGTTTTTTCTTTGAGGTAATTATAAATGGTGCTATAGTCCCCGTGTGGATGCAGGCACAGAGAACAACCATGGCCAGTAAAACTGAGGCAGAAGCAGGCGGCTCAAACAGACCAGTCAAAACAAACTGAGGACCTTATTCCTAGACGAGGGGCTCCCTCTGTAGCATGGACAGGGTCCATGAAATAATTTGCATAGTACGGTTTTCTGGTCCGTCTGACATGGACCAGAAAACTCTTCTACCACCTACGCAAGAATCACGTGAAGGAGTACGGAGCGAGTTCATGGATGAAAAACAACAAAGATCCATCAGGTGCTCCATCACACCTTTGCTTGCCTTCTAGCTGGTGTTCGGCACTGCAGTGAATCTTGCACCAAGTCTCAGGAGAACTTGGTTCATGGGCAATTCTCTCTTTCTTCTTTCTTCATTGATCATAATAAAAAAACAAAACCGTTTGCATATTAACGTCTTGAGATGAAAGATCGCCGTTATGATCAGACAATTGGCATTCAGACTTTAACCATACATTTATATAGTGGTTTATTCTATAGCCTTTTTTTGTTTTTTTAATCTGAAAAAATATTGTTCTCATAAATATACATAAATTACTTGTATGTAAGTGCATCTTCCAACAATTGTTGCATTGATGCACCTTGAGCCTCATTTCCTGAAGTCGGGGCTCCCAACATATGCACTGAAATGCTCATTCATTCTTGATATTGTTGCAGTTACTTATTAGCAGATCATCAGTTGTCACAGTGCTAGAACTTGAAATCCAATTGAATCAAAACAGATCCCCTGGAAAATACTGGATCCCATATTTGATACAATATGAAATATTTCCTGTTATTCAGATTTGATCCTTGCTGGCTGCTTAAATCCTTCCTAAAGTGTTCTGGACATTAACTACTTCATCTGTTCAGTAAGTGGGAGAGTTGTGTGACATCCTGTTTGCAGCGGTGCTGTGTGAGGTTGTGTAGCAGCTGAAGGAGTCAAAGGCAGCACTGGATAAAGTTTCACAGGACTATTCAGCTCAGTATTGATTTGTATTACATGACTCTATCGACTATTCTATCGATTAATTGGCTAAGAAATATTTTTGTCTTATCAACGAGCGATAGTAAATGATCAAGCACAGGTTTCACAGTGAATTTCTCGTTGGTTTTCATTTTAGAAACTGCAGTGTTTTTGTTTCATCTGTAATCGGTTTCAGTGGCTCCTTTAAAGGCTGATGTGGTGAAGCAAACATTAGCATTCTGAAGTTTGCCTTGTGCTTTGACGTAAAGTTATTGTGCTGCTGAAAACAAGATTTTATGATGAATTAATATTAACGATAATTGGGTGTACGACCTAACAACCTTCAGGTCAGTGGCTCTGAGTTTACTGGCTTGTGAAAGACGCTTTAATTTTACATAATGCCACCTGTACTCGCTTTCATTTAAAATAGGAAGGTTGGTGTCAACATTCAGAAAGTTGTACAACTGAAACTAAGCTAACAGTTCATCTGCGTGTTTTTGTGCAACTTCTGGAGGCTACAGTCGATTTTTCGCTGTGTGAAACAAACGGCGCTGAATGAAGCAGCTACACATATTCTTTGTTTTTATCACGTCAGAGTTTGCTGATCAGGACTCTGATTACACAAACAACGCTGCTTTTTTGAATATGTGAAACCCGTTCTCTTCAGCTGAGCTCTTTGCTCCTCGCAGTGTGTAAAACAGACTCCAGCTCTTTGTTAGACTGTGCCAGCGTCGTCATCATCACTGCTGCTGTTGTGGTATCAGTGTGTGTCGGGCATTATTCACACACTGCTAATCAATACGTTTGTATTGAGTCTGTTTTTAGTTGTAAATGTGGCTGAAATGCTCGTGTTCGAGTTTCCATGGTAACAGTGGCGCTGCAGAGGGGTCCCTTAACGACGCATCGAAGCAAAGAACTTTTTGTAGTCGAATTATTCGAAATACTCAGTGAATTGTTGCAG
Source organism: Diplotaxodon limnothrissa (assembly GCF_057381915.1). Classification (NCBI taxonomy): domain Eukaryota; kingdom Metazoa; phylum Chordata; class Actinopteri; order Cichliformes; family Cichlidae; genus Diplotaxodon; species Diplotaxodon limnothrissa. Next base: position 43,064,475 of record NC_140596.1, read on the forward strand.
CACCATATCTGAGTATCTCTTGTTTTTCTTCAGGCCAAAGAGTGAGTTAAGCTAACATCATTGCAGCCAGTGTTAGGCTTCAGTCTCCAAACAACCCAGTGTTTGATCATAGTATCTCTACTTTTTCTCTTTTATCTAAGGCGTGTGTATCTTTATTTGTTTGTGTTTCCTTTTTCCTAGTGGTTTGATTCCTCGCCTGCTGGGTGATGTCCTTTCTCTGTGGATTTGTAACCTGCTGGCTCACCTCATCAATACATATGCCATTGATGACTCGGTATACTATGTCCTCCAGTTAGGGGCTTCTGTAATCTAAATACCTTTTTCCTAAATACCTGAAATTCAAGTTTGTGCATGCAAAAACGCAACAGCCATCTTTTGTTTGTTAGATTTTTTTCATTGTATGTTTAGGTAACTACTTTTTTGTATCGCACTGACATAGATCTTGAGGGTTTTTGTCAAGCAGTCTTAAATTGAGGCTCTAACACAGACTAATAGTGACTCTTCTTCTGAACAGATGAGTCACACAGGAGAAATCAAGAACTGCTCTCAGGCGATGACAGGGGTGAGTGTAACAGACAGTGTCAGTGCAGCTGTTTGTGGCTCAGTCTCATGCTGTTCATGCTCTTTCTTGCAGTTCTTTGCCAGCATGCTCACCTATCCTTTTGTTTTGGTGTCAAACATAATGGCTGTCAATAACTGTGGGTAAGTTAGCTCGTCATGTTCTGCTGTCAAACTTGCTAAATTCAAGCAGACTCATATTATAACTTTCTCATTAGGCTTGCTGGAGGCAGAGATCCCTATGCGTCAGTATATCCCACCTGGGTGGACTGCTGGATGCATCTTAGCAGAGAGGCAAGTATATAACTAATCCAGCTCCTTTCAAACATTTGCTCAGTAGTAACGATTCACAAAGATGGGTTGAACCAAACAGGCTGGCAACCTTCTCAGCTGCTGTGCATACACCACTGTACTTTCTGTGTCAACGAGGCACCGAAAGTTTGGTTCATCCTGATGGGCTTTGAGGTAAAGGCCATTTTGCAGTGTTACAATTTCCACCCGTCCAGCATCCAAGCTGAGCATCACACTGAGCAATGCACGTTGTTTCCACGTTCATGAAAGGTTTGGAAATGAACATCACACTTGGCTTAAACTGATCAAGGTCCCAAAACCTGTTCTCAAAGTCTTGTCCAAGCCTGTTTATGACTTAAGAGTACTTTTCTGCAACTTTGTCAAAAGTCTCAGATGCAGAAGCATTATCTTTTCAGCACAGAGAGGAAGTGGAGCACCTTTTTTCTCTGTAAATGCACAGAGAAAAATGTCCCTCTGGGCTTTAAATGCATTTAAAGCACTTATGTCAGCAACAGTCTTACCTTTGCCTTGCAGCTTTCAGTTTCCCAGTAATGTCCTTTAAAATGAAAGGTCAAGTGTCCACTCGGTGTACCCCAGCATAAAGTTTAGGAACTCCGTGTCACCTTTTCAGTGAGGGATGAATCCTGTATGTTGGCTGATCATAGCAGGGGCCCTGTCGGTGGTCACTGATACCAGCTTTTCCACCAGTACCTTTTTCTTCACAGCGTTATAGATGTCAACTCCTCATAGACCTCATAGTTGTCTTTGGTGACAGTAGTGTCAGAAGTTCTTCTTTTGTGGAGAAATCGTCAAATACCATCCAGATGAAGACCATCAGCTGTGCTGCTGCTGTCCACAGACTGTTACACTGGATGCTAAACCACCTGCACTTTGCCTGATCCCAGTCCAGCTGATCAGCCAAGTTCCCGGACATAGCCGACACTCTTCTAACTATTGTAGTTGCCCCCAGTTGGACATTGGAGAGAATGGAGATTACATCAGTTCCATATTTCTCCTCTTTAAGCACAGTCTTTGCAATTATCATGATTGCTTCTTTGAAAACCTTCTCGTCTAAAAATGCCTTCTTTTTCTTAATTAAGAAATGTGTAGCTCTAAATGAGGCTTTTTGGGAGTTTTTCACAGTTCTCATGAAAAAAGACTGCTGTTTGCTCAAACCTGCCTTTAACTCGCGGGCTGTTTCTGCCCATCGGGTAGTTAGCATGGCAGCTTGTGTGACACGTTCAGAAACGTCTCTCCACATTGTGCCGCTTTGCCGTTGCCACATGAATCGTTCACAGTAGTGAAAACTCTTCCTGTAATTCACTGTGAAATTGATGTTTTCTTTTTCTTTCTTCCTTCTTCTTTACACTTTTTTTTACTTATGTGTTTATACACCACCTGCATTTAATTATTACTAATTTCTGTCTCTTCCGAAACGTGTCTTTTGTCCTGTCTTCTTCCCCTCACCCCCAACCAACAGATGGCTGCCACTCCCTGAGCCTGGTTCTGCCAGAGCATATTTATATATGTATAAATATCTGAGTTCAGTTGAATTCAATAGCACACTTTTTATTATCCTCTTGATGTTATGAAGTGTGCCTATTCAACAATGCACTTACTGGAATGGACCATGGTGCAGTATACACTAGAGATGGACCGATCCGATATTACGTATCGGTATCGGTCCGATACTGACCTAAATTACTGGATCGGATATCGGAGAAAAATAAAAAATGTAATCCGATCCATTAAATATCACGAAAGCACCTCTCAAAACTTGCAACACGCCGTAACTCACCTCAGAACGTTAGCACGTCGGAGCAGTATGCATCACGTGATAGAGCGGCTGTGGCATGCGGGACCTGTCGGTGGTCTGGATAGCATGTGGAGCTTCGCTAGCAACCTGGCATTTCATCTCCGACAAAGTTATCCCCGAGAGAAGTAAAGCAAGTGTGTAAGTCCATCTCTGAATGTAAAGCATTCCTGCGTTAAGCTTAACAAGCGATATATGGAGCGACTGCCTCTTCTTGCTGCTACTTCAATCATGAAACTGCTTAATGATCAGCTGATCGGCTTTTCTGTCACGAGTCCGTGTCTCTTGTTTGTTTTTGGCCCACTTTGCACCAGAAAGAGGAAACCAGCGGCTGAACAACAGCAGCACGTTTAAGCTTGATCAGCTGTTGTTAGAATGTATTTAATATTACTTTCTACTCGAGGATCTTTTTCTACGTAGCTGACGCTGGTAACTGTGCAGGGGCGGAGCTAGCAAAGTTTAGCCAGGGGGGCTGATAGGGCATGAACAGGGAAAAGGGGGCACAAAGACATACTTTTCTTTCTTATTCTCATTTAAAATGTCGAGCTTTTAATAAATAATTATCTGACACCCAAAGTTTAAATTTGATGTAAAATGTATAGAAGTCAATTACTGTATATAGTGACTATTAAGTCTAATATATACCCTAGTAAGCTACAGTACTTTTTACTTTGGGAAGGTACCATCTGTGCAGTCTGCAGTTCTGTTGAAGAAAGATGTTGAATCTATTTAATATTTCTTGAAAAATAATTGATTTCTGTGCATTTTTTTTCACACTGCATCAAATTAAGGTTGATTACGTCGATTAAGCATCATGAGGTGGAGCGTGAGGGGTGGTTCCCTATTTTTTATTTATTTATTTTTGTTGTTGCTGGGAGTTGGAACCCTATTAGTTAGGTTGCTTAATATTTATGCTAAGTACTCTTTAAAATACCAGAATAGGGAGGATGGTGTAGGTTTAAGTTTATTAGATTGATCAGTATTGCTGAACTATGAAACATTTTTTTTGCATACAGGTATAACAGAATAGCTTTAGTGTTGTTGTTGTTTTAAACTTGAGTATGAACTTATACAAAATGCAGCAAGATATTTAAAAAACAGTTTTGTTGATTAAAAAACACTATATCGGATTCATATCGGTATCGGCAGATATCCAAATTTATGATATCGGTATCGGACATAAAAAAGTGGTATTGGTCCATCTCTAGTAGTTACCACTGTTGCCGCACAGCAACAAGGTCCTGAGTTCGGCTGCAGCATCTCACCGGGGCCTTTCTGTGCGGATCTGCATGGACGTCATTCAAACATTATACGGGCCACAAGAATTTGCACTTTTATTGACTAAAGCCATATTTTGATATGTTTTATGTTTTTTTTCCACAAGAGCAGTTTAAGTTTGATGAAAAATTAGATTTTTCATGGAATTTTCCCACCACTGCACGATCATGTGACCTGCTCTAAAAACAGTTTGGAAAATATGTCTTTTTTTCCCACCCAAACCTTTTGTCTACATGTATAATATATACTTTAAAATGTAGCTGTTGTTGCCCTCTTTCATCCAGTGTAATTCCTCTTGAGCTGGGATTTATGGTTCTCTCACAAATGCTATCAAAGCACAGACTCCTCCCTGTCCCTCTCCTATATGCATCCACTATTTTAAATTGGAGTCCTAACACTTTATCTCCCCACTAGGCCATTGTGGCTCAAGAGTTGGGAGTTCGCCTTGTAATCGGAAGGTTGCCGGTTCGAGCCCCGGCTTGGACAGTCTCGGTCGTTGTGTCCTTGGGCAAGACACTTCACCCGTTGCCTACTGGTGGTGGTCAGAGGGCCCGGTGGCGCCAGTGTCCGGCAGCCTCGCCTCTGTCAGTGCGCCCCAGGGTGGCTGTGGCTACAATGTAGCTGCCATCACCAGTGTGTGAATGTGTGTGTGAATGGGTGGATGACTGGATATGTAAAGCGCTTTGGGGTCCTTAGGGACTAGTAAAGCCTTATACAAATACAGGCCATTTACCACTAACATGTAGTCTTTAAATAAAACCTACATAACAGTTAAGGATTAAAAATATTTTTTTTCTGCTCATTTGATGCCAGTTCCCTTCTCTGTCACAGACACACAACAGATATTTTGCAAATGTTCTGTTTCTATTTGAGATTCTTGAATTTAGACATTTAAAACACATAATTTCACTCTTCAAGTAATTTCAAGAATAAAGGCTTTCAGATTTGTTTGTGGCCAAATTTTCTTTTGTCATTAGTCAACTTTTTAATGCACATTTAACTTCTACAACTACTTTCCAAGAAAGGTGAGAAAAACAGCACCTTTGTTCTGAAGTACTACCGACTGATTTGCAATCACGATGCCAGGGTAGTGAGTCAGTCACGTGACTGAAAACTATGGATTGTTTGATGACAACTGACCCAGCAGCATCACCCAGAATTTCTTCAGAAATGTTCTTTTCTAGTTCTGTCTTTCGGTCATGCATTATGTATGTTTTATTCTTGTACAGCACTTTGGTCAACGCTCCTGTTGTAATTAAATGTGCTATGTAAATAATTAAACTATGTGTAAACTGACTATTACTAACACTTCCTACCTCTTTTCATTACAGGGCAACATGAGCAGAGGCAACAGTTTATTTTTCCGAAAGCTTCCAGCAGGAAAGACATACGCAGTCGACCAGAAGAGATTTTTCTAAAGCTTCAGGAGCGCTGAAATGAACATAGTTGTGATAATAAAACAAAAATCCAATATTGCCTGATTTGGGAATTGGACAGTCAGCTTTTTGTATGCATTCGTTTGCCCTGAATTAGTTTTTTTTCCTTAACAGCTTGCCAGCTTAGGAACTGAACAGTTTTAGTTAACTGCAGAAAGATTGTTTAAATGAAATGACAAAAATATTAAAGGGCAGAGCTGTAAGACAGTGACATGTTTTTAAAATATGAACTGCCTTTCTACTTCCACATTTACAAAAACTAAAGCTGGCATAATGATTATGTGATTTTTTCCCTTCATGTTTTCTTTTTTGTTTTTTATGCATTTGGTAATGTCTAAGATTTGCCACGTTAATGATCATGTGGGATCTCTTTTCATCTGGTATTGTATTGATGTAATTATTCTGAAGGTGACCTCTGAGTGCATGTGTAAAGATAATTGGGGGTGAGGACAAGTGGTGGTGGTGTTTCTGAAGTATATACACTGAGACATGTGTAGAGCGGTCTGGGTGGACTCTGAAAAATGAAAGTACTTTAGCTCCTGATTGACCCAAATAAAAGGAAAAAATGTCTTTCCTGTAAAAGGTTTTTGGGAAGTATGTTATGTGAAGTGGTACAAGTGTACAGATGTTTCATTTTTAACATAGTGTGGCACTTATATGTGCAGAGCCATTGGCACATGCAGTTGAGAGGCAGTTGGGGGGGCACTGACTCCTCTGGTTGTTGAATGACAGTCAGTTTGTTCAGAATCTTAAATGTTCCTGCTGCTGCTGCACTCTTCTGAACAGAGATATCTGATGATGTGCCTGTAATCTGCTGGTGCCAAGTATAAAACTGTCTGTCTGGAAGTCCCTCAGGATCTAAGACTTTTGGGACCTTCTCGACTACCTTCGTCTTGGGAACTTCTAATCGACCTCCTAGGACCTGGCGTCCATATATGTGGACGTCATATTTTGGGTTGTCTAGACCAAAATACAAAATCTTGCTCTATAAGGGCCTGACATCCACTTACGAGGACATTATACTGTAACTGTTCTATCAAATTTAAAGCAAGTCTCATTTTTCTCCGAAACAAAAATCAGGTAAAAAAAAAATTTTTTAAAAATCACGTAATTCTTTGTTTTTACATTCATCAGGTTCCAATCAGCCCAAATAGCAAAATAGAAATTGAAAATGCATGCCATGAAAGAGTTTGGGTCTTAGTAGGTTAATATGCAGCACCAATGTTCCTCTATACAATTTCAGTGGAACCCCGACTTACGAATACCCCGTTTCACGAAAAAGTCAAGTTACAAAGGCACTGAACGGCAACATTTTTGACCGTGTTGCAGCAAAATGCCCGAGTAACGAAATCCGCTGGCTCTGATTGGCTGAGCCTACAATGCCCACAATTCCTTCCGAATCATGTGACAACCCCTTGGCTTCTGTACTTGAGCTTCGCTGTTCCACTTGAACGACGTTTTGTTGTTCTAGTTAGCAATTAGCCTATAGCCTGTCGTTCAGCATCGCCTCAGTCAAAAGGCGCGATGGGTGCTTCGACTTAGGAAAACTTTCGACTTACGAAAGACCCTCGGGAACGAATTAATTTCGTAAGTCGGGGTTCCACTGTAATTTTCTCAAGGGACTGCGTGAGAAACTGTGGCCATGTCCACATGCACACAGGTATTTTGGTAAATGTAGATACAAACATTTATATCCACATGTAAACAGAGTTTTGGATTAAAAATGAGGTGCTTCAATTGATGGAGAAGGAGCTGCCAGGGTAAAGATGTTCGAAAACACTATCCTGTGTTTAGACGTGGACAGGGAAAACTAAGATTTTGCCACACAATGTCAAAAGTGTGCACATTTACTTGTTTTGGTCAATTTGCACCATGTTTGTGAGCTGCTTTTGACAGTGTTTGGGTTTGGTTTTTGCATTTCGATGTGAACTGAGGTTTTTCAAAATAAACTCTGAAGAATCCCTGTGCATGTGTGGACATAGTCATAGGACTGTTGTCGAGAGCCATACCAATAAGCTTATAAAGATTGAGGTTCACTTTATACCAGCTTGGTATAACTTTTTTTCACATACGGTCAGGTAGGTTTGGATGGCTTTTATAAAGGATTTTTATCATCATTTAAACTATATAGTCATATCAAAAGAGACTTTTCACAGGACTGCATAAAGTTCTCTGAAAAACTTAAGTACCTTGAATAGGCATTAGACTAGACTGAGTAGCAGTTAATCAAAGGTCTTGCTAATCAAATGCACTTGATGTGACCACCATTGTAAGAGAAGATTTGACCCTTTGCTGATTGGGAGGATTTTTAGGTATGTGTGAACACTAAGCCGCAATCTTCCCAGGAGTGGACATTCTGGGAAGTTCACTCCAAGGTCAGATCATAGATTTGGTCAAACACTGGATGTCAGCGCAAACTCCATACCAGCTGCCAAATATGATAAGGGAAAGTTGATGGTTTGGGCTTTTCTTGCAGCTACAGAAGCCGACCACTTTATTAATTATATAATTTGTTCTCTGGATTTCTCTGGTGACAAATAGTTGACAGTTGCAGAAAGGAACTTAAGTCTTCTGTTTACACAATTCTTAATTCTTGGATGTATGTTTTTGAGAATTAGAAAATAGAGTAACATTACCACTACTTGCATGGAAATTTTCTCATCCTATGCAAGAAAATAGGTTTGCACAAAAAATACTGTCAGATTTAGGAGATAGATTTGTATTTCATGTGTATTCTGAAATATGAATCTACTTTATTCTTATCACATTGTGTATGTTAGTAATTCAGAATCATTCAGAATAAACAGCCTCCATACAATCTGCATGCTGCCCTTTTCTCTTTATAAGGAAACATGTTTTCCTCCAGGTAGACCAGTGAAAGTAGTGACCCTGTTGTAATAGGGAAGTCTGCATTTCTCTCATACAACACACAAGAAATAAGGAGATAGGATGGCTGTAAATGGAACAATAAGTATTGGGAGTGCAAACCTCTGCCAAGGCAGCTTACATCTGGGCAGTTTTTAATTCTTTTAGGGAATAGTATTGTCTTTTACATGCAGATCACGAACATCATTATGATTACTTAGAGGTGAGGCGAATAACACTGATAATCTCTTCATCATGAAACCCATTAGTGGTTGGGTATATATGAAGTTATGTATTTGCAGGGTGGCTGTAGATCAGGAGGTAGAGCAGGTCAGATGCTGATTGGAAGGTTGGTGATTCGATCGCTGGGTCCCCCAGTTTGCATGCCAAATATCCTTGGGCAAGATACTAATCCCGACTTGCTCTCCGATGCATCCATCGAAGTATGAATACATATGAATGATAGTTAGAAAAGCACTTACCGTATAGATAATATTGCTTGTATGTATGGGGTAAATGCGGCGTGTTGTATAGAGCGCTTTGAGTACTCCAGGAGAGTAGGAAAGCGCTACATAAGAATGTGATGATGATGAGCCTATGATGAACTATAGGTTTACATTAGAAGGGCTCAAAGTCGTAACACACACACACAAAAAGAATTTATCTCACAGCATTAACAGAATGGGGCTCAGACCACATAAATCCCCTTTTAAAACCACAAAAGTCTTCAGATGATATTAGTTCACCATCCCCTCTAGAATGGTTAACACTTTGTTAACCACTTTGAGAACGGATGTAAAATGTGAAAAAAAATGTATCAGAACTAGAACAAAAGATAATTGGAATCTGCCTATGCTGCCACACAAGAACATGTAATCAACAACCTGAGAAAACGATAACTAGAATTAAATGAAATATTTAACCAGAGAACAAAATTTCTGATGCAAAGGTTGCGTTAGGACAACGTTGTATGTGGTACTAAATCTGGAAAATTCCTTACTAACCAGTTAAAGCTACATAAACAAAAAACAACAACATAAAATATATGGCTCTTAAAGTACCACCCATATGACCGACATTAAAGTAAAGTAAAATAAACAACTGTACTGCATTAAAACAGTCAAAGCAGTTGGGATATCCAGTCTTTAGGTGATGACGTCTGAACCCTGCTTTGGGCTCCAAACTACAGGGTGGACCATTTATATGGATACAGCGTAATAACATGGGAATGGTTGGTGATATTAAAGTCCTGTTTGTGGCACATTAGTATATGTGAGGGGGCAAACTCCTCAAGATGGGTGGTGACCATGGTGGCCATTTAGAAGTCGGCCATCTTGGATACAACTTTTGTTTTCTCAATAGGACGAGGGTCATGTGACACATCAAATCTATTGGTAATGTCACAAGAAAAACAATGCTGTGCTACAATGTAGCTGCCATCCCCAGTGTGTGAATGTGTGTATGACAGGTTGTGTAAAGCGCTTTGGGGTCCTTAGGGACGAGTAAAGCGCTATACAAATACAGGCCATTTACTTTGTCTTGTTTTGCCTTCTTGTGGTTTATCCATGTTTCCCCAGCCTGTCATGTCTGCTCTTTCCCTCGTGTTCCCTCGCTCCCTCTTGTCAGCCTCTGCTCCACTCCTGCATCATGCTTCCTGTTTTATTGTGAAGCTCTTGTGTTTTCATGTTCATTCTGTTCAGTCTTGCTTCCCCTGCCTCGTTATGGTTATTCGTGTCAGCTGCGTTCCTTGTGTGTCCTCACTTCCAGTATGGCAAAGCCATAATGGTCCACTCGGAAAAATAAATCAGTCTGGCATTTTTCTTGGCCATCAGACAATAATTGTGATTGTTACAGTGCTGGAGAGGCAAAAAATAAATTAAATTTAAAAAATAAAATTCATGGAACCACAAGTAAGGCCGCAGTCCGAGGGCAAAGTGCTCTAATGGGTGTCTAATGAGTGAGTAAGTGAGCAAATGGCTTGTTTGTGTGCAAGCCTGGGTGTGATGCTTGCTGGACCTTGGTCCCATTGGGACATGGTCACCGCTCCACGTTGGACTCTTTTGCCCCTCCTTGGCTGCTTGTTGGTCCCGGGGTGCGTGGCTGGATGTACTGGTGTGGCCTCCTCCCTCAGTTACCCGTTACCGGTGTGAGCTGCAGCTTCCCACCTTTATTATGAATTCATTCTCACACAAACATACACTCACTTATTCTCTCACACGCACACACGGTAAGAAGATTGTTGATTTATGTATTTTTACATTTTTGTGATCCAAGGTTTTGTGTTCCAGGTGCTGTATGGTTTTTGGATTTTTGTCACTTACAGGTGCAGGAGTTAGCAATACTTTGTGCATTTCTATTTGTACTCCATCCTTTTAGTCTATCCCCCATCTCCTCCTTTTTCTCTCTTGCCTGTCTTGCCTTAGACATCGTCATACTATATCACATATATTGTAATAACTGAAATAACACAAATAAAAATTAATAAATAAACAGATAAAATATTCACATGAACAAGAGGAGCCTATAGAGATTCTACATAGCTGTTCTTGCAAAAGAAAAATGTATTTGGCACCACAATGCATTCAGATCAAAATTCTGATTGCAAAAGCAGCCAGACAGGACATTAGTGCGCAGGGAGCCACCGACACAGTGCAGAGATGGTCGGAGGAGAGCGAGGAGGCTCTTAAGGATTGTTTTGAGTCGACTGTGTGGGAGGTGATCTGTGACGACCACGGAGAGGCCATCGACAGCCTTACTACATGCATTACTGACTATATTGATTTCTGTGTGGATAACACCGCACCTACTAGGACTGTGCGGTGTTTCTCCAACAACAAACCTTGGATTACCCCAGAAATTAAAGCTGTCCTGAAGCAGAAGAGGAGGGCCTTCAAATCTGGAGACAAAGAGGAGTTGAAAAGGGTGCAGAGAGAGCTGAGGGGACTGATAAGGAATGGGAAGGACAGCTACAGGCAGAAGATGGAGAACCAGCTTCAGCAAAACAACGTTGGTGAAGTCTGGAGAGGCCTCAGAACCATCTCTGGCCACAAACAGCAGAACTCTCTGCCTGGGAGGGATGTGAGGTGGGCAAATGAACTGAATCATTTCTTCAACAGATTTGATTCATCCATGAGACAGTCTACAACATCGGCTGCAGACTCACCCACCCCCACTACTGCTGCTCCACCTCTGACACCTCAGAGACTTTACACCTCCTCTAATCACCCTGTTTACTCCCCCCCACCCCCAACAACAGCATCCAATACACACTCAACACAAGGCTCCAGCCTGTCCCTCTCAACCACCCAGGTTAGGAGGGAACTGAGGAGGATTAAAGCCAAGAAGGCAGCGGGCCCAGATGGCATCAGCGCAAGGGTCGTCAGGTCCTGCGCAGACCAACTGTGTGGGGTGATGGAGCACCTCTTCAACCTGAGTCTGAGGCTGGGGAGAGTCCCACAGCTCTGGAAAACCTCCTGTGTTGTACCAGTGCCAAAGACTTCACGCCCAAAGGACCTCAAGGTTCAAGGTTCTTTATTTGTCACATGCATGTCACAGTGAAATGTAGCCTGACACGCTCCTCGACATGTGCAAAAAATTGGAGGGGGTAGAGGAAGAACATTTTATATATATATACATTAGGGGTGCAACGATACACAAAATTCACGGTTCGGTTCGGTTCGATACTTTGGTGTCACGGTTCGATATTTTTTCGATACAAAAAAATGTTCATGCCTTTTTAATTTGTCATTTATTAAAATTATAAATATATATTTTAACTCAAAAGTACAGTTTTTAAATTTAACCCTAACCCTTGTGCGTGTTTTTTATTTTGACAGTGAATGCGCACCTGCGGACCACTTATGTGCAGCCCTGGTTATATAGCTCATCATATTGCAGCCACAGAAATTCTTTTGTCCATGAAACCATAAAGCTGCACTTTCTTTTTGCCTCATAGTCTGATTTGTCATAACTTCTCCGTTTTGTGGTAAGCTTTTCTTTGGCTGTCACTTCTTCACCCTGACCTGTCTTATTTGGCTCAGCAGAACTGAAATGCTTTTACACACTCACTCACATAAGCTCAGCGATTCTCTGCGCGATCAACCTCTCACATGTTTAAGCTGCGGGAGATTTCACTTGTCATGTTTGCATAGTAAGCTAACGATTAATAAGACGATGTCAGAGGAATTGGTGCACAAATTATCATCACTCACAGATCAGTGCTGTCGCTCTCTATACACAGTTCGCACATATTGACAGTGGCTCACCGATGCCAATGACATAATTACCCAGCTACATTTCTGAAAGAATGCAAAAGCATTGACATATATTTTTCCTACAATAGCCCGACGGGCAGGGAAGAGATAGATTTTGGTAGCCCGATTGAAAAAATCGCTAGCCCCGGGACATTGGGCTAGCGATATTGCGAGCCCTGTATCTGATGGAGGAATCACTCATCTTTGGAAAAGAGAGTTTATTACAGAGAAATGGCTCTTTCCAAAATAAAAGCTATACTATCCGCTTCTTCTGGGCTATATTCTCAGCAGCATAAGGAGAATCATGTGCTAACAGCTGTCTAAATGACTCGGCTAAAGTTAGTAGCATGCTTGTTGTTTTTGTCTTTGCACTAGGATGATGTCGGCGTAAATGTGCAGTCATATTCGTTGTGTTCCCACTAGTGCTTTCAGGTTAATCTCGTTGAAATGACCTTAACGCCACAACACGGCAAATCTCCGTTAACGAGCTACCGCGGATCGCCCCGTGCATGGGGCTAGACGGCCAACACGTTAACGAGCTAACTGCGCTAACACACTAGTTCCCACCCATGTAATTGAGCATTGCATGGCACATCCAACATACTGTTTTACTTTAGTTCATGACTCGCTTACCTTCAGGGTCATACGTCACATGAAAACCAAAATAATTCCAAACGCCAGATCTGAATGTTGCAAGGAGAGCTTAACTTCTGTCTCGCTAGCTTGCCCTGCGCTCTTCCTTCTGACTATGCTGTCTGTGTTGAGCGCTCAGTGGATCTGCGCTCGACAGTGCAGCCTAGGCGGAGTAGTCGAACGCAGATTCACTGAGCGCTCAACACAGACAGCATCGTCAGAAGGAAAGTTGATAAAATAAATTACAAATGTTGTATTGTTCGATACATATGCGTACTGAACCGAAAGCACTGTATCGAACGGTTCAATATCGATACGAATATCGTTGCACCCCTAATATATATATATATATATACATACATATAGTATATACACTGGGTGAATGTGCAGTAGTAGCAGCAAGCAGGTGAATTCTGTACATTAATATGAATAGACATCTGACTATTTTACAGGATAGACAATATAAACATATTTAAAATTAAAGGAATTGAAATGTACATTGTGCCTTGGTTTAGTGTCTGGAAGAGTCCTGTCTCAGTCAATTATAGATGATGTGAGAGGGCGGGTGTGTGTGTTTAGAGCACGGATGGCTTGGGGATAGAAGCTCCTCTTGAGTCTCTCTGTCCTTGCCCAGAAGATGCGGAACCTTCTACCAGATTGCAGAAGTTGGAACAGTTTGTTGCCAGGATGGGACGGGTCCTTCAGTATCTGCTCTAGTCCGGCATCTCCTGGTGTAGGTGTCCTGAAGCGGGGGGAGAGCAATCCTGCAGCAGCGTTCTGCTGTACGGATCACTCTCTGGAGAGCTTTTTGGTCCTTCACACAGCTGTTCCCGAACCACGATGTCATGTTCTGTGTGAGGATGCTCTCCACAGCTACAGGCCAGTGGCTCTGACATCGGCCTGTAGCTGTTGAGGTACAGGCCGATGCACCTCAACAGAGGCTGTCTTAATTTTACAGAAAAGTTTCATTGTAATCGTTGATTTTTAAAAAAGTTATGTTGTTCATTTTTCTCAAAACGTCTTGTTTAGAGCCTTCTCTATCCCAGCAAAGTTTGTCTGCATTTGTCATTATGATGAAATTAGCCTTTTGTCATATGTTCAGTGCAGTTTGCTGTGCCTTGGTGAGGCTATGTTTTATTTTCAATTGTCTTTCATGATTAAACAGATGTGAAATGCCTCTTTCTACTAATCAGCAATATGCGTCAACAGAGGAGTTTCAGTGTTTAGGATGAATGATGCTAAATACAAAATTGAAAATAACTTGAAATAAATTGAAATAACTAAAATCACTCACTGATTGAAACCAACTTAAAACATGTAATTTAACTAAAATAAAAGAAGCATCTTTTTTTTTAAAGGAAATAATCAGCTATTTATCCCATACAAGTGCAAACGCCATGGCCTCGCCGTCATGGCTGCATGCTGTTGCATAAAAGCTGTGCTTTTATTTGTTTAATAAAAGGCTTCCGGTCTCGGAAGCTCGCTATGCTAGCGCTAGCGCCTCACTTGACTTTATAGGGGTGTCTTATGGCAGGGCAGCAGTCGCCAGTCCTGAGAGTAAAACAGGTCGCGGAACTCTGTGGTCACTGTATAACTACGAACTTTTTTCGCGACTCCGTTAATGTTAAACTACATTAGGTTAGTAAATATAAACGGTGCTAAATTACTTAACCGCGGAGGACTGCCGGTATTGTTCCGTTGCTACAAGTTTGCTCAGTCCAGCAGCCGTTCAGAAGCGACCACACCCTCCTTGCTTCCTGATAGTACTGTAGTGGGAGCGCGCAGCTCTACTTTCAGTCGCTGGGAATAACGGCCACTTCTTGTTGCTGCGCTGTTTGGATTCGGTGTCGTGGACCTACAAAACAAGTGATTTATATGTTCAGAGAACACTGGCTGGTATGGATATGAAAAGTGAGCGCACACAGAGGATATGCGGGGCTACACACTCTCGAGTCCCGAGTTAAGACGCGGAGGAGGACGTGGAGGGCGGACTGACGGACGATGCATATGGAGTCGAGAGGACCGGAGCAGTCGCTATCTTATAACCCAGCGCTCGGATTGAAAAAGAAGAGGTTGAAAGTGGACTGAGAGGCTTCTTCTTCCTGGACAGTGGCATTTTCGGTGAATTTTACTCGGGAGGACCCGTGAAATGATGGTGTTGGAGGATAACTCCAGTCCTTCCACTGACCAGAACAGCTTGCCGGGTGGTTCCCCGATTGTAACCAGCATGAGAACGCCACACTCGGTGGGAACAAGTCGGCCAAGATCTCGGTGCTTTTTCTGGCTATTTGCTGTGACGCGAATGGCCACAAAATGATATCCTGAAGTTAAAAAACAGAGAGAGCGAGAAAGAGAGAAAACTCAAAAGGCACCCGTTCATTGCTGAGGTGACGTCTTCTTTGAAAGAAAGAAAAAAAAAGCACCAAGGAAGGAAATTTGACGTTTGCTGATCAGCAGAGATTCACTTTGGGAATGTTCTTGATGACAAGGGGCTTGTCAGTGTGTACTTTCCCGTTTAGAAGGCACCTTGGTGGCACTGCTGTTTGTGTGTTTTGTTTGTATTTTTTAATTTAGAAGCCTGTGAATTCCTTTTCTCCACAACAATCTGGGACTATATTTAGAATAGTGACTATGTTGTTCAGGGCATTTAAGTTAACATTTCCAAATAAGAGCGTATATCTTGTTACACTGATTACTTTAAAGTTGTAGGGCTTTTTCTTGGGTGTTTTGTGTAATAGATTTACTAACAAACTACGGCAGATAATGCTGAGAATATATTCACATGTACTCCTATTCTTAAGGCTTTTATACAGACACATATGCGTTAACTATTTGGGGTAAATGTAGTAATTGAGTTTTGCTCTTTCCGCATGTTTACACTGAGCGTACGTGTCTTGTGTTTTAACATGTAATTTACAATTAATAACCTAAACTCTGAAGGAACTTAAGGAAGACTGTTTGGCCAGTTCTTATTTAAAAGTTTAGTTTTATTTGAGAAGTGTCTTAAACAGTAAAATGCATTGTAGCAGCAGAAAACGAGATATCTGAACCCTTATATAAGAGCCATTTGACCCTCTCCCCCTTCCTCTGACTCCCTTCATTATTATGGCTAGTGGTGGCTCTGGCAAATCAGCAAGTGAGGGATCAACCAGCACACCCGGTGGCAGTTTGCAGCAGAGGAAGCGGCTCTCCTTCATCTGTGACACATGTAAGGGCAAGATGCAGCTCGTGGCTGACCTCCTCCTGCTGTCCAGTGAGACCAGGCCTGTCATGACATCTGAAGGTGTGGCTGTGGCTGACACCTTCGACCAGTGCCGTGACACGGTCATTGCCCGCACTAAAGAGCTCTCCATTCTCACCCATGACATCCAGAGCCAGCTCAACATGGGTCGCTTCACGGAAGTAGGGGACCGCCTCCTGGAGATGACTAACCTTGTGGTGTCTTTGACTGAGTGCTCAGCTCATGCTGCCTACCTGGCATCTGTGGAGACGCCTGGCTCTCAACAATGCCTTCCGGGTCTGGTGGATCGCTACAAGGTGACCCGCTGTCGACATGAAGTAGAACAGAGCTGCAGCGTTTTCCGAGTCACTCACCTGCAAGACCTCACCCCACAGCTCCTCCTCGAGCTCTCTCAGAACATCTCCACCAACCTCAAGACTCTAACGGACATCTCATCACTGGCCAGCGAGAGGTCCAGGGATCGCTTTGCAAAAGAGCAGTTCAAGCTGAGCGTCAAGAGCATGAGCACAAGTGGCACGGCCTTCCTGGCGTGTGTGAAGGAGGTGAAAACCCAGCCCAGTGAGCTGACCAGGAATCGATGCATCCTCTTCAGTGCTGCTCTCGTCCAGGCTGTCGGCGCCCTTGTTGGGTTTGCTACAGAGCCACAGTTCCTGGGAAGAGCTGCGAGCATCTCTGCCGAAGGAAAGGGGGTGCAAACGGCAGTGTTAGGTGGGGCCATGAGTGTGGTTTCTGCCTGTGTCCTTCTCACTCAGGGCCTCAGGGATGTTGCCCAGCATCCCGAGAGCAGCTCCAAAATGGCAGACTACCGTGAGCGTCTGCGTAACTCGGCGTGCGCCGTGTCCGATGGTTGCACTCTGCTTACTCAGGCACTCAGAGAGCGCTCCTCTCCAAGGACTCTGCCACCAGTCAACTCCCATTCTGTGAATTAGTTTAGGAAGGGGCTATGTAGGTTCAGTGTCTTGTTTCATGTACCAAAGAGACTCACTTTGGGTTAATCCCTATTCATCAGGTGTAGAGTAACATCCGAAGAACACTGTGTGGGCCTGTTCTTGTGGTTAAAATTTGTGTGTAGAATGCAGAAAAGCACTAAAACAACCACTGCAGGGTTTTTGAGGTTGCGCTGGATGTAACTTAACTTAAACCATGCTCAAAACGGACCACTTCACCCACTCTGGGTATGAACTGGGCTCAGCAGACAATGTGCTTTCACCAACAGACAGCAGCTTTCAGACCTGAAAAGTTTACCTCAGTTTTCAGTTGCAGTGAAAACACCAGCCTCGATGATGGATGTAGCCTCGCAGTATGAACCTATAGTTGGCTGACCTGCTCCATTATATGGGCTTTGTGAGATTGGAAAGAGTGAGCCGAGTGTCAAGATGCTTTTATTTTTTTTTTCAGTGTGTGTGAATTCTTTTAAAGCTGCTGTGAGTGTGTGCCCTAGGGTTTACACTATCTACCAGACTTCCCCATATTATTTTCAAGTGTTTTGACCATGCATGTAATGGAGTATTTATTTCATCTATTAAAAATGTTTCTTATATGCTGTTGTGGCTAAAATGTTTTTGAAAATCCGGCTATTCACTTAATCTAAAAAACCCAAACATTTTCGGTTACTTTTTTGTGCAAGCTATCTCTGTGAGAGCTGTAGACTGCAGCTTCTCAGTCTGTACATTATGATCTCCATTAGTGATGAAACAGGAGGCAAGAGCAAGCTAGTATGTACTTTGAGACTGACATGCTGCTTACCCGAGGGTAAAGCTGACCATGGCTACACTCAAGGTAGATCGTTTTTAATCACTAAGATGAAACATTCACCCTTTGACTGCATTAATGAATGAAAGCAGGTTTAATATGTGAAAGACAGATAAACTGACTTAAGTAATTGTGTAATATTATCTGTGTGAGACTGCAAACTAACTTTAATGCTATTTCAGCATCTTTCTTAAAAAACAATATTTTCTATTGATGAACAAACATTCATGAATTCATTAGTACCTGTTCTATTTTAGGCCTTTTGGTGTCTGTAATGAACATTCATGAATGTTTCATTTAGCCTGAATTGAACAGTTTGTGTGTTTGTTGCTGCTTTTTGAAAGCATCAATGACAAATGTTCACTCACTCATCTGTCAAACTCTGCGATGCATTGGACTCATTCCAGACAGTCACCCCTAAATTATTTGACACACTGCTTCCTTTTACAGTTTTCTCTCTTTTTTTAATTTGTTTTCAGATTCAGGTGATCCATAGGCCAGAGTATATTCACCATGTGTGCTCGGGGCTCTTTCTCTCATGGTTTCCAATCAGGCTGATCAGTTTTATCTCTGACATTTCTGCTTCTGTAATGTGGTATTTGTGGTATTCATAGAAAATATTATGAAAAGGCTTTAGTGACTAAAACTAACCCACTCAAAGAAATAAGGATATGCTCTAATACTTATGGCATCTCGATGAATTAAATATTCAAATTTCTGTACATTGATAACAAAATGACATAATAATGGTCAGTGGAAACCAAAGTCAGGGATTCAATTCAAAATTCCACTAAAAATGAAACTTTAGTTAAAAAAAATCACAAAAACGTGTTCATCTGTAATTTGATTTGTAATCATTTGTACAGCAAAGCAAAAACATGACCTGGGTAGGCATGCTGATAGCTTTTCACTTAGTAACCAGCTTAGATGCTGATATTTTGAAGCAGGGAAATGTAGGTCCTCGCACACTTATGTGAAGATAAACTGCATAATATAACACAAAACATACGTTTATTTAAAAACAGGTTAATAAATAGTTGAAACTTGGAACTACCAAAAACTTCAGTGACTTTGAGTACTCATGGTAATTAAAAAACAGTTGTAGTTTTAATGTTTTCAATTGTTTATTGGAATTTAATGGCTCCAAACCTGATTGCCTCTATCATGGCACATTTGTCTGACAGTGGCAAACTTCTAAACAGTGCTGTCAAACTTGTCAGTGGAGCTTATGCATATCTGATTTACATGTAAGCCTTCTTTATACTCTTTGTTTAACAGTGTTCACATAATAATTCAGATAAACTGTAGAACAGAAAATTGGTAGTATACAACGAGGAAGTTGATATTTCCATGTATGGCCCTGCCTGTTGGCATCTTGCACCCTGCTATAATGTGAAGGGGCACACGTTTTTTTTTTTCAAATGCAAAGTTTGCACCATAATTCAATATCTTGTGGAACTACTTGTACCAACCATAACTTCAAGTGATTGTTTTCTGTATAACTGTCAGTTTGTCAAATCATTGTAGAGGATTTTTGGGTTATTACTCTTTACAACTTTGGTCTGGTTCATTTAATATTGTATTTGTTCAGGTTCTACCATTGTATACCAATCAAGTTGAGGTTGACTTTGACTGGGACATTTCAACACCTCTTCTTTTTCAGCAGTTCTGCTGTAGATTTGTTGATGTGCCTTAGAAAAGTCTGAGAATTAAGAAAATATTTCTGAGTAAGGGCTAGGTGGATGATAGATAACAAGAAATAAAACTTTTTGTTTTTAGTATTCCAAACAAATTAAAACTGTCTGGGGGTTTGGTTGACGTGGCATTATTAGTGGCCTCCACCTGTAAAATGTCTAATTATTGCCCCTCTAGTTCATCTTTTAATTAAATTCAGTTCAATTCAATTTTATTTATAGCACCAAATAAAAACAACAGTTGCCTCAAGGCACTTTATGTTGTAAGGTAAAGACCCTACGATAATACAGAGACAACAGAGAAAGTCCCAACAATCAGAAGACCTCTAATGAACAAGCACTTTGGCGGCAGTGGGACTTAAAAACTCAATTTTAAAAGGAAGAAACTTTCGGCAGAATTAGACTCAGGGAGGGGCGGCTATCTGCCTCAGCTGTTTTGGGTGAGGGGAGGAAGACAGGACAAAAGACACACTGGAAGTGAGCCAGAGATTAATATTAAATAATGATTAAATGCAGATTGCAACCACATAGTGAGTAAAAAAGTATGAGTGAAAAAGAAATAATTGTGAATTGTGGGAAGCCCAAATTAGCCTAGTCCTATTGCAGTATAACTAAGGATTCAATAGGGAATCAGTGAAGAAAAGTCGGTGTGGGAAAATATGCTCTCCCTGTCAGTAACCTTGCTGCAGCAATTTGGACCAACTGAAGGCTTTTGCGGGAGTTTTATAGGACATCCTGATTGGGCCTGCACAATAAATCGAAAATATATTGTCATCACGATATCAGCCTGCGCGATGGGCCCATCGCAAAAGACAGCGTAAACTGCGATAATGGAGTACCTTAAAATGTTTACACACGTGCTTTAAAGAATTTGCCAATCAAAGAAACCCCTTTACACATTAGACCAGTCGAATAGAGCCCTTCACGGCATTAACCAATCAAATGGATTAGAGGCCCGCCTCCTACGCAGGTGGGGAGCGAACAACGCTGCAGCAACGAGTCACAGTTGTAATGGCTGAGAGCGAGACGCATGACGAGAACGCTACTGACTATGAACTCGTGGCTAAAAAAAATAGCACCTCGGTTATTTGGAGGTACTTTGGATTTGGTAAAGACGACGTTCTCCAAACACAGGTGCTCTGCAACACTTGCCGAACACTCGGCAACCACCAGAGGAAACACGACTCCACCATCATCTTCAACACAACCACAGAGAACTGTTTGAAGAGTTCCAGAAAGACCGGGCTAGCTAATGTTGCTAATGTTAGACAAAGAGCGCCGCAGCAACAGCCGTCTCTGTATCAGAGTTTTTCAAGTGGAACTCCGTATGAGAAAACGTGGAAGCGCTACAAAGAAATAACAGAGGCCATTACACATTTTTGACAAAGACATGATGCCTATAACTACAGTTAGCAGAGATGGCTTCACCAGTCTGATACATAAAGTGGACCGGAGATACCGCATCCCCTCATGAAGCGACTTTTCCCATGTCGCCATTCCACAAATGTACGAACCATGCCGCTGGACCGTCAGGTTTGAACTGAGCCAAGCTGAAAGCTACACCAGCACTACAGTAAAGTTTCCTCTCCAGTTTTGACTGGCATCATAACTACTTGGTGAGAGGTAAAATGATGAACAGCTGCATTGAGATAATTTGCAGAATAATTTAAGTTATGTTTATTTAAAACTAATTATAGGGATGGTTGTTCGGCAAGCTTGAATTCTGAAAGGATGTCTTTCAGGATTCAAGCCTCAGAATTTTTTATTATGGGGCAATGTTTCAATGTTAAAGTGCAGTTTGTTGTTACACTGCTAATACAGCAGCTTTCTTTAAATAAAACTGTTGCAGTAAAACGGAAATTATGTATTCTTTTTTGTTTGTTTGTTTTGCTATTTATTTTATCGCAAGTCATATCGTTATCGCAGTATTGATCACAGTTATCGCACATCGCAGGTTTTCCTAATATCGTGCAGCCCTAATCCTGATAATAATGAATTACAGTCATCCAGCCGAGAATTAATAAAAAGACAAACTAGTTTTTCAGCGTCACTCTGAGACAGGATGTTTCTTTTTGTTTTTTACTTTTTAAAAACGTAATAATATCTTTAACACCAAAGCAGCTGAAACTGATTAACAAACCCCTTTGTTACTTAACTGGATAGATAATTATCCCAGGACTCTAAAGAGAACACCAGAGAGGCAAAAAACCTGTTAGTGGTATCCTTGGGAATCAGGACTCATGGAGTGTGGTCAGCTTCTTCAGCCAGCAAGTGTGACTCATGATGTAGCCTGGTGCTGTCCAACTCTTCAGACTGTAGAGCATCTTTGCTGTCTGTCGCTGTGACACTTACTGGGTCCTGTTCAGGGAGGTTGCTGTGGTCTGCTCTTACATCCACTGCCACTGAGCATTGTGTTGTTATTAATCTCTGTCTCTCTTCCACAGCCTGCCTTTTGTCCCGTCTTCCTTCTTTCACTCCAACTGGTTGCAGCAGATGGCCCCGCCCCTCCCTGAGCCTGGTTCTGCCGGAGGTTTCTTCCTGTTAAACAGGAGTTTTTCCTTCCCACTGTTGCCAAATTCCTTGCTCATCGGGGGTCAATGATTGTTGGTTTTTGTTTTGTATGTATTATTGTAGGGTCTACCTCACAATATAAAGCACCTTGAGGCAACTGTTGTTGTGATTTGGCGCTGTATAAAAATATTGAAATTGAATTGAATTGTTGTGGGTTTCATCCTTCCAGTATTGTGTCATCTCCAACCTTGGTGGGGTTATTCTCCCCTACCACTGAGAGTACACCTTGGATGGTTCAGTGGAGTACACCTGGTTTAATCTCCTGTTATGCCTCCTTAAGCCACTGGCCAAGGCTGTGAGTCTTTGCTTGGCAGATTCCAGGGCCTCCGATAGGGAGAGCTAACTTGCCCGCTAGTCTCCTTCTCCATGGAGTGTACTGCTACTTGGGGCTGTTCATCTTATAGCCAAGAATCTATGTGATCACTGCTGTAGTGGCGTAGATTGGGTGGTTAGTTTCGGCGTGTTCGCAGTAGGGATTGTCTGTAATGCTGATTTCAAGTTTCAAAGACGAGTAGTATTACCACTACACTATACCAGTCAAAGGTTTGGACACAGCTTCTCGTTTTTCTTTATTTTCATGACTATTTACATTGTAGATTCTCACTGAAGGCATCAACACTATGAATGAACACATATGGAAATTTGTAGGAAGCAAAAAGTGTGAAATAACTCAGAAGATAGTGTCATCTCTACAAAAATCCATAACATCCACCAGCAATCTCAGTTCAAATCTTGTGTCTACCTCCTCTCCAGAACCTTTTCTCTATTTTGAGCCCTTTTCCACGTTTCATCTTCCTGATTTATCTGATATTTCTGAGTTTATATGTAAATCAAAGCCTGCCACATGTCATCTTGACCCTATGCCTACAGGGCTTGTGAAATCCTGCCTCTCTTCCTTACTCGCACTCATCTCTGCTATCATTCACTCTTCTCTCACCACCGGTATCGTTCCCTCCTTATTCAAGACTGCTTCAGTCACTCCTATACTGAAAAAACCTTCTTTAGATCCTAACAACTTTAACAACCTCCGTCCGATTTCCAATCTACCCTTCATCTCTAAAATACTCGAAAAAATAGTTGCAGTTAATCTTCATTCACACCTGGTTAATAATAACATCTATGAGAGGTTTCAGTCTGGTTTTCGCTCATGTCACAGCACAGAAACTGCTTTACTTACAGTCACTAATGATCCTCTAATCAGAGCTGACTCTGGTCTTCTCACCATTCTCGTCCTTTTGGATCTGAGCTCAGCCTTCGACACCATTTCTCACTCCGTCCTTCTAAGCAGACTTTCCTCTCTCTGCATCTCTGACACACCCCTAGACTGGTTTCAATCATATCTCCTTGACCGCTCCCAGTTTATTCACCTGAAATCGTTCTGCTCTCGTCTATTCCCGGTCACTTCTGGTGTACCCCAAGGTTCAGTCTTAGGCCCTTTTCTCTTCAGAATATACATCCTCCCTCTAAGTACCATTTTCTGCAAATCTGATCTTCACTTTCACTGTTTTTATGATGACGCCCAGTTATATCTCTCCTGCAGACTTGATTCCTTCTCCCACCTTCTTCCCTTACAGAATCTGAATTAAAATCCTGGTTTAGCTCTAATTTTCTAAAGCTCAATGAGGATAAAACTGAAATCCTCCTTACTGGCACCAAATCCAACCTTTTGAAGGCAAACCATTCCTCACTCACCATCGATAACGCCTCAGTTTTCCCTTCTCCTCAGGTTAAGAGCCTTGGTGTCATCCTAGACCAGGGGTGGGCAATTAATTTTTACAAGGGGCCACATGAGAAACCCAAGTTGTGTCAGAGGGCCACATCAACGACATCTTGAACCCAAGTCTGCTTAACTTTCTTAAATTGTAAAATTCACTAAATTATATATTACGAATAGGTGGTACTGGTAATCAGAAGAATAAAAATAAAATAAAGTAAATATTTATATTGGGCTATGCTATGTGAAATTGTGGTGCATATTCCAAATAAAACAAAAACAACCACCGAATCAATGTCATTTTATTTTAACATGTTTAACTCAACAAACAAGATGTTTATAGAAATGCAACAATGCAATGACTTGTGTCATGTTTTCCTCCTTTTCAGTGAGAATAATCCAGCCTGTTCTGGGTTTGAACAAGGGCATTGAAATCTGGCTGAATGTCTGAGGTGGCTATGCGAAGAACTGCTGAGAGGTGGTCCTCAGTGACAGAGGACCCGTGTTTGGATTTGTTGAACTTCATCACCGAGAATGTCTGTTCACATACAGAGGTCGATCCAAAGAGGACTAGAATTCTCTGAGCATGACTCCTCAGGTGTGGAAAGTTCTCTTCTTTGAGGGAGGAATGAAAGTCCAGCAGTGAGACTGACCTGAAGTGCTCTGCCAGAAGTGTGTCAGACTGCAGGCCAGTGAGTTCCATCTGAACATCACTTGAAGCATTATCCACACTGCAGGTGAAGGGAGAAGAAACCATGTCCATTTCATTTTCAAGAGCTTTGAAATCTTGAATTCACCTTGAAAACTCTGCATGCAGTGCTTCTAACATGGCTGAGTACTTGTGGAGGTGATTGGCATTTGGAAGAGCCTCCTTTAGTGTTGGCAAGTGGGTCAGAAAGTTGTCCTTCACTTGGCTTGAGATAAGCTGCAACTTCCTCATGAAAGCCTTTACTGCACTGTACATCTCGTGCACAAAAAGTCCCCTGCACTGCAGTTTGACATTTAGTTGGTTCATTAGTGCAGTCACATCCGCAGCAAACCCGAGGTCTGCCACACAATCTTCATCTGAAAGCTCTGGGACGGCATGTCCTTTCTTCACACAGAAATCCTGAATCTGGTAGTAGCTGATGTCCCCATGTTCCATCTCATTTTCCTCCAAAAGAGCAATAAATTGTCTGTGATTTAATGCTCTGATGAAGTTAACTGTTTTAGTTACAACATCAACAACGTGGTCTATCTTTAACACTATCTCACACTTCCTGATGTATAATACAATGCAAAAATGTCAATTTCTGCACAGGATTAATTTCTGTCACTTTATCCTGCATTCTCTTTAAAAGAGTCAGATTTGGACAACCATCTGTTGTTACACCTGCCAGATTGTCCCATTTCAGCCCTAATTTGTCCAAACATGCATTTACCTCTGTGAACAAGTCATTGCCGTTTAAGTTTATTACACTGATACATATATACCAACAAGACAGTGTCCATCACTGTGACAACAGCGTTTGTTTTCATTCAAAGGCTTTATGGTTTTTCCTATAATACCTGGTGGGCCGGTCTCTAGTCAAAATGCCCGGGCTGATTTTTTGTCCCAGTCCAGCCCTGGTCTCACCCGTTCTGCGTATTTCCATATACGCAACATTAAAAGATTACGTTCTTCTCTTTCCACCCAGTCTACGTCCATTCTTGTACACAGTCTTGTTACCTCCCGTATTGACTACTGCAATTCTCTTCTGCATGGTCTCCCCCAAAAATCCCTCCATAAGCTTCAACTGGTTCAGAACTCTGCTGCTCGCATTATCACCAGAACCCCTCCTACCAGCACATCACCTGTTCTTCGGGAATGTCACTGGGAGCCAGTGACGTTCCCGATAATATACAAACTTCTTCTGCTCACCTTCAAGGCCCTTCATAACCTCGCTCCTCCTTACCTTTCTGACCTGTTAAGCACTACCTTTTCTGCCCACTCACTTCGATCTTCTTCTTCTATCCAGCTTTCTGTGCCTTCCTTCTGCCTCACCGCCATGGGAAGCAGAGCTTTTAGCCTTTTAGCTAACCCAGGGTGTCTACCTCCAGATACAAGAAACACTGGTTCTCTCCCCCAGTTTAAATCTCAACTCAAAACCCATCTGTTCAAATCTGGATATTCACTGCGAACCCACTGTTTGTTAATTTTATCTTGTGCTTTTGTTTTATTGTGCTTCATTGTGTCATTGTTCTATTGTGTGTTTTATCCTATTGTACAGTGTCCTTGGGTGTCTTGAAAGGTGCTTTATAAATAAAATTTAGGATTTTTTATTTTTGATTCTTCAGCCTTTGCTTTTAATACTGTTGTCCACTCTGTTGTTATTATCTCGATGAGAGAGGTAGCCACCTAAAATGGTTTTCCTACAATCTTGAAGGAGTTCCCAGAGGTTCTGAGCACTTGTTGGCCTTTTTTCCCTTCACTCTGCGACCCGTCTCATCTCAAATCATCTTGATTGGGTTTAGCTCAGGTGACTGTAGAGACCAGGTCATCTGGTCAGCACTCCATCACTCTCCCTCTTGGTCAAATAGCCCTTACACAGCCTGGAGGTGTGTTTGGGGTCATTGTCCTGTTGAAAAATAAATGGTTGTCCAATTAAACGCAAAGCGGATGGGATGTCACTGTAGCCATGCTGGTTCAGTTTGCCTTCAATTTTGAATAAATCCCCAACATTGTCACTGGCAAAGCACCCCCCCCCCCCCCCCCCCCCCATAACTCCTCCTCCATGGGAACCATCCATGTAGAGACCATCCATTCACCTTTTCTGCATCGCACAAAGAGACAGAGGGTGGATTTAAAGATCTCAAATTTGGACTTATTAGACCAAAGCACAGATTTCCACTGGTATAATATCCATTCCTTGTGTTTCTTGGCCCAAACAAATCTCTTAGAATTCATATAATGGCATAAAGAATCAGCTAACAGTTGTCAGATAGGGCTGTCAGCTATGTACAAACCTGACTTCTGCAGAACCCAACTGATGGTTCCAGCCCCATTAACAGAGCAAGATATTCCACAAATGAAGTCTGACAAGGCACACCAAGTGAAAACCATTTCATGTGACTGCATTATGAGGTTTATTGAGAGTAGGCCAAGGGTTTGCAGTGCTGTCAACAAAGCAAAGGGTGGCTACTTTGGGGAATCTATTTAGAGTTATTTATCAAATCTTTCTTTGCTAGATAATTCCATATACCCTGCTTCATATATTTGATGTCTTCAGTATGTATCTACAATGTATCTGTGAAGGTTCTCAGTCATCCAGGTCATCGTAGTCAAAGGAGCTTGCAAAGAAAAGCGTCTGGACTTCTTTAAGTTGCTTGAAGACGTTTCACCTCTCATCCGAGAAGCTTCTTCAGTTCTAAGGTCAAATGGTGGCGAGTCCCAGATATAAACCTAGTGGGAGTAGGACAATGAGCTCACCCGAAACTCTGGCTGATTGGGTCCCACACCCAGTTTCACACCTTGGCTCAGGCGATTAGAGGATCATCAGGGGTCCTTTTGTCCCTCTGTGGGGGGAAACTCCCACTAGGTTTATATCTGGGACTCTCCACCATTTGACCTTAGAACTGAAGAAGCTTCTCGGATGAGAGGTGAAACGTCTTCAGGTAACTTAAAGAAGTCCAGACGCTTTTCTTTGCAAGCTCCTTTGACTATCTACAATGTAGAAAGTAGGGAAAATAAAATAAAAACATTAAACAAGAAGGCGTGTCTAAACTTTAGATTTTTTTTACCCTTAATAATCTTCATTTAGAAACTGCATTTTGCGTTTACTTGTGTCATCTTTGTCTAATATCTAAATCTGCTTTAAAAACAATCTGAAACATGAAGTATATCAAACAGAGGAAAGAAATACTATATCAGGAAGGGGGCAAAGATTTTTTCACACCACTGTAGCTGTAATTGTTTCTTAATTTTTCTGTGATTAAGTTAATTTTTTTCAAACAATCACATGGCCTACAATTACAAACCAATATCCATTTAAATCTGAAACTGACTGCATGAATTCATTTAGTCACGTTTAAATTAACAGTAGGACTACTTAACAAAAAAATTGTTTTACTTGCAAATGTAGCACTTTAGCCTTTTACATGGGTAGTAGTAGATTGAAAGGCTTTCTCTTAGCCCAGCATTTTGCAGCTATCTTGAGAACTCTAGGTGAAACTAAAACTGCTGGTCCACAACAGGAAACCTATAGCCTGTGCTATCAGGAGCGACTTCCTTCACACAACAAAACGCTGTAGTCATAATTTCAAGCAAGGTTTCGCCCATTTCCTGCTGCAGGAGGGAAACGCTTGCCTATCCTTTTCCCCAAGGGAGCGCCCATCCCTTTAGTGCTAAAGACACCCTTTTCTGAAGAAGAAAAACCTGCTGCAGTGTTCGGAGAGAATTCTGATATGCAGACATGGTTTGATTAGCAGCTAAACACAAGTTTAGTTTGTTGGTTAGAGCCGTTTGTCACTTGGATAGATTCGTTTTTTGTTCATTAAATTCATATGCTTTTTGACACTGCAGTGCTTTCTGTGCTCCAGACAGGCTGGAGCCTTACTACCAGGTGTATTGTAATCTGAGAAAAGCAAGCTGATCCTGGGTGCATTATTTATGAGTCTGCTTTGAAACAGGGTTAGTGAACACTCTGCTTCTCATCTGTTACCATACTTATACGTTTAAATACAAGGCAATTCAGTATTTTCAGAAGATTGATCTTCTTGAATTTTAGCAGCAAGTGACCTCTGACATTAAGGAGGAAAACATCTCAAGTCCACACAAGTGAACTGGCAGAACACTGGATCTCCTTTTTCCTTTTCTTTGGTCATAAGCAGACTGTACAGAAATTCTCTGATGGACAACTAACCGACAGATTTCTCAGTCAGTTTTCTATCATCACTAACCTGTTGCAGCTTTTCTGTTTTTTCATGATTTCCTAAACCATTAAAAAGCTTTTCACATAATACACAACACATGTGTCATGTTCAATTTTGCCCCCCCCCCCTTTTTTTTTTGTTAGTTAGCCTTTTGCTTCTGTTTTGTTGACTCCTGCTTTTGACATCTAACAAACCTGTAATTTTGAGTTCATGTCTGTCTGCTGAGTGCTGCATACTGGGTCTATTGTTATATGTGAAATATATGGTAAGTGGATGGATTCTTATTTAGTGCTTTTCTACTCTAGCTGAGCACTCAAAGCGCTTTGTACAATTTGCCTGATTCACCCATTCAATTTTTTCTATGTTTATTTTCCACATAAGTACTTTCTAACATTCATACATATTTGCACCACAATGGATGCATTGACAGCAACGTGGGGGTAGTATGTTGCCTAAGGTATGCAGATTGGAGCCAAGGATTGAACCATCAACCTTCTGAGTCACCCCTGCTTGTCAGAGCTGACTGGCAGGGGTAAAAAGACAGACAGAAAAATGAAAGGGGGAGAAAGTAGGAGAAATATAATAAGAGGAAATAGTACAAGAAGAGTGTTAAAGACCTGAAGCCACACATCCCCAAAACAACTGAAATGGAGAGAAATTTGCCTCAGAAATCTTATGAATGCATACAAAATGATACAAAAGTGTAAACTAAAATTTACAATTGTGTACAATGATTTGTGAGTAACTTTTGAGGTCTCATGTGTGCTCCAATCCACACAACAATGCAAAGCAATTTGACCACATGCAAAAGTATTTTACAAATGCATACACCAAAGCCTGAATAAACAATGATTACTTACGCACAATTTATTAAGCTGAGCTTCACAAATTGAATAATGTTCTCTTTCAAAAACCTTTCTGTTTATTACAAATGTCTAAACCGACACTTAACATCCATCGCACAGATCACATCCAATGCCAGCGTTAGGTTTTCAGACAAATTTCACACTGCCCGCTTTGCAAAAATGTACTTTGCATTCAGGTCCCTGTTTAAAACTATCACTGGGCTTCCTCTGGTTATTTAAAAAATAAAAACGTGTCACCCCAGGTATTGTGCCTGTTAGGTTTAATATACTGTATTTTTCAATAAACTGTTAAAGAGTTCAGGATAAGCCATCAAGCTAATATTAGTGTTAGCCTGCTATTATGAGAGAATAGTAAGATAGTGTCAGTTTGTCATTCCACATTACCTGGATCATATCCATCTTCAAAATATACCGAGTGTCACATAGGTGCTATGTGGCTGGCAGGATGATGACCCAAATGCAGAACAAAAAAACAAAAAACCCAAACAACAAAATCCACAACAAAGAAAAAAAAAACAGTTCTGGAGGGCCCCCACGTGGACAGCGGTGGTGGCAACAGTTCTGTTGGCCGACCTTGTGATAAGTGGCGGCGCAAGAAGTTATGGAGGTTGACCAAGACAGTGAAGATCCTCAGCCAGTAAATCAGGAGGTCAACAGCAGAGGTGAAGAAGGAACCTTCAGGACCTAGACAAGGGCGAAGACAGAGGTGGAGAACTTCAGGTGGCTTGGATGGTGGTTGGCGCTAGCGTAGCTGTAGTCTGATTGATGGCCAGCATCGGTGGGGCTTAGTAGATGCAGGACGTGCAGGCCACGTCTGACTTGGCAAGCCATGCAGGCTCTGGACATGCAGACCTCTGGTGGAGTTATCTGGAGCTGCACAGGGCACACAGCTTTCTCAAGATGCATTGGCTGGGGCTGCACAGCATTGCCTGCTCTGGACGTTTATCAGGCAGCAATGTGGAGTTCATGGCTGGCAAAATAAACTTGCCTGAACTCCCAGCTGGCAATGGAGGAGGCTCGGTTGGCACGCCTGGGCACGCAGTGGAGACAGGTGGCTAAACTCACAAGCAGGGGAGGCTAACCAGTCCCTACGAGGTGCAGGTTCAGAAATAAAACAAACATCTCTAACAGGCTGAGATACAGGGAGTGCAGAATTATTAGGCAAATGAGTATTTTGTCCACATCATCCTCTTCATGCATGTTGTCTTACTCCAAGCTGTATAGGCTCGAAAGCCTACTACCAATTAAGCATATTAGGTGATGTGCATCTCTGTAATGAGAAGGGGTGTGGTCTAATGACATCAACACCCTATATCAGGTGTGCATAATTATTAGGCAACGTCCTTTCCTTTGGCAAAATGGGTCAAAAGAAGGACTTGACAGGCTCAGAAAAGTCAAAAATAGTGAGATATCTTGCAGAGGGATGCAGCAGTCTCAAAATTGCAAAGCTTCTGAAGCGTGATCATCGAACAATCAAGCGTTTCATTCAAAATAGTCAACAGGGTCGCAAGAAGCGTGTGGAAAAACCAAGGCGCAAAATAACTGCCCATGAACTGAGAAAAGTCAAGCGTGCAGCTGCCAAGATGCCACTTGCCACCAGTTTGGCCATATTTCAGAGCTGCAACATCACTGGAGTGCCCAAAAGCACAAGGTGTGCAATACTCAGAGACATGGCCAAGGTAAGAAAGGCTGAAAGACGACCACCACTGAACAAGACACACAAGCTGAAACGTCAAGACTGGGCCAAGAAATATCTCAAGACTGGTTTTTCTAAGGTTTTATGGACTGATGAAATGAGAGTGAGTCTTGATGGGCCAGATGGATGGGCCCGTGGCTGGATTGGTAAAGGGCAGAGAGCTCCAGTCCCACTCAGACGCCAGCAAGGTGGAGGTGGAGTACTGGTTTGGGCTGGTATCATCAAAGATGAGCTTGTGGGGCCTTTTCGGGTTGAGGATGGAGTCAAGCTCAACTCCCAGTCCTACTGCCAGTTTCTGGAAGACACCTTCTTCAAGCAGTGGTACAGGAAGAAGTCTGCATCCTTCAAGAAAAACATGATTTTCATGCAGGACAATGCTCCATCACACGCGTCCAAGTACTCCACAGCGTGGCTGCAAGAAAGGGTATAAAAGAGGAAAAACTAATGACATGGCCTCCTTGTTCACCTGATCTGAACCCCATTGAGAACCTGTGGTCCATCATCAAATGTGAGATTTACAAGGAGGGAAAACAGTACACCTCTCTGAACAGTGTCTGGGAGGCTGTGGTTGCTGCTGCACGCAATGTTGATGGTGAACAGATCAAAACACTGACAGAATCCATGGATGGCAGGCTTTTGAGTGTCCTTGCAAAGAAAGGTGGCTATATTGGTCGCTGATTTGTTTTTGTTTTGTTTTTGAATGTCAGAAATGTATATTTGTGAATGTGGAGATGTTATATTGGTTTCACTGGTAAAAATAAATAATTGAAATGGGTATATATTTGTTTTTGTTAAGTTGCCTAATAATTCTGCACAGTAATAGTCACCTGCACACACAGATATCCCCCTAAAATAGCTCAAACTAAAAACAAACTAAAAACTACTTCCAAAAACATTCAGCTTTGATATTAATGAGTTTTTTGGGTTCATTGAGAACATGGTTGTTGTTCAATAATAAAATTATTCCTCAAAGATACAACTTGCCTAATAATTCTGCACTCCCTGTACACACAGTTCAACAATTTTGTTGAACTAAAAGCTAGGAACAAGGAACTCAAGCTAGGACACTGGAAAAGTAAGACAGAGTAGCAGGAAATATAAGAAGCACAGAGGAAATACATCTGTACCTATCAGGTGATTGTTGCACCAACATTTAAGGTTTTGCACGTAAGCGAGAAGGATGTTACGTGTAGTTTTAGACATTTGTGCGCACAGAAAGGGTTTTGAAAGAGAATATTTTATGTGTGGTCAAATTGCTTTTGAATTTTTGTGATGGGAACATGCATCCTACATACAAATTTGGAAATCCTAGTTTACACATGTGGATCATATTGTACAGATTCATAACACTTTCTTTCCGTACAACTGCTTGTGCACCCCAGCAGAAGAAGAAGAGAAGCCCCAGATAAAGCATTTTAGCCAAAGGTCAAGATTCCCAAAGAACTAGAGGCAACAGGCATGCCACCCCACTAGAGGCTGGCCATTACAGCATGAGCCAAGAACAGAGCCCAGGGGTTCATGATGCCAAAGAACCTCCAAGTGTGAGTGGGCTCCCCACCTCAATGTCAGTTACCCACTAGTCAACAATAGACACACAGAAAAGCACATGAACTGGTCTGACTCTTAGTCAAGCTCCAAGGTAAGCTGAAATTCTCCATGCCCACACTCTGTATGAATCTGAAATGCACAAGATCTCCTGCTGAATTTGGTGATATCAATCAGGAATCCAGAAAAATACATTACATAAAAGTTCTAAATTGATTTCCATGTCACTGAGTGAAAAACGTGTTTTTATTTGTTGTTGGTCATTGTCACTCACTCACTCTACAACCCATATTCAGTGTTCTGGTTTAGAGAAGGTTGTCATCCAAGATTTTTCAATATATGGCTCAGTCTACTGGGTGCTTAATGCACTAAAGTTATCCTGTACCGTTAGCAGAAAAATGGCCTCAGAGTTCAACCTCCATGGTTGGCAGTGGGGATGGTGTTCTTTCTTTCATGTTTAGCATTTCTCCTTTTCCAGTCTGATGCCAAATTGATGATTTTGATCTCATTTGATGACAGTATTGTCTTCTAAGCTTTCTCTAAATAATTTAGATGTTATAAACATAAGGCGGCCCTGTACACATCTTGCAGGTGCAGCAAAATTCCAATACGTAATGGTGTAGGTGTGTTGATGTAGTGGATCATCAAAAAGCTCCTTGTGTTTAGTTTTGGGCTCATCAGCCATCTTTCTTGTGTTGATCCTTACCTCATGAGGCATGATCTTGCACGGAGCTGCAGACTGAGTGATTGATGGTCATTTTAAACCATTCACACCTATGGGCAATTTAGAGTTTCCAGTTAACCTAATCCAGGGGTGGGCAACTCCAGGCCTCGAGGGCCGGTGTCCTGGGGATTTTAGATCTCACCCTGGGTCAACACAACTATCAAATGATTAGATCATTACCAGGCCTCTGGAGAACTTCAAGACATGTTGAGGAGGTCGTTTAGCTATTTAAATCAGCTGTATTGGATCAAGGACACATCTAAAACCTGCAGGACACCGGCCCTCGAGGCCTGGAGTAGCTCACCCCTGACCTAACCCCACTAAATGCATGTCTTTGGACTGTGGGAAGAAGCTAGAACACCTGGAGAAAACCTACACTAACATGGTTTGCATGCAAAAAATACAGAGGAAAGAACCCAGCCTGAGGGGGGAACTGAACTCAGCACCTTCTTGTTAGAAGTAACAGAGCTTACCAATGTGTCACTGTGCTGCCTGCTTGTGTGCAGTTCAGTTTAATTTTATTTATACAGCACCAAATCACAACAACAGTCGCCTCAAGGCGCTTTATATTCTAAGGTAGACCCTACAATAATACATACATACAAAATTTAACAGGGAGCCAAAGAAGGGAAGCCAATATAGGAGAAATCTGCTCTCTCTTTCTAGTCCCTGTCAGGACTCTTGCTGCAGCATTTTGGATTAGCTGAAGGCTTTTCAGCGAGTTTTTAGGACTTCCTGATAATAATGAATTACAGTAAAATAATTTTTCACCATCACTCTGAGACAGTGAATTTTCTCTTGTGGGACAACTAAAGGATTATTCTATGCTATTCTATTCTATTCTATTCTATTCTATTCTATTCGATATTTCCAATTTTAGAGATATTGCATAAATGGAAGTTAAAAATCACAGTCCTACATATTTGCTTAATTTGTGCAGTGAAGGACATATCCTGGTCAAATATGACCCCAAGGCTCCTCATAGTGTTACTGGAAGCAAGGTTATTATCGTTAACGAAAACTAACGAAATAACGAAAACTAGAAGTGAAAAAACATTTTCGTTAACGGAAATAAAAATAAAAACAAAAAAGGAAAACTAACTAAAACTGTAATGTGTGCTCACAAAACTAACTAAAATTAACTGAATTTATAACAAAAATGTGTTTAGTTTTCATTGATGTGTGCGTGTCCTACAATAGTCAAGGGTGAAAATGAAGTTTAGTTTCCAGATTTTTCCTTGCTGTGTCTCATTGTGCCAGCAGGTAGCAGCACGTTAGTCGAGTCGTCTGTGTTGCTGCTCCGTCCTCGCGCAGAATCATGTCAGGGAAAGTCGGGAGAAAGCGCCAGAGTCCAATTTGGGATTACTTTGAATATGACTGTGTTTTGGATAAAGCAAGTGTCTTGTAGTGGAAAGAGACAAATTATGAGGGACATTTCTAAAGGGGAAAAAATCCCACAAACCTTAAAGCGCAGTTGAAAAGCTCACACAAGAAGGCTAACCTAGCTTACCTTGAGAAGGGAGCACACTCAACCCGCATTCCCAGAAAACAGACGCTAACCCCAGGCAAGGCAGAGTGATGCATCCCGGGACAACAGGACGGGGACATCTACATAACTGTGAGTCAATTGCCTTAAAAAAGTTTATCAATTCACTTGAACCAAAATTACGAACACCTGGTGCTGTAAGAGTTAATAGTCTCATTGGGGCCAAGATATAAAATTTAAAGTTGCCTGGTATCAATGGTTGTTCATCTGCCTTTATTTATTTATTTATTTATGTATTTATTTATTTATTTAAAGAACCCACAGTGTTGGGAAGGTTACTTTTAAAATGTATTCCGTTACAGAATACAGATTACATGCCCCAAAATGTATTCTGTAACGTATTCCGTTACGTTACTCAATGAGAGTAACGTATTCTGAATACTTTGGATTACTTAATATATTATCATGCTTTTTACAACAACATGAATGTACTATTGCTGTGTGATTTATTACTATTAAGATAAGATAAGATAAGATAAGATAAGATAGAACTTTATTAATCCCTCGGGTGGGTTCCTCTGGGAAATTCGATTTCCAAAAAAGCACAGCACCGACAGAAGTTACAGAGTTATACACACACACATATATAAATACAGAGACAATATAAATAAAATATACGAAGGGGATAAATAGAATAAATAGGAATAAAAATAAAAATACAAGTGAATTGCACATTTTACACATTTTACTGAAGGTCCGCGGCTCCGAACTGTAGTAAAGGGACCTCTGACTAATACGGCGGGGTCCGTAGCCGAAAACTAGCTTTACTTTGTTGTCTGGGTCAACTTTTCTTGCGAGAGACAGAGAGAGGCGTTGAAAGGCTGCTCCAACAGAACTTATTGTTTTCGGAGGAAAACACGAACACGGTGTACAGTCGAGTCTTAATAGCTTACTTACAACTGGGCTCATCAGGCACTCTTCTTGGCTGCAGTGGTTATTATTATATTTACATGCTTCCAGCTCCCGTTTCTGCTCGATGACAACTCGTACCTTTCCACTCCCCTTTTTCTCCCTCCTCGCTCACAGACACATAACGTGTATGGCAGTCCATCCTCCCTGCAGCACGGACTACACTGCCCATGATGCTACATTCTTTAGAGCTATATCTGTAGCATTCTGCCTGTTAGCTTAGCACAACAACAACAACGAAAAGGCGCTCTCTCACCCAGGAAACACACAGTCGCAGAGAGAGAGAGCGTCACCCTGTAACCATGGCAACCGTAACGCTGCCGCCTGGAACAACAGAACGTAGCTGTCAAACAAAACCAAACAGTCCTGACCCGCGACAATATGAAACAGGAAAGTACCGCAGTGTAATCCATTTATTTCAACAAAGTAACTGTATTCTGAATACCACCTTTTTAAACGGTAACTGTAACGGAATACAGTTACTCATATTTTGTATTCTAAATACGTAATGGCGGTACATGTATTCCGTTACTCCCCAACACTGAGAACCCATAGGTGGAAATGTGAGTTGTCTGTCTCTGCGTGTTAGCCCTGCGACAGACAGGCGACCTGTTGACCTTTTGTTACACTTAATTATTGCAAACACAGCTAAAACTATAACTGAAACTAATCAAAACTAAATCGAAACTAAGGATTTTCAAAAAAATAAAAACTAAACTAAAGTAGCAAACAATTGGTAAAAACTAATTAAAACTGATATAAAATTGAAAATCTGAAGTCAAAACTAAATAAAAATAAAAACTAATGAAAATTGCAAAACTATTAAAACCCTGACTGGAAGCCAAGATAATGCTATCTAGAGGAATGACACAATATTGTGTCTGATGACACAATATTGAGAAATTTCCTGGAATTTTAGGGTCAAGTACAAAGGGAAAGTTGTCACCAATCTTTTTGCCAATTCCAGCCTATTTTCAGTCTACAGTCTATTTTCTTAAATTTGGGATTGATATTCAGTCTCTCACTATTAAAATGAAACCATAAAAATTACAGACTGTTCATTCCTTCATAAATGAGCAAATTCTGTATTCAGCAGAAGATCAAAACATTATACCCTCCTATGTTTAGAAACCTGTCAAATATACAGTCCTCATGAGAACATTTCTCATTTATCTAAATTAAGAAAGTTTTCCTTTTTAATAAATTGTGTATTTGAAATGGAACAAAAAGATTGCAGGCGATAGAATCAAACATGTGGGCTGCTCTATTTGACTGAAAACACCCCCAATTAACATTCAGCTCCAGAATTTAAAAACTTGGCTGCCTCTCAAGTTCATATTTAATCTCAGACCTAGACCTTACACCATAGAACTGAAACAACCTTTATACTGAGCCATGTCAACCCCATTGTTTTTCATGACTGCAGGGAAAAGGTGGTCATTTGGATTCTGTAGACCCACACAATGACCTTCAAGCCCCAACAGTTTCAGGATCTTATTCTGGATCCTGAATCACTGGATAGTTTCCTCCTGATGGGCAGGCACAGTGCACATATTGTTAACAGAAACCCACTCCTTCATTCACAATACACAGTTTCTTTCCTGTCCCTACCACACCCTGCTTACTATTGTCCTCGCATACAAACACAAAATATCATATTGGGCTTGTCTATAGTTCACCTCCACAGGCACAGCTTTTACTTTCTCAGTCTTTCTTTTTTCTCCATGCCTTAATTTTTTGAGCCAAGTCACTATTCTTTGCATTGTAATCTGTCATTCTGTCTTTGTGCTGTTATTTCTCATTTGGTAACTACCAAAAATATTGGTACTTATAAAAATGTTACCTTTCTACACAACTTGAGCACTCAAAGTGCTTCCTACTACAAGTGTCTTTGAAGTATTCCCAGTCACCATGATCATGGTAGTCTAAGGGGCTTGGAGATAAAGTGGCCAAACGTCTTTAGATTTATTGAAAATGTATCATGTGCTTCATCACATGAGTCAAGATTTGAAAGATCTGTTTAGACTTACATTACAAGACTTAGACTTCAAAAGAAAGTAATTCAAAGAAAGTAATTTATATTACTTTCTTCTTACTCCATAAAATGACCTGAAACACACTGTCTCATAATTGCTAGTTAACAATATAATCCTACTCTGGGCTATAGTTCAGGATCAGAATCAGAATACTTTATTAATCCCTAAGGAAATTTTGTAATTCCACACACGAACACAAATTCCTATCCTAATGAGGACCAGTGTTGGTCAAGTTACTTGATAAAAAGTAATCAGTAACTAATTACTGACTACTTCCCCCCAAAAGTAATCCTGTTACTTGTCACGTACACAGTCATACACAGTACGATATGCAGTGAAATGCTTAGACAACTGCTCGTGACCTAAAGAAAAAAAAAGGAAAAGGCTATGAATAAGATAGGAAATAAATATGAAAAATTAAAAAGGGTAAATTTAACTAGGAAGGAATAAAATATAAATTAAGGTTAAAAATGAAATAACTGTACAACACAAATTAGAATGAAGGGTAAATTTAACTGGGAAAGAATAAGATAAAATATATAAATTAAAGTTGAAAATAAAATAACTGTACAACAAAATACACAATATAGAACTAAATAAGAATGTATGAAGAAATCTAAATATAAATAAATATATACACAATAACAGCAGCTGTACAAGTATTAACCGGAAATGAAGAATATAGTGACCAGTGTTGTGCAAAACCAATGTCCAGAAAGTCCAGTGTGTGTGTAAGAACCATATGTGTGGGTCAGTACTGTGTGGTGGTGTGATTGAGAGACCGTATCGCCTGCGGGAAGAAGCTCCTCCTCAGTCTCTCTGTGTTGGTCTTCAGGGAGCGGAATCGCTTTCCTGACCTCAACAGAGAGAACAGTCTGTTGTTGGGATGGCTGAGGTCCTTCACGATCTTCCTGGCCTTGGTCCAGCACCGCCTGCTGTAGATTGAGTGCAGGTCAGGGAGCTCGGAGCGGATGGTGCGCTCAGCTGACCGCACAACCCTCTGTAGAGCTCGTCTGTCCTGCATGGTGCTGTTCCCGAACCAGGTTAAGATGTTTCCCGCCAGGATGCTCTCTATGGTGCACGAGTAAAAGTTCCTGAGCACCTTGGAGGGCAGTTGGAAGTCTCTCAAGCGTCTGAGGTGGTAGAGACGCTGTCGGGCCTTTTTCACCACGGTGTTGATGTGACAGGACCATGACAGGTCCTGCGTGATGTGAACTCCGAGGTATTTGAAGCTGTCCACTCTCTCCACTGGGCACTCGTTGATGACGGGGGTCTGGTAGTTCCTCTCCTGCTTAGTGCTGAAGTCCACTATCAGCTCCTTTGTCTTACTGACGTTTAGAAGGAGGTTGTTCCTCTGGCACCAGTTCTCCAGATTCCTAATCTCCTTCAGGTAGGCCGTCTCGTTGTTATCAGAGATCAGGCCCACCACGACGGTGTCGTCAGCAAACTTGATGATGGTGGTGGAGCTGGTAGTGGCCACACAGTCATATGTGTACAAAGAGTACAGCAGGGGGCTCAGAACACACCCCTGGGGGGCTCCAGTGCTGAGAGTGGTGGAGGCTGAGACATGTCCGCCCATCCTTACTGCCTGTGGTCTGCCAGTTAGGAAGTTGGAGATCCACTGACACATAGATGAGCTGATAATAAATAAACTGAATGAAATAACTGCAATATTTCAACATGTCACTTATTTGACAAAGATGTAGTGACTTGATACCAATTAAGCCACTACGAGGCTCAAGTGGAGAGTACTCCTTTGCTGACTCACTCTTAAACAGACCAACAAACAAATTGCAAATCCCACGTGACATACTATACCATGACAACCATAATCCCTGGATTAGACATGCAAATACCTTGCACACTACCTTATCACCTGATCAACAATCAATGGTCATTGAATAATGGTTTTTGATCAGTTTTTGTTGATCAATGGTTTTGACAATCTGCATATTAATGATCAAGGAACTGAGCTCACAGCCCATTGTTCACCATTTATTGCGCAAAGGTACTGTGGGGGAAGCCTGCAGTCAGACTGAGACTGAAGAAGTCCCTTGGATGAGTGACGAAATGCTGAAAAGGCTATGTCCAGATGAACAGAATGAACTTTTTGGGATTTCCTTACTTTACCTGCATGATTGAGCATGGATCAAGACAAAAATTCAGTATTATTTCTGTTCATATTATAAGTTATGTTGTTTTGTTAGCATTTTAAGATGTCTGTTAACAATCTCTTTATGTACTTGCACTGAATGCATCCATGTGCTAATTTTA
Organism: Diplotaxodon limnothrissa; assembly: GCF_057381915.1. Lineage (NCBI taxonomy): Eukaryota > Metazoa > Chordata > Actinopteri > Cichliformes > Cichlidae > Diplotaxodon > Diplotaxodon limnothrissa. Next base: position 43,105,060 of record NC_140596.1, read on the forward strand.
GCTTTCTGACCTATGTGACGTGATGATCATATCATACACAATTAAGTTGTGATGCACTTTGACATAGTTTTAAAACCTTTTATTTTTTCTTCATTAATAACTCTGGAGTACTTCTTTTTGGATCTTTTAGGCTTTATTTGCACTCCTGTATTGCTTTAAGTCACAGAGTGTATAATACTTGTATGTTGTGATATTGTTCACAACTTAATTTAAAGAGACTATAACTGCTCCTGAAGGTTTTTCATGTTCGAAGTAGAATAAAGGGCCATGCTCCAACTGATGTTTAACCAGTATTTTAATCTTCTTTTCACCAGCAAACACCGTGAAAAACTATGTTGAAATGATCAATGAAAAACACGGATATTATGTCAGCAGAATAAAAATTACAACTCAAATAAAACATACACACAAAGTAAATGCACCAACATACTGTGTGCGCCTTTCTACTCAACATTCATGAGCAATTGTGGTCCATATTTTCCATATTTTCACCTTGTACACAAGTCAGCCTACTCCCATTTGGTTCGAGCCCTCAGTCTCTGGCAACATGTGCGCTTAATTACACATCACCCCAAAGCACCACAAAGCGCCATACTCAGGTCGACCAGTAGGTTGCGACAAAACAACATGAAACCAGATTAAACACCAACTTTTGAACATTGCAATCACATAATAATTACATTTTAATGTGACAGCTACAGAAACTGTATGAGAAGCAATAAATTTTTTATTTTGTAGTTTTCACTGTGTTGAAACGATGTCCAAAGAACTGTCAGACATTGCTCAGAACTGTGTTAGCTGAAGAAAATAAATGGCTAGACCCATTAGAGACTCTCTTCTGTTATTATTGATGCCAGGGGCTGCTACATATGCTGCAAATCATTAAGCATACTGGCAACTATCTCTAGATCATGTTAATAACATTAATCATGAAGAAATCTACTTTATATAACCTCTGAGAGGAGTTGTACATTCCTGTTAACATTTTTCCAAACAATATGTACGTGTGCTTCTAGCCTTGAGCAAACTGTCATTGTTTATTTAACAAAACCTAAGCCAAAATCTGATTCGCCGTAGATTCATTGATTGAGTCATTAATTGATTCATTGTAGCTTGTGGAACCATGTTTACCAGCAATAACTTAAAGTTACCATTTTCTATATGACTTTAACAGTCAGTCACATCATTGTGGAGAAATATTGGGCCACGCTATTCACAATGTTGCTTCAGTTAATTGAGGTTTGTGGGCATTTGTTTATGCACAGTTCTATTAATATCATACTTTAACATTTAAAATCTAACTGAGGCCTGTGAAGTCTGAGATGTAGCTTTGCATATTTTGCAGTTTCCTTCAGCTTCCACGGTTTAAACTTGAGGTAAAATAACTGAGACTTCCACACATGGGAAGATTGGCAACTGTCTTGAATGTTCTCCACTTGTGACTGATATTTCTCACTGTATCATTCCTCAGATTGCTTGAAAATCACCTTATAACCCCCTTCACTGATGGGCAGGAGCAATTGCTTCTCTAATATCGTTGCTGATGACTCTCCTCCTTGGGGTTTTGTTAAAAACACCTCAATATTCAAATTCAGCAACTGCAAAAATTACATAAATAGATAGAAAAATCATTTATTCCTTATTATCATTTTGCATTTTTGTACAACAAAACCTTTTTCAACTGCAGTCTTTTTCACAACAGCATATACAATAAATAAAGTATAAGAAGAATAAAAAGAACATAGTAGATACTAAACTGGCTATTGCTAAGTTCTTTGAGTCGGAGAGTGTAATTAAGAATAAATACAAAAGAATAAATAACACACATTATAATGTCCACCTCATTCCTGACAGGACCATGACAGATGCCTGGTGGATTCCTGACTGATTGCCGGCTGATCTGTGACTTTAATGATATCCCCCACCTGTGACTTGTACAATACAAGGAATATTAATGCCCCCTCGCAGCATTTCTGAAAACCAGTGTTAATGTCTTGTACATCCACCAGGGGACGCAGTGCAAATGGAAGTTTATTCATGTTTTTGCATTGAGCAGAGGTTCTATAAATATAGCAGAGGTTGTGCACACTGAGCACGCAAGAAAACAAAAAGTGATGCTTACACTTGGTGGTAGAGCAGGTCAGCTACTGATTGCAAGGTTGGTGGCATGTAGACTAGGGGGTCTGCATGCCAAGTATCCTTGGGGAAGATACTAACCCCCATCCATCAGAGCGTGAAAGTGTGTGAATGTTAGCTAAACAGCACAAAGTATAGAAGAAAGTATTTGTGTGATTGGGTGAATGAGTCGTGTTGTATAGAGCGCTTTGAGTACTCCGACAGAGTAGAAAAGTGCTATATAAGAACCAGTCCATTTACGAATGTTGTCTTTGTTCAAAAATGAAAATCGAAATTTTAACTCAAATCGATTGGTTGGTCCTGTCAGAGAAGAGTGTATTTTAGACGTGATACAAAAGGCCAAGTCAGACAGAGAGCACCATGGTAGCAACAACATTCATGTGCTTGTGCATTCTGTCATAATAAAATCTACGTGCATCTACTGTACATGTATTGGCAATCTGTCCATGCCAGTTACTGTATGCATTGGCTTAGTAAATAAATGAGCAAACATAGCAGCAATGATCGCATTCACGCATGGTTACTTTCAGCAGTACTCAAAGCACAAAGTTGCCTGCTGCTAATATTTGTACAGTACATTCCTTTTTTAATATTGTGCTGTGAACTGGACACTCCAAATGCAACAACAGATAACGGTTTGTTCAAAATATTTCTGATGATTAATAAGGTAAGTGAAATGTTGCTGTAGAAGTTCACCAGGTAGCTCTTGCACTGTGCTTAAAACTATTGGTAATTCTTGCCATTTACACTTTCCAAATTAATCAAAAGTCATAGCAGTATTTTTATGATTTATTTTAATAATGTGTTTCAAAACTTTTGCACTGTGAGAGAGACACGACAGGGAAACAACCCCCATGCCTTCCTGGAGATCTTCAGGGCCACAGCAGAGACGTGCCGTTGGCCAAAGGAGTGGTCGCTGGGGCTGCTCCTGCTGCAGTCTGGCAGAGCCCAGGCAGTGGCTCTCAGCCTGCCCACAGCAACAAGGTGCAGGTTTGCGGGTGTCCACCGAGCAATCATGGATGGCTTGGGCCTGGTATGTCTGCAATGCATTCAGCAGAGATGTGGGGTAGTCCGGACCTACTTGCATTTTGCATTATTGAAAGAAAGGCTTTATTGATTGAGTCGTGACACTCACACAGAAGAGGAATGCCAAAAATGATTTTCCAGGTGGCTCACCAAAACGCCATGGCAGGGCATATGAAATATGCTAAAACTCTGGAGCAAATAATGGCCAGATTTTATTGGCTGGGAATCTGAGCAGATGTGCGCTGATGGTGTGCGCCCTGCCTGGACCATCAGCTGGTTAACCAGCTGGCCATCGCAAAAGTGCCCATTACTATGTAAGACTGCTTTCTTCCATTTGCGCAACATCTCTAAAGTTAGAAATATCCTGTCTCAGAGTGACGCTGAAAAACTAGTTCATGCATTTATTACTTCCAGGCTGGACGACTGTAATTCATTATTATCAGGAAGTCCTAAAAACTCCCTGAAAAGCCTTCAGCTGATCCAAAATGCTGCAGCAAGAGTCCTGACAGGGACTAGAAAGAGAGAGCAGATTTCTCCTGTTTTGGCTTCCTGTTAAATCCAGGATTCAAAATCCTGCTCCTCACATACAAGGTCTTAAATAATCAGGCCCCATCTTATCTTAATGACCTTGTAGTACCATATCACCCTATTAGAGCACTTCGCTCTCGCTCTGCAGGCCTACTTGTTGTTCCTAGAGTATTTAAAAGTAGAATGGGAGGCAGAGCCTTCAGTTTTCAGGCCCCTCTTCTGTGGAACCAGCTTCCAGTTTGGATTCGGGAGACAGACACTATCTCTACTTTCAAGATTAGGCTTCAAACTTTCCTTTTTGCTAAAGCATATAGTTAGGGCTGGACCAGGTGACCCTGAATCCTCCCTTAGTTATGCTGCAGTAGGTGTAGGCTGCCGGGGATTCCCATGATGCATTGAGTTTTTCCTTTCCAGTCACCTTTCTCACTCACTATGTGTTAACAGACCTCTCTGCATTGAATCATATCTGTTATTAACCTCTGTCTCTCTTCCACAGCATGTCTTTATCCTGTCTTCCTTCTCTCACCCCAACCGGTCGCAGCAGCTGGCCCCGCCCCTCCCTGAGCCTGGTTCTGCTGGAGGTTTCTTCCTGTTAAAAGGGAGTTTTTCCTTCCCACTGTTGCCAAAGTGCTTGCTCATAGGGGGGTCATATGATTGTTGGGTTTTTCTCTGTATCTATGAAGCGCCTTGAGGCGACTTTTGTTGTGATTTGGCGCTATATAAATAAAATTGAATTGAATTACTATTAATGGAGGTCCCATTTGAACGCATTGTCAAGGACCTCATCAGGCCATTTCACCGGAGTGCACGTGGATATTGCTTTATATTAGTTCTGGTGGATTATGCCATGCAATATCCCAAAGCAGTGCTGGTTGGCTGAAACGTTTAATGTTTAATAATGAAGAACCTTAAAACATTACTTTCAGCATCAACTTTGTTTTAAAGCCTTTAAAATATATACCGTTCAATAGTCGACCTTTATCTTACAGAGATGTGATGATTTTATGGATAATTAAAGTCAGTCATATATCTACAAACACAACAAGCTGAAAGTCAGTGATGCTGCTCGGTTTGCAGTCCTGAACATCACGGCACAAGCAGGATTCACTGCACTGTTAATGTTAGCTATGTTACATTGCTGCCTCTGTTCGGTGGTGTCGAGCCAATTAGACTTCAACGTTTGTTTCAACGAGCTGACGGTTCACTCGTTAAGCTGAAAGAAAGATGCTAGACAATCTGCTCCCTGTTTGTGAAGGATTGCTAGAAAAGTTTTTTAAAAAATTATTAGGTAAAAATTAGGTAATGTTAAAATAATGTTATCATCCCAGTGTTTCCAGTGTGGGAGAAAGTACTCAGGGCCTTCAAGTTACACACCATGAAAGGCAGCAACAAGTATAATGTTCAGAAACCTAAAGTATGTATCAGCAGCAGAATGGAGCTAAAATAAATGTTGGTTTCAGTTCTATGAAGCTTTGAGTATTTTGGATCAGTAGCTGCTGTGTTTGTTGCATCATATTGCTGTAACTGTTTATATGCTTTATATATTCTGAGCTAAGTTGATCTATAGTGTTACATCATATTCTATAAGGATGTTATGTGTTTGTAGACTTTCTGCCCAGTTTGACCCATTTAGCAGAAGTCAGCCTGTTTAAGGCTCTGATGTCTATTCTGTGTGACTTAAAGCAGTTATGACATGGTCTGATTTTCTCACCCAATAAAGGAATATTTCACATATCAGTATAGCAGACATCTTGCTCCTCCCCCTTTTGTGAGTGTGGACACTTCCTCTCTTTGCTCTTTAAATGCTTTGCTTCTTTTATTGATTTTTATTGATTTTTATGCTGATTTTTTTCCCTTTTTTCTATATGAGCTTACCTGCGATAACTTCTGGACACTTATAGATCATTAGGATTAAAGTGTTCTTAACAGAAACAGCAACATTTTTATAGTTACCTTATCTTCAGCGCTCCGTGTGTTTGTGGCCTAGACACAGCTGAAGCCTGATTACAGCGTCTGGGCACCGAACAGCCTCAATAGCCTGGAAAGGTGCTAACCGCTAGGCTAACTAGCAACAAGATGCCTTCCCTCTCCACAGATAACTACCACAGCCTCCTGCAGAAGATTGCAGTACTGGAGACAAAAATTCATCGCTTAGAAGTAAACGTGGAGGTAAATGGACTGTGTGGAAATGAAACAACCTTGCCTTTGACTCAAAACAATGGCGATGAGCAAGCTAGTACACAGCTAAGGAGCACAGATAACATGACCAAGAAAGTAGACTCTGTGCATTATTATAAATCCTCAAGTGATAATCCCCCCTTGGACTGTCTTGGTGCAAAACCAAGACATAAATCACGTCTCCTGGAAGGGGGAGGACGTACCACAGGCAGGGCACAGCGAGCTGAAATCTCTGAAACCGACTGGCCTTCACTTCCTACGAGACAGAGAAGCTCTTCTACCCCTGTATACGAGAGGAAACAGGACTGGACAACCGTGAATAGGAAGGTTAGCAACAAACCTCCAAAACAACTGAATGTGAAACTGCAGAACAGATTTGCTCCACTATCAAAGGACCCTGGATCGATATCGGACAACCATCCATCTAAAAGCAGCGAAATAAGGTCTGAAAATCTGTTGAAAAGTGAAAGGCCACAGGGAAAGCTAAAGGCTAGGCCTGAAACTCTGATTGTGGGTGACTCTGCTGTAAAGGATGTACAAAGGATGTGCGGTAAGAACACTAAAGTCGTTGTTTGCACTGAATAAATGGCTTATATCAGCATGTACTGACCACTCGGTGCATTTTATCAACAACTTTAATATTTTTTGGGAACGCAGGCATCTGTTTAAAGCAAATGGATTTAATTTTAACAAGTCAGGGGTGAAACTGTTCACCTCCAACTTGTTTTATTCCATACGTCATCCATCTGTGCTTGGTGCCAAGGCTGAGATAAACGAGGAGTTATCTCATAAAGAGGAACAAACAGTACTCCAAGAACAGACAAAGCCCAGCAGAAACCTTGAGGAGGAGCTCCATCTGCCCCCACCCGGGAAGAGCCTCAGAAAGGAGAGACATCTGAGGCAAGAAGAGGGGTCCCTATTTGCCTCCAACTCTCTCAACAACACCAACGACCAGGACAAGGGACCACGACCTTCCCCAGTCCCCCAAACCCCTGACAGGCCATCACCCTCCTCCCCTCCCTTTCTCCCTCCTCCCCACACCTGAAATTCACTGAGGAGATGATGGAGCGGGTCAATGCTGGGCCCAGATCTACCCCCCGGCCCAATCCCTTTTTGTCCCCCATAAACCCCCCACCAGAGCAGCCAAAGGTTCGCCATCGAGCCCCACCCTCAACAGAGCAATCGAAGTCACATTGCCCAGCCTCGCCCCCCTTAGTTCCTCCTTACCACCTTCATGCTCTGTCTCCGCAGTCTGATGCGTGATGTGTGAAGGGTCCGGGCTGCGAGGATTATGGCAGTGATGACTTTTCCCAGGAGAAGCTGGGACCCTGTTTACTAGAAGGTTTTAAAATTTCTGTACTTTTAGGTGACAGGAGACATGTGGCCTGGTCAAAACACTGAGAGGTGCACTCTAACAGATCTTTAAATATAGTAAACATACCTTGTGTGCCACAGACTGCTCCCAAACACGAGGGGACAAGTAATACCTCTAAAACACTTAAGTTGGCTTTATTAAACATTAGATCTCTAGCTGGGAAAACATTTTTAATTAATGATTTAATCACTGAGCACAGCCTTGATTTTATGTTTTTAACTGAAACTTGGTTGGACCAAAGTAACAGTGGAGCTGTTCTCATCGAGACGACCCCTCCTAACTACAGTTTTATCAGTGAGGTCAGGGTGAGCAGGAGAGGAGGGGGGGTCGCTGTCTTATTTAATGAATCATTTCAATGTAAGCAGCTATCTCCTGGAAGTTTTCAGTCTTTTGAATATGTGGCTTTACAGCTGAAGGCCCCATCCAAAGTTGTGTTTCTTAATGTTTACAGGCCTCCCAAATACTGCACAGACTTTTTTAATGACCTCAGTGAACTGCTGTCTGTGATCTGTGTTGATTTCGACTGTGTAATTATTGCTGGGGATTTTAACATTCATGTGGACAACCCTCAGGACAAAGGGACTAAAGACCTGAGTAACACTCTGGGCAACTTTGGGCTGACTCAGCATGTAACAGAGGCCACACATAATAGAGGACACACTCTTGACCTACTTGACTTGATATTGATATTGTATCACTGCGGGGCTGTATACTGTTGATCTAAAGTGAAATTATCCTGTGGAAACAGGAATTTTCCATTTTAGAGCATTTTGAAATCACTGAAAGTTAGGTCAATTATGGACAATTTGAAAAGGCTTTTATTTTTGAAAGCAAAATCAGAATGACTTGATATTGATATTGTATCACTGTGGGGTTGTATACTGTTGATCTAAAGTGGAATTACCCTGTGGAAACAGGAATTTTCCATTTTAGAGCATTTTGAAATCACTGAAAGTTAGGTCAATTATGGACAATTTGAAAGGGCTTTTATTTTTGAAAGCAGAATCAGAATGACTTGATATTGATATTGTATCACTGTGGGGTTGTATACTGTTGATCTAAGGTGGAATTACCCTGTGGAAACAAGAAGTTTTCATTTTAGAGCATTTTGAATCGTTAGGAGATTAAGTCAAATATCGGCAATTTCAAAGGGCCATTACTATGAAAAGCAAAATCAGAAAGAATTTATTTGATATGGTATTACTGTGAAAAAGACTGCGGTTGGAAAGTGTTGATACAAAGTTCAAATAGTATTTGGAAATACGACTTTTGCTTTTAAGAGCATTATGAATTCATTGAAAGAGTAGTTCAAAAATGAAGATTCACAGGGCTTTTACTTTGAAATCCAAAATAAGATGGCCTTGATAGTGACAGGGCACAATTAGGGTACAAGGCTGTGTCATATAGATGTAACATTAGAGTTTGTAAAAAAAAAAAAAAAGCCTAAATTATATGTTATTATGTTCTTAACATATCTGTTAATTCACTCGAAGTTGGCTTTTATTTTGAAATCCGGTTTCCACATCCATTCCCGTAATACTTTGAATACACAGGGAACGTAAAATAAACTGGAGGCTGACTTGACTGCAAGTCTCGAATTGGAGGCTGGCTTGACACCAGTAAACTAACGCCAGTTCTTCAGTAACTGACGAGGGCTCAAGCATCTCCGCACCAACGGTAAGTTATTTTAAAAAAAGCCAGAGAAACGAGCTGCAGAAGCTGTAACATAATGTTAGCATTTACTTTGGCTGATCCAAGTACGTCCATTAAATGTGTTGTTTTTGAGAGACTCATGTTGTACTTTTATTTTAACAGTGATGAGTGTCGAACTAGTTGTTTCGCTAAATTAAGTAACTCACCTGAAACGTAAATGAGAGCTGTGGCAGAAACGCAAAGCTGCAGTCTTGTCAGACTGTTTTTTTTTCAGTCATCCGTTCGTTCGCTCCGGTGAATGCATCCAAACTTTGCAGAAAGTCCTATTAGTTTAAAAAAAGTTGATATATTGTTGAAATACGTGTTGAAATCAGCTGGTAAAAGCCAGTCAGCTAACTGAATAGGTCACTATCATGTTTACATATGTGTTCAAGGTCAACTTAAGCCATGTCCACACGTACACGGGTATTTTTGAAAACAGAGATTTTCCGTTTTCGTTTTAAAAAATAATCCCGTCCACACGTAAACGCAGAAATGAAGGAAAACGCTGCTATGAACATGCCAAAGCAGCAGGTGGCGATATATTCCTAACCGTGCAGAAATGTTGGCCAATCAGAAGTCTAGAAGCCTCAGTGGGAAAAAGTAAACAAAGCTGGGGCATAGAAGCAGAACCGAGTCGTATGTGTGGAGGGACAGTAACTGTGTGTATATGTAAGCATTTAAACACTGCAGAGAGTAGAATTAACAGTATTGTAGAAATTCATTTCACCGAAACAATAACGTGGCGCACAGTGTGACGTCAAAAAATGAGCACACCTTTGACGCTGCGTTTTCTCCATTTTTCTGTCCACACATAAATGCAAAAACGGAGTTTTAGAAAATATCCACCCTGGCCGGAGTTTTTAAAAATCTCCGTTTTCAGTGACCAAAAACGCCGTTTACGTGTGGACGAAAGGTGCAAACGCATAGAGAAATCTGCGTTTTCAAAAATACCCGGGTACGTGTGGATGTAGCCTAAGAGAATGACTATTAGGCAAAGCAAACCAAAATTACATGATTTGTTCAGAGTTACTGTCAAAAAAATTTTAAACACACAAAAAAAAAATACTCATCTTCACATTAATAAGAGCATTAAAGTCAATATAACTTTTATTGTCAGTATTGGTCTTTTTTTTTTTAAAGGTGAAACTACTAAATATAACATATTTCAAATTGTCAGTAACTTGTCCGACAGTAAATAACTGACATAACTAATTACTTTCATACAAACCAATCAGTAAGTTATTTTGTATATTTTTTTAAATGAGTAATCAGTTATAAATAACTATTTGCATTTCTGAAGTAACAGTAAGACTACTGACAACATTAACTGTTACTTTTCTTTTCTAAAACTATCTTTTGTTTTTCTTTTCTTTACCTTTTTTTCTTAGTAACTCAGGAGGTTATGTTTTTGGTGGCATTTGTCTGACTGTTAGCAAAATAACTCAAAGTTATGGACAGATTTTAAATTTTCAGGAAATGTCACAAATGGGCCAATAAACAAGTAATTCAATTTTGGGGGTGATCAGGCATGATCAAGGAATTTAAACTATACTGTACTGAACTCTCCATGTGCTTTGCTAGTCTTATTAATCTATTATCAAGTACTGCTTTGTTTGTCATTTTAGTTGTCATTTTAAAAGCTCAAATTAAAGACATCAGTCAGTAAAAATACATCTACCTTGTACCTTATGGGCATGAATCTAGCTAACTAATGAATGCAATATTGTTTGGTGATTGCTACCTATCAATGCAATTATTTATTTCTGTTTTAATAGATATGTTTTTGTTATTCTGTTTCAGAGTGGATTTCAAGAAGATGGAGAGGGTCACCTGAATCTTGACATTTATAAACATGCAACTGCATTTCTTCTTCAAGCCAAGGAAACCCATCGACTGACACAGGTAATTTATGCCATTAATTTTCCATTGAATTGTATTTCATTGTTAGAGAACCTAAAAGCAATATGCTTAACTTATGCTGAACAGTGCTCAAGCTATAACTTGGGCACTGTTCAGACCTGGCATCTTGAATAGATCATTCAAGATGTCATAAATGGACAGCTTTAGGTATGTGAGTGAAACACCTGACATTCGAATGTGTCTCCATGTACTTCATGGGTGACCACTCAGATCTCACTCCCCCACTATATATGGAAATAGACATGTATGTTGCATCCAAAATCTGCCTATCACTATATTTCCTTAGCATGAGCTAAGAATAGAGACAACATAATACACACAACACAAATTTTCAATTTGCATTTCCACCTATGATCCGATTCCTCAAAATGCATTATAATTAAGTGAATACAAGGTTTTAACGTTGCATAAGGCAATATTATTCTTTACAAAAAAAATTGGGTGGTGGGGGTAACTTATTTTGCTCATTGCATCGCACTAACTTTATGTAACTGAAGGTTTCCTTTTTCAAAAATTGTGTCTGTGAGTTTGCATGTTGACTGTGTTTTCATATGAATTTTGTAATTAAGGTTTTTTCCTTTGTTTTTCCTCTTCCACAGAGAGCTGTTAACCACTTCGTGAGTGGAATCCAGCAATATCAGGCCGTATTATTGGAGCACTTAAAACAACAAATGAGTGACATGATTGAGAGACATTCTGGGGACCTGGATCAACTAAAGAGTGATGCAGTGGGGGTATTTGACCAGTTTGTTGACCCTTTCACTCAAATTGCTTCCACACATTTGCAGGAAAAGACTATCAAAGAACTGTTAAAACCAGTTGAACCAGAGATTATTGTCACAAAACAAACAGTCTGTTATTCGAAGCGTGGAGACTCCAGGGTTCTTGCCATTAAAGACCATTGTTTTCATTACATACCGTTGTTGAAAAGTTTGGAGCAGCTGCTATCACATCCAAGAATGCTTGCAATGATTGATGAGAGGCCAAAGCCATGCAAGGATGGCTTTCTTCATGATTTCATTGATGGAGACATTTTTAAGTGGCACCCACTGTTTATTAAAGTCCCTACAGCATTACAGTTGATTTTATATACAGATGAAATTGAACTATGCAATCCTCTTGGATCTCGGGCAAACAAGAACAAGCTGTTATTGATTTATTACACCTTAGGTAACATCAGCCCTAAGTACAGATCAAGACTTCCTGCTATTCGTCTGCTTGCCATGGTAAAATCAAAAGATCTTTCCCGTTGTGGTATAGATGAGATATTTGAGAGGATTAACCGTGACTTAATTGAGCTGTGTGATGGTGTCCAAGTTGTCACTGCAAGGGGTGAGAGGACAATTCATGGGGCACTCATATCTGTGTGTGGAGACACTCTAGCTCAGCATGAAGTGGCTGGATTTAAGGAAGGAGTGGGTTTTGCCTACAGTAAATGCAGGCACTGCGAATGCCACTTTGAAGACATGCAGGAAAAATTTAATGAAGATTTTTTTTGTTAAAAGGACCATGGCCAGTCATAACAGGCAATGTAATGACATTGAGAAGGCAAGTACGGACTTTCTGAAAGACAAACTAAAAATAACGTATGGTATAAACAGGAGAAGCAAGTTAACAGACTCTCCTCACGTTGATATAATCAATCAAACCCCGCAAGACATCATGCATGTTATCCTTGAAGGCGTTGCCCCATATGAAATCAAATGTGTTTTAAAGAATCTTGTGCTTTCAGGGCAAATGAACTAAGATTCATTCAATAGTGCAATTTTGTGTTTCCCTTATTCTCCTGTTGATGTGAGGGATAAGCCTTGCCCCATATCTGTCAGTACGCTTTCATCAAATGACAATAAATTGAAACAGTCAGCTGGGCAGATGCTGGTTTTGTTGAAGATCCTTCCATTTCTTATGGACAAAATTGGAGAAAATCATTACACACAAATGCTACGTAACATGTTAGAGATCATAAAAATTCTGTTTTCACCTATTATTGCTGTCTCAACTCTCTCCAGATTGAAGCTTTTAATAGAGCAGCATTTAAAACATTTCAAACAACTGTTTCCAGATTAAAATATTATACCTAAACAGCATTATTTACTGCATCTTCCTTCTCAGATTAAGGCTCTTGGTCCTACAGTGAGGCATATGTGTATGCGTTTTGAGTCAAAACATTGTTTCTTCAAGCAGTGGGCTCTGAAAAGTAGTTTTAAGAATATTTGTAAATCTCTTGTGAAGCACAACCAACTTTATGAATGTAGTCAGAACGTGCATGAGAAACATCCCATTTTTTCAAGTGAAGTCGACATGGTTCCAGCCAAAGAGGTGAAAAATGTTCATTATGTAGAAGGCAAGATTAAAGACTTCATTGAGCAAGTTGAACATGTAGTTTCTGTACAGTGGATTATGCTACATGGAAATATACATTCATGTGAAAAATCTTTGGTTATTTCTGATGTCATAAATGATGCTCCAGAGTTTGCACTTGTTAAAAACATCTATATTGTAAATGCATCTGTGTATTGTTTTGAATGCCAGCCTCTCTCTACAGTTGGGTGGAATGATCAATATTTAGCTTATGAGGTAGAAGTTCCCTGTCTAGCTCAGGCAAATATTTTTGTGGATGCTGGAAATCTTGTTGATTATACAGCGTACCACTATGTAAACTTTAATAACAGCAAGTACATTCCAGTGAAGTATGATCTAACTGACATCATCAAACATTATTCTTGAGTCTTTTGTGAATATGTGGGCTGAAATAAGGTTTTTAAAGACTGGCAAAAAAAATTGTTCTATTTACTTTTTATTTTACTTTTGGCGCAATCTGTTCAGTGCAACACAACTGAGAGGGAAACAATTTCAGTGTTTTGCCTCTTTTTCAATGTCACATTGATATGGTTTGACTGATAAATACACTGTGCTTAAGATACTAAGACTCATAATAATGTAATGTTGGGCATGATATTAACCTGCAGTTCTCAATAAAGTAGATTTGATGTCCTGATTCAAGTTAGGTCTATTTCTTGAAACAAGATGATAAATCTTTTACAAATAACACAGCAGCTTAAAACGTTTATGAAATGCCAAAAAAGCTTGTTTCGTGTGAGATATGACTCAAAACAATATGTTTTCAAGAGTTTTTCACTTAACAAGATATCCAAGATGCACTGTCTAAAAACAAGTTCCTATATCTCACTGAAACGTTACTCTTTAGCGGATTATGGCTTATTTTAAGTGTGATTAGATATTTTGACTTGAAATAAGACAAATATACTTGGTAAGATTTTGAGTTTTTGCAGTGTAACTGAGGCAGATCTACCCTGATGGACAATGGGGACTCTAACCCACAAAATGACCAACAAAGGTCTGACCTAATGACCAACCGGGACTTTAACCCAGTATTTAAACTTTTCCTAGCAGACTCTAACTGCTTTCATTTCTTTCTTCTTAGCAGACTCTACTGCTTCTACTCATGAGATTTTTCATCAAAATCAAAACAGACATCCACCAGTAATTTCAGTGAGTAGACTTAAATGTTATCATGTCCAATTTGGCACACTTTGGAAATAATTCAACAGGTAGTGCCTTACCTTTGGATAAGCCGGCTTATGCCCACTCACTTCGACTACTGGAATTCATGTCTGCCCGTCAGACCACCGAATTTTACCACCGAAGATTATATTATTAATGCAATGGTAATGATGATAATTATTTAACAATAGCAGTAAAATTTCCCTGCTCCACATCGGTTTTCAGCGTTATTTTGTTATCGTTTTTATCGTTAACTCGGTTTTCCTGGTCTTTTCACGTGTGTTATGAATAAATCTGTTTTTTGGTACCGGTACTGGTTTTATTTTGTTGTATGTATCCGCGACACCTTAAAGGCCGGTCCGTGAAAAGTATACTTCAATGAAATGAATCACAATGTCTAATCTGGCAAAAAAAGAAAAGAAAAAAGCTTCCACCTTTAAATAAAAATCCAAATCACAAACACATTCTGATTTTTGTTGTGTTTTTTTGTGTGTTGTCACATATAAAATCTTTGCACTCTGTCACGGTCTCGGTGTCTGCCCGGCCGGCTCCGCAAGGCTACATATGTTTATTGTGTTGCTGCTTTCTTCCACTCGTCATTCTGCCGGGGCGGAGCTCAGGCCCACGCACCTGTATGCAATTACGCTGCAACGTGTCCTGTCTGTATGGAGACTGAGCTGCCAGAGTAATAATGTAGATACAGGCCTCTTTCTCCTGCTGCTGGTGTTCATGGTTTTATTCCATTGATGTTGCTATCATTTGTAAATATATTTATTTGCTGTTATTTTATCAATTTTCTACTACTGTCGTTCATGTATTTAATTTTTGTATTTAAATATGATTTTTTTTAAGTAATGCTGCGAGATGGACAGTTAAATAAAGGTTTCATTGAATAAAAAAAGATTTAAAGATGACTGGTGGCGGAAGCAGAGCACAGACTGTGTCTATCGCTATCGTGTGGTGCAGAGATATATTGCCATTGAATTTAGACAACGAAAGCTTGGCTCACAGAGCAGCTGCAACACGAACAAAAAACATTAAATAGCAACATGATGTATTATATTATATTATAGTGCAAACAGATATCAAGTGGAAGACAGTCTGGATGGTCCCCCATAAATATTTGATTGTAAATGTAACCCAGGTCCCACGTAGCTATGGTAAAGCTAGAGTATGTAGTACAATGAGACTGGGCCTGGGTTCGTAGTGCTACTAGTAATTGATAGGTTTGTAGCTTGTACCTATCCGCTGGAACGTTGAAGACAATATAATTACACTGCAAAGCAAGACACAAGCAGGCTGGTTTACTCATGCATGAGGGAAATCTGGCTGGAGCCAAGTGTCGTCCCACCACCTAGCCTCCATCAGACTCTCAGCCAGGCTCCCCATAGCACTCCTTTTATTGTGGTTACATGAATATGCATAGGGTCATTAACATATGACATCTTACATAGGTATACATGTGAACAAAGAATACTGTGTGTGTGTGTAATCTATGCCGGAACACTCTGTAGAGGGAGTGAACGCACTCCCCCTTCATGCTACACAGAGCTGTTACTTTAGGATGAAACATCCTTTCAATCCACCAATGATTATATACACTTCTAAGCATATATGAGTAAATATTTCTAAGCATAAATGACAATCAACAATACAAATCTAACATTTCCCCCCTTTTTGACCTTTATGCTTGAAAAGTTCCCAGTTATGAATACCTCATGTCTGACAGTTTCAATGCAAACATTGTTATATTCAGCATATGTCAAATCACCCTAAATTACTGAAAAAATACACAGTTTAACAAATGTATTAGCAGTTATCTCATTCCTCATTGATCTCATCTCATGGCAAACTGCATCCTACAAGCAAACAAAGAAATTGTTAATTTAATAGTGAAAATAAGAAAGTAACATTTTCAAAAACATCTCAGCTTGGTGATGCTTCCTGCGGGTGTGCAAATCACATGTCTCTCTGCAGGGTGGTTTGAGCTCTGCAGGGCGTCATGAATGTCTCTTCCAGATGTTTCCATCATTGTCCATAGGACCAGAGTCCAAATGTATGTAGAATAAACATTCAAACATACCAGTTGGTTTTGTTGTTTGTCAACATGGGTCTCAGCTATTTCCAGAGCTGCAGACCTCTCAGCACTCTAGTTTTATGGCCTCCCATTACCTCATTTCAGGCCTTCGTCCTGTGAGGGGGATATTTATGACTCCTTCATTGTCCACGCTCTGCAGAGAAACACCTCTGTGAAAACGGTGCAGGGTTCAGTTGTCTTACTGCTGTTATGATCCCAGCAGCCTTCAGAGTGTCATCGTATGTACAGTATAGTGGCACCGCATTAGGTGATGTTCATAGGAAACTGCTGTCATCACCACCATAGCTTCTGGTTCCTGTGCTTTCACAGAATCATGATGTCATCCTCGACCTCCTTCTGCGCTGTCGATGGAGCTTGGCACGCTCCCCTCATCCCTCGAGTTTTCATGTTCCAACGCTGCTGAAGGTTTAAGGCAGAGCACGTCGTACACCTTAGCTGTCTTCCTCAGCGTCAATATTGAATCTTTCATTTTATTTAAAATCTCCTGGAAGCTCAGTAGCACAGCTCTCTGTGTCATGTCTGCTGTGCTGAAGATGATCTCTGATCCTCCTGAAGCCTCTCTCCTGGCCTCAGCTCCCATCTTGTGGACGATCCTCTCAGGCACTCCTTTTCGTCACGCATAGTCCTGATTTTGGGCCTGCTGGATCTGTCTCAAAACACTCAGCTTCTCCGCCTTCCTCCGGGTTCAGCTGATTCAGCTGTCACGCCTCGCACTTGGTTGCCTTAGAGTTGATCAGAGGCTGGAGGTTGAAGTGCGAGCTTACCCTACGGGGGCTCAATCAGCACTCCCCCCTCACCACTGAAACAACCAAGTGTGAGATTTCTCTATTGTGCTGTCTTGGGGGTGCTGGGGTTTCCTGGGACCTCGACCTCTTTGCAGTGGCTCCAAGGTCTGATCTCATGATGGGCCCCAACCAGCTTGACCTTTGACCTCAACCACTGCCTGGGCTATGCCTGGAATGTTTCTTGCTTCTCACTGCTGCACCTGTATTTCAGAAAAACTTCTATTTGGAGAGCATGTCAACAATCATCAAACCACATTCTTTAGTTCAGTGAACTTCACTTATAGGCCATCAAAGCCTCATCTGAACATGGATGCACCACTTGCATATGTTTAATACTTGTAAATAAACGGCTAATCACACAAATCACTGCAACAATAATAGTAAACATTGTTTAATGTTAATTCTGGACCCCACCTCTTGACGCATGGACACTCTCATGCGTCAACTCACCAAACCTGGATCCCTGTCTTAAAAACTGGCTCCACCAGGAGCCTGCATACATAAGATCTGGAAATAAAATCAAACTTCACACGTATAAACAATTATATCAAAAGAGTAATAAGCATTCAGCACGGGCAAGACAAGTGTCATGTGCAGGTTTTCTCAAATCATTAAATCACTATTATTACCATAATTCGCCTCAAACATGGATCATCCCATGTGCTCAGTTAACATTAATGTAATCGGTGACTTCTCTTAAGCAAAGTCACTCCACTCACATATTATTATTATGGGCTCAAAGTGGCCAGCAAAGAGCCCATAATAAACTATTCCATAAATACCGTAATCTCTTATTTGTTTTACTCATGTCACTTGTCCGTTTCAGCTGAATCTTCCACAGCATTCTCAAAGAAACAAACATTAGCAATACACATTGACTGTGGTCAGATGGAGGTCAGACACAGGTCAACAGGTTCCAGAGGTGCCATAAAAACACCATAAAATCAACCATCAAAGTAACGTCACATTTTCCCAAAACACAGTGTAACAGCATCACCACTCATAACCTGTAAACACAGTTTTCCTAGCACATAAACCCAAAAATCCTGTAGTAGGAAAAACATCAACCAGGTGTCCTGGTATAAATCATGTGAGCAAACCACATGAAGAACTGTAATGCTCGCTGAATCCTTTTTTTTTTAGGCTGGGACATAATTGTCCCAAATAAGTGGCTTTCTCAATCGGTCGTATAGCACTTTCAAACAAAATCAGTGCCTGTTCAAAAGATAAAAAATGAAAAATAACAAATTATCAAACCAAACTTTCAGTGCTCTGTGAAAGTATCAAAATAAAAAGGCCTTGTTAAGTCATGACACAAGCTCCTCATCAACTTCACAACAGGAGAAGAATCATCAGCTAGATTCACTCCAAACCAACCATCAGCTGCACAACACACAACAGTCTAATGTCTTATTAACTTATGAGTTTAATCACCAGGTCTGTGCTCTTCACTCATTTAGGCCACAGATCTATTTTATTCAATTTTCCTTTTTCCCTTCATCATAAAACATGTGACATGCTGTCATGCACTTCACAAAAGACGTTTGTTCTGACGTATTCAGAGTTGTATATCTAGATACAGAATTCACTCGCACATCAAAGCAGGGAACTCAGTGTTTTAGAGTTTCCACTCAAACACATCTCATCCACTCGTGCTAGAATTCAGTCACCTTTCATTAATCTAAAACCGATCAACTAATTTGCATATCAGCCATTAACCCACTAAGTTGACAGGACAACAGGAAAGCATGTTCAAAATAGTATCACAAAAGACAATTTCCCTCATACAGTAAATTACTTGCTGCATCAATCAAGCAGGAAGCTTCTCCCAATTTACCATTTTAACACTAAATTTATTGCCTGATCACTGATTCATCAAACCAGGATTTTTTTTTTTTTTCCCCACAAAGGGTAAATTGTTGTCCTGCAACTTGGAGAGTCAATTTTTTTTAGGATAAATTCAGTATTTGATAACAAGTGTCTGCTAAATTGACACTATTTTAACACTGATGAAAGATAAACTAATTTTCATTGCAGGTTTGTGTAATTAGGCAGGTCTAATGCATGTCTGTGGAGCTGCATATGCAGCAGAGCATGTTCTTAAAGCTGCCTTTCCTACACACTTCTCTGCTATTATTTGATCATTTCTTAACTAATGTGCTATGAGTCTTCATGAGTCATTTTGTGTTTGGAATTGTTAGTAAAGTTAATTCATGTTCTGCTTGTTTGTGTGATTTTGTATGTTTCTATTTGTTTCAGACTCCTTCACAATTTTCCAACTTAAGCAGTCAGTTTTCTTTTCCCCAGATTTGCTAACCCAAATTTTGATTTCCCACATTTAATAACAGCATTCCTCTGTGTTTCCACTTACTCTCACTCTGTTGTCATCTCACTCTGTTGTCCTCTCCCACTTGCAACAGTCCCCAGCCGGCAGTTCTCCTTCAGCTTTGTCCTGTGTTCCACTGTCTCTTCTTGCCATTTTACTCCACAGGTGGCAAATGTCAAACTCCAACAGTCTCCTCAGTTCTCCTCAAAAGTTTTCTTCACATGCATAGTGAAGTTGCAGCTTGTTGTAAACACAGTGCCATTCATCCGATCAGTCAGGATGATGGGTTTGCTCTTCTCTGATGCTGTTTGTCCACATTGCTGCTGCTTGCTGAGACTTTTTGCTCAGGACTTGATGCTGTCTCTTTATCTGCCATGTTATTGCTTTGGAGCTGCATTCTTCAGGGAGGAGTGAGCTTGCTTGTGAGTTTGTGAGGTTGAGAAACACATTGCGCTGTATATAAGTCAGCCAGAACTTGGCCTGCATGTTTCCAATGATGTTTAACTATAAATTTCTTCCGTCCGACCGCTGCATGTGGAAAATTGATTCAGGTCTGCTTTTCACCTGAAAGTGACAAACTAAGACATGTTCATTATCATCACTGCTTAATCAACACACATCTCTCTCTCTCTGTCCGTGTTTGTGTGAACAATCCTTTCTTAAAGCAGAAAA
Organism: Diplotaxodon limnothrissa; assembly: GCF_057381915.1. Classification (NCBI taxonomy): domain Eukaryota; kingdom Metazoa; phylum Chordata; class Actinopteri; order Cichliformes; family Cichlidae; genus Diplotaxodon; species Diplotaxodon limnothrissa. The sequence continues at coordinate 43,125,324 of NC_140596.1, forward strand.
TGACATTGTAGTTGTTTTTTGGCTGATCAACACAAAACCTTTTTCCTATGATTATTTTTCTTCGTCTACAATGTAATTTGTCTCTTTTTCACTCTTTTTTTTTTTCCCTTTACAATAGCTTGTGATCCGCAAAATCACTGCTCTCACTCACAATCAAAGGCAATTACTTTTGCACAGTGCACAAAAACACTGATGTCAGACACATTCACACTCACTTTTTCATCTGCATAAATAAATCATATGGCTGGAGATATGTGCCATGGTGATCCATAAGCATGATCACCAGTTTATTTAATTATTTTTAATCCAACAAAACAAATAAACAAAAACATGATGCTGATGCTACACACACACACACACACACACACACACACACACACACACGAGTCAAGGTGCAGAAAAACTGCTCATGGAAACGCTGCACACTCTGTTTCCCTTTCTTTGAGTAGTTCTCAGACAGCTCTTGATCTGATAATGTGTAGCTTGCTCATCAGCTCAAAAAACAAAAACAAAACTGCAATGCGACATCACACAGTAGTTGCAGCATATTAGTTGTTTTCACAGATGTGCTCTATATCTCAACAATGGCTCATAATAAGACGACAGTCTTCCACACAGGTCAAGTGCCTCTATGCACTTCATGAGTTTAAATATTTACCTATATCACTTCACATGTCATTGTACTGAATTTGAGCAACCACAAGCTTAATGTAGGTTACTTTTAACAACTATCCACCTCAATGGTTTGGCACACAGGCTGTTGTCGAACAGGGCAAGCTAAAGAGTTAACATTTTGTGTCAGCAAGGGGTGGGGGGAAAGCCACCCACCAGAGCACAGCTGCTGATGTGGGCTGGCCTTTTCCACACACTCCTGGCTGCTTAGGAAACCATGATAACAACAACAGTCGGTGTCGCAGACCACGTGTTCTACTCCGCACACACTCACACAACAACAACAACAAATATCCTCACTCACAACCAACAAAAATTAGGCCTATTGTCTCAACGCAGTCTCACACAGTGACCACGTGCTCTGCCGCACACAGTGGCAAAGACTTACATAGCAGTGATCACGCGCTTTATCGCACACAGTGATAAAGACTTTCAACGCAACCTCACACAGTGACCGCGTGCTTTGCTGCACACAGCGGCAAAGACTTAAACTTACTCTGTGTTGCTTAGCGTGTAATGTAGCCTCGAATCCCGCCGATCGTCATTCATCGAGGAGAAAGGACAGACAGCGAATCCACAGGAACTTCCTGGCTGACGTCAGTCTTTCAGCGTGCCTCTCCCCCCCCTCGGTGAATGCGATCCCAGGGCTCCAGCATCGAAGGACCAATTAATGATAGGTTTGTAGCTTGTACCTATCCGCTGGAACGTTGAAGACAATATAATTACACTGCAAAGCAAGACACAAGCAGGCTGGTTTACTCATGCATGAGGGAAATCTGGCTGGAGCCAAGTGTCGTCCCACCACCTAGCCTCCATCAGACTCTCAGCCAGGCTCCCCATAGCACTCCTTTTATTGTGGTTACATGAATATGCATAGGGTCATTAACATATGACATCTTACATAGGTATACATGTGAACAAAGAATACTGTGTGTGTGTGTAATCTATGCCGGAACACTCTGTAGAGGGAGTGAACGCACTCCCCCTTCATGCTACACAGAGCTGTTACTTTAGGATGAAACATCCTTTCAATCCACCAATGATTATATACACTTCTAAGCATATATGAGTAAATATTTCTAAGCATAAATGACAATCAACAATACAAATCTAACAGTAATGATACCTGATACCCTCTAATTTAACTAATAAGGACCACCACAACTGTATTTTACACAAATTTATCCCTCACCGGGTATTTGTTTAGACAAAAAGAAATGAATAAAATAAACAGTTACTTTTATAAAATGAATTGAATTCAAATGAACAAACAAAAATACTGTAAATGTGACTACATGGATTTTCAATAAAAGATTATCAACACAAAATACCTCTTTCTTTAGTGCCAACTGTTGTTTCAGTTACAACAGCTCACACCTTTAAAAGGGATGAATTTCAACCTTTGATAATAACTTTGATTAAAACTACAACACTTACTCAATTTAAACTAAATTTGTAACAGTGGGCCCCCACACACAAACACACACACACTTTAACCTGTCCACACTACACCGGTAGCACAGTGCTTGTTGCAGGCCTGATTCGAAGTTCGGGTGCGGTGAGGCCTAAAACTGATGGCCGCTTCACTCAAACTGAGCAATAAACAAAATACGTGCACTTTAGTTCCAGTTAGTACTCACAAGTCCAATGAGTTTGTTAGTGGGGCAATCAGAAACGGGCAGTTAGCAGTTAGTTCACCAGTAGTGAAGACATTCAGGGGTAAGAAAACAGTCAGGGGCGAGGAAATAGCAGGGTCCATCCGGGCAGAAACCTCTCTCTCCCTCTCCTTTCAGAGCGTCCCTCGGCTTCTAAACATATTAAAACACTTGAGCTAACAATACCAAATGCTATCACATAACGATTTAGCATTAGCATGCTTTGACTGAAAATCACAGAGCTAAACATACAGCATGGCATCACAGCACATAACGCGGTAAGCTGCGCTAATTAGCAAGTCGCTAGTTAGCATCACTATAACGAATAGTTACAGTACAAATGTCAAGGCACACAGTCTCATTTACCTCTTGCAGATCACAAATAAGTAATATCAGGACCACGGGTAGTCGACCTCAATGATACACTTAGATGCAAAATCCACACCACGTTTGCCTTACGACATCTCTCTCTTCGGACTTAGCTTCTGTGTCCGCTCCCACAGATTCACACAAACTGTTACCACTCGTCCCGCCCCCATAACAGAGAAGAGTGACATTGACTGGCTCGTCAGCACAACAACCAATGACAATACAATATTGAGATAACTGACATTAGATGGGTAAATAAGCTTAGGTTACACCCCAACATATTTAGTGTGCACAGAAAATGAACTCTAAATCATGAAACCCTTTTATTTATTGGACTCTTAACTGTAAATGAAATACATTTGTACTTGCATTTGATTTTTAAACCTTTTATCAACTATTTATATTTTAACCACTTTTTATAACAGTAGACTTTTTCTTTATACTGCAAGCCCGAATAATTGCAGACAGGGCTACATAAATAAGGTGAAAGAAGTCTCTTTTAAAATTCTACATAAATGTTATCCAGCCAGTCACTACATGGTCAAATTTAAAAGGGACATAAATACTAATTGTACTTTCTGTGGGGATCATCCAGAAACTGTGACACATCTTTTTTGGTACTGTTCTTTTACACAGAGATTTGTTATTGTCCATATTTTAAGGGAGTTTTCTTTACGATGGGAAAATGTTTTATTCTGTTTCTTTAAGTTTTTCTAGCAATACAAAGTCCTGTGTCACCCCTAAGGTTCAAACATGTAAAGTGAAACACACACGTTTCATAGCACATGAAAATAAAAACTAACTAACTATTAAATCATGATACATCCTAAGTGCAGAGCCAGCACTGGATAGTTCAGGTGTACTATAATCAAGCGGTAATGACAAGAACTGCTAAGATACCAAGAACATACCCACAGAAACAAACAATGCTGTTACCAATATTTTTATCTGTACGATATCAATGGAACTGATAATATGAAATATTAGTCAGATATTGCTTTTTTTTCCAGTATGAATATAAAAAGAAATAAATTAAATAATTACTGAAGTGTATGCAGTGACTTTTAAGATGACTTTATTGACCAAATCATGGTCAAATCATAGCACTGGGTTACTTAAAAAAAAAACCAGCATGAGAACAGATTTTGTTATCACGAACACTTTTCTGCCCACCGTTTCAGCAAATTATTCTTTAAAGCATGAACCCCAGGCAGAGCACTGAGTACCAAGACCCACGAACACCTTTTGAATTACTTCAAAAGTGTACCTTAAGTCCTTTAGATAGTCCAGGTTAAGTGCATAGATGAGTCCAAGAAAAAGTGCAACTGCATTAGGGAAATCACAGACGTCATTGAGGACAATCTGATCCTCAATCACCAGGGCAATGCTTGTTATTGTTGGGCTTGAGCAGATGGTCCGAAATTGTGTCAAACATTGATATTTGACATCACAACAGAGAGATGAATCTGGCAGGTCTACCAGAACGAGTAAGAGCTGACCTAGAAAAGAACCCAGACTTTGTGGTCGCAAATTCTACAAAATGGGAGAGACACGTGATACATAGACTTCAGCTTGATATTTGACATCACAACAGAGAAGCAAGTCTGGCATTGATATTTGACATCACAACAGAGAAGCGAGTCTGGCATTGATATTTGACATCACAGCAGAGAGACTGGATGTGATGTCAGAAAGATGACTGTGATGTCAGAACCCTCTAAATGTTGTAATTTACAGATGGTAAATGGCCTGTATTTGTATAGCGCTTTACTAGTCCCTAAGGACCCCAAAGCACCTTACACATCCAGTCATCCACCCATTCACACACCGGTGACGGCAAGCTACATTGTAGCCACTGCCACCCTGGGGCGCACTGACAGAGATATTTAATTCCAAATGATTTGACTGCATCATTGCGTCTTTGAGTTACAAACTCTCTATCAACTTTGTGAATAAATTCACGTCCCCCTGTGACCTCATAATTACACCACAGTTCAGATAGCATGAATGAGTCATGAGGTCACACCAACAGTGACATCAGCAGTGACATCACTAAAGTTGCCAGGTGAGTCCATAAATAGAACCCGTGACGTGGAGCAGGTACCGCCATTTTGCACCTTGTGAGCAGCCTGAAAGTGTTGGCCCAACTGGTCTTAAACTAAGAAACACTAAAGTTAAATTTGAAAACAATTTAAAACAAAACATCCCCATTCTAAAATGTCATGTGACAATCTGATTGGCTTACGGAGTGATGATGTCACAAGGACTATGTTGCCTTTGATCTGAAGTCTATAAATAGGGGTCAGAAGCAGCAATTAATCAGTTTGTTCACAGCCTTCAAACGTTCGACCAGAGATCCATTTGGAAATATTTCTAAGCCTTTTCAGAGTCACTGTGCACAGGCTCCAACATGCCTCCACGAAAAGGCCAACAAAGACAAAAAGATTATGCTGCCTGTCCTTTGTGTTCTGGCCGGCCAATCTCTCCAGGAGAAATTGTGCGGCCAATCTCTCCAGGAGAAATTGTGCGGCCAATCTCTTCAGGAGAAATTACCACGGATGGTGTCTTATCAGTCCTAAGAACATTACAGGAAAGTCAGAAGGAAAAATCTGACCTACATTACAAAATTAAACAAATTGAAGAAGAGAAGCTTCAACTAGTGGAAAAGTGCAGACAACTGGAAGCACGAAATAAAGACCTGGAAGAAAAACAGCAACGCCAGCCTGATATAAAAATGATCAATGAGGGCTCGGGAGTGAAGTTTGGTGAAGGACGAGAGGAGATTTTTTCTCGTTTTCTTTCATCAGGAACACAGAGTGCTGAATTAAAAGAAACATCTGCCCAGCTTCAAGGAAAGAAAGCTACTATTGAGGAGATACAGTGGGATCTCCAAAACATTGAGAAACAGAATCAGGTGCTTCGAGGAAAGCTCAATGCAGCGGAGAAAACAATTGAAAAAATCCACCAACAGAAGACTGAACAGGAAATACAAATGCAGGACAAACTCAAAGCCATGCAGAAATTGTACAACGATCTGAAAGTCAAGTGTGGTGAAACAAAGCGCAAAAATAAAGAGCTTCTTGAAGAGAAAAAGCAACAGGAAGAAGAAAAACGTATTATCCAGGACTTTGAGAGAAGGCATCTAGAATTGCAAGAATTTTATAATAAAGAATATGAGGAAACACTTCAACTGAAAAGAGAAAAGGAAATACAAATGAAGGACAAACTCAAAGCCACACGGAAATTGTACAACAATCTGATAGTCAGGTTTGGTCAAATAAAGCGCAAAAATAAAGAGCTTCTTGAAGAAAAAAAGCAACAGGAAGAAGAAAAACGTATTATCCAGGACTTTGAGAGAAGGAATCTAGCATTGCTAGAACTTTGTGATGAAACTCCTGAACTGCAAAGAGAAAAGGAAATACTGGAAAAACGATGTTCAGAGATGCAGTGTAGGATTGATGGAATGAAGAGAAAACACTCAAAGGTCATTAATGAGATGTTGTTGAAGTCCAATGACTTGAAGAGCCAAATAATTGAAATGCAGGCACAAAAGCAACAACAAGAGAAAATACATGAAGACCTGCAGCGTACGAGTCAAGAAATCCAGAGAAAAAACGAGCTGTTAGAAGAGATGCACAACAAAAAGCAAGAAAAGCTTAGAAAAAAACAAGCAACCTTAAAAGAAATGAAGCAAAGATGCCAGCAACTCGAGCAGCAGAATGCAGAAACAAACGATCAGCTGAGAACCCTTATCCTGGAGAACGAGCTCATGGAAAAATACCTGAAAAAGAAGAAAAAAGGCTGGTTCTGCCGCTTATTCAGATGATTTAGCCTCGTCCTCCTCCACCTGTGCCCCATCTTACTTTGCACCTCTCCTGTCCCCCCAACACATATTCTCCACCTTCTTCATCTTTTTTCACCCTCCCCCCCCCCAACCAGTCCCAGCAGTTGACTGTCCCCTCCTGAGCCTGGTTCTGCTGGAGGTTTCTGCCCGTCAAAAGGCAGTTTTTCCTCACCACTGGCTGAAAAGGTGGCGCACGAAGAGAAACTGCACTCCACAAAAAAGCAACGGGAAAGATTTATATCCAAAGTGAATTGGCTGGAGAAGAAAGAGCGCCACTTCCAAGAGGAATTGTACCAGTGAATCCTCCTGTAGAGTCTCCATCAACACCACCTTTCCTCAATTCTGATGATGGATTACCACCAGTTGATTGTTAAAAATTAACTGCTAAAATAGGCCATTAGAAGTATACTTCATCTTGTCTTCCTATATCATGGCTGGGCATTCTCAGTCCACGAGGGCCGGTGTCCCCGGCCCTCGTGGACTGAGATTGCCCAGCCACCCCCAACCGGTCGCAGCAGATGGCCGTCCCTTCTTGAGCCTGGTTCTGCCGGAGGTTTCTTCCTAAAGGGAGTTTTTCCTCTCCACTGTCGCCCAGTGCTTGCTCAAAAGGGGATCATTGGATTGTTGGGGTTTTCTGGCTTTTACTGTAGTGTTTTCACCTTACAGTATAAAGCAGCTTGAGGAGACTGTTGTTTTGCCATGATGCAAATTGATGCACATCTATTATAGCATCAAAGTAAAACAAAAAAACTAAAGTATACTTCAATGAAACGAATCACAATGTCTAATCTGGCAAAAAAAGAAAAGAAAAAAGCTTCCACCTTTAAATAAAAATCCAAATCACAAACACATTCTGATTTTTGTTGTGTTTTTTTGTGTGTTGTCACATATAAAATCTTTGCACTCTGTCACGGTCTCGGTGTCTGCCCGGCCGGCTCCGCAAGGCTACATATGTTTATTGTGTTGCTGCTTTCTTCCACTCGTCATTCTGCCGGGGCGGAGCTCAGGCCCACGCACCTGTATGCAATTACGCTGCAACGTGTCCTGTCTGTATGGAGACTGAGCTGCCAGAGTAATAATGTAGATACAGGCCTCTTTCTCCTGCTGCTGGTGTTCATGGTTTTATTCCATTGATGTTGCTATCATTTGTAAATATATTTATTTGCTGTTATTTTATCAATTTTCTACTACTGTCGTTCATGTATTTAATTTTTGTATTTAAATATGATTTTTTTAAGTAATGCTGCGAGATGGACAGTTAAATAAAGGTTTCATTGAATAAAAAAAGATTTAAAGATGACTGGTGGCGGAAGCAGAGCACAGACTGTGTCTATCGCTATCGTGTGGTGCAGAGATATATTGCCATTGAATTTAGACAACGAAAGCTTGGCTCACAGAGCAGCTGCAACACGAACAAAAAACATTAAATAGCAACATGATGTATTATATTATATTATAGTGCAAACAGATATCAAGTAGAAGACAGTCTGGATGGTCCCCCATAAATATTTGATTGTAAATGTAACCCAGGTCCCACGTAGCTATGGTAAAGCTAGAGTATGTAGTACAATGAGACTGGGCCTGGGTTCGTAGTGCTACTAGTAATGATACCTGATACCCTCTAATTTAACTAATAAGGACCACCACAACTGTATTTTACACAAATTTATCCCTCACCGGGTATTTGTTTAGACAAAAAGAAATGAATAAAATAAACAGTTACTTTTATAAAATGAATTGAATTCAAATGAACAAACAAAAATACTGTAAATGTGACTACATGGATTTTCAATAAAAGATTATCAACACAAAATACCTCTTTCTTTAGTGCCAACTGTTGTTTCAGTTACAACAGCTCACACCTTTAAAAGGGATGAATTTCAACCTTTGATAATAACTTTGATTAAAACTACAACACTTACTCAATTTAAACTAAATTTGTAACAGTGGGCCCCCACACACAAACACACACACACTTTAACCTGTCCACACTACACCGGTAGCACAGTGCTTGTTGCAGGCCTGATTCGAAGTTCGGGTGCGGTGAGGCCTAAAACTGATGGCCGCTTCACTCAAACTGAGCAATAAACAAAATACGTGCACTTTAGTTCCAGTTAGTACTCACAAGTCCAATGAGTTTGTTAGTGGGGCAATCAGAAACGGGCAGTTAGCAGTTAGTTCACCAGTAGTGAAGACATTCAGGGGTAAGAAAACAGTCAGGGGCGAGGAAATAGCAGGGTCCATCCGGGCAGAAACCTCTCTCTCCCTCTCCTTTCAGAGCGTCCCTCGGCTTCTAAACATATTAAAACACTTGAGCTAACAATACCAAATGCTATCACATAACGATTTAGCATTAGCATGCTTTGACTGAAAATCACAGAGCTAAACATACAGCATGGCATCACAGCACATAACGCGGTAAGCTGCGCTAATTAGCAAGTCGCTAGTTAGCATCACTATAACGAATAGTTACAGTACAAATGTCAAGGCACACAGTCTCATTTACCTCTTGCAGATCACAAATAAGTAATATCAGGACCACGGGTAGTCGACCTCAATGATACACTTAGATGCAAAATCCACACCACGTTTGCCTTACGACATCTCTCTCTTCGGACTTAGCTTCTGTGTCCGCTCCCACAGATTCACACAAACTGTTACCACTCGTCCCGCCCCCATAACAGAGAAGAGTGACATTGACTGGCTCGTCAGCACAACAACCAATGACAATACAATATTGAGATAACTGACATTAGATGGGTAAATAAGCTTAGGTTACACCCCAACATATTTAGTGTGCACAGAAAATGAACTCTAAATCATGAAACCCTTTTATTTATTGGACTCTTAACTGTAAATGAAATACATTTGTACTTGCATTTGATTTTTAAACCTTTTATCAACTATTTATATTTTAACCACTTTTTATAACAGTAGACTTTTTCTTTATACTGCAAGCCCGAATAATTGCAGACAGGGCTACATAAATAAGGTGAAAGAAGTCTCTTTTAAAATTCTACATAAATGTTATCCAGCCAGTCACTACATGGTCAAATTTAAAAGGGACATAAATACTAATTGTACTTTCTGTGGGGATCATCCAGAAACTGTGACACATCTTTTTTGGTACTGTTCTTTTACACAGAGATTTGTTATTGTCCATATTTTAAGGGAGTTTTCTTTACGATGGGAAAATGTTTTATTCTGTTTCTTTAAGTTTTTCTAGCAATACAAAGTCCTGTGTCACCCCTAAGGTTCAAACATGTAAAGTGAAACACACACGTTTCATAGCACATGAAAATAAAAACTAACTAACTATTAAATCATGATACATCCTAAGTGCAGAGCCAGCACTGGATAGTTCAGGTGTACTATAATCAAGCGGTAATGACAAGAACTGCTAAGATACCAAGAACATACCCACAGAAACAAACAATGCTGTTACCAATATTTTTATCTGTACGATATCAATGGAACTGATAATATGAAATATTAGTCAGATATTGCTTTTTTTTCTAGTATGAATATAAAAAGAAATAAATTAAATAATTACTGAAGTGTATGCAGTGACTTTTAAGATGACTTTATTGACCAAATCATGGTCAAATCATAGCACTGGGTTACTTAAAAAAAAAACCAGCATGAGAACAGATTTTGTTATCACGAACACTTTTCTGCCCACCGTTTCAGCAAATTATTCTTTAAAGCATGAACCCCAGGCAGAGCACTGAGTACCAAGACCCACGAACACCTTTTGAATTACTTCAAAAGTGTACCTTAAGTCCTTTAGATAGTCCAGGTTAAGTGCATAGATGAGTCCAAGAAAAAGTGCAACTGCATTAGGGAAATCACAGACGTCATTGAGGACAATCTGATCCTCAATCACCAGGGCAATGCTTGTTATTGTTGGGCTTGAGCAGATGGTCCGAAATTGTGTCAAACATTGATATTTGACATCACAACAGAGAGATGAATCTGGCAGGTCTACCAGAACGAGTAAGAGCTGACCTAGAAAAGAACCCAGACTTTGTGGTCGCAAATTCTACAAAATGGGAGAGACACGTGATACATAGACTTCAGCTTGATATTTGACATCACAACAGAGAAGCAAGTCTGGCATTGATATTTGACATCACAGCAGAGAGACTGGATGTGATGTCAGAAAGATGACTGTGATGTCAGAACCCTCTAAATGTTGTAATTTACAGATGGTAAATGGCCTGTATTTGTATAGCACTTTACTAGTCCCTAAGGACCCCAAAGCACCTTACACATCCAGTCATCCACCCATTCACACACTGGTGACGGCAAGCTACATTGTAGCCACTGCCACCCTGGGGCGCACTGACAGAGATATTTAATTCCAAATGATTTGACTGCATCATTGCGTCTTTGAGTTACAAACTCTCTATCAACTTTGTGAATAAATTCACGTCCCCCTGTGACCTCATAATTACACCACAGTTCAGATAGCATGAATGAGTCATGAGGTCACACCAACAGTGACATCAGCAGTGACATCACTAAAGTTGCCAGGTGAGTCCATAAATAGAACCCGTGACGTGGAGCAGGTACCGCCATTTTGCACCTTGTGAGCAGCCTGAAAGTGTTGGCCCAACTGGTCTTAAACTAAGAAACACTAAAGTTAAATTTGAAAACAATTTAAAACAAAACATCCCCATTCTAAAATGTCATGTGACAATCTGATTGGCTTACGGAGTGATGATGTCACAAGGACTATGTTGCCTTTGATCTGAAGTCTATAAATAGGGGTCAGAAGCAGCAATTAATCAGTTTGTTCACAGCCTTCAAACGTTCGACCAGAGATCCATTTGGAAATATTTCTAAGCCTTTTCAGAGTCACTGTGCACAGGCTCCAACATGCCTCCACGAAAAGGCCAACAAAGACAAAAAGATTATGCTGCCTGTCCTTTGTGTTCTGGCCGGCCAATCTCTCCAGGAGAAATTGTGCGGCCAATCTCTCCAGGAGAAATTGTGCGGCCAATCTCTCCAGGAGAAATTGTGCGGCCAATCTCTTCAGGAGAAATTACCACGGATGGTGTCTTATCAGTCCTAAGAACATTACAGGAAAGTCAGAAGGAAAAATCTGACCTACATTACAAAATTAAACAAATTGAAGAAGAGAAGCTTCAACTAGTGGAAAAGTGCAGACAACTGGAAGCACGAAATAAAGACCTGGAAGAAAAACAGCAACGCCAGCCTGATATAAAAATGATCAATGAGGGCTCGGGAGTGAAGTTTGGTGAAGGACGAGAGAAGATTTTTTCTCGTTTTCTTTCATCAGGAACACAGAGTGCTGAATTAAAAGAAACATCTGCCCAGCTTCAAGGAAAGAAAGCTACTATTGAGGAGATACAGTGGGATCTCCAAAACATTGAGAAACAGAATCAGGTGCTTCGAGGAAAGCTCAATGCAGCGGAGAAAACAATTGAAAAAATCCACCAACAGAAGACTGAACAGGAAATACAAATGCAGGACAAACTCAAAGCCATGCAGAAATTGTACAACGATCTGAAAGTCAAGTGTGGTGAAACAAAGCGCAAAAATAAAGAGCTTCTTGAAGAGAAAAAGCAACAGGAAGAAGAAAAACGTATTATCCAGGACTTTGAGAGAAGGCATCTAGAATTGCAAGAATTTTATAATAAAGAATATGAGGAAACACTTCAACTGAAAAGAGAAAAGGAAATACAAATGAAGGACAAACTCAAAGCCACACGGAAATTGTACAACAATCTGATAGTCAGGTTTGGTCAAATAAAGCGCAAAAATAAAGAGCTTCTTGAAGAAAGAAAGCAACAGGAAGAAGAAAAACGTATTATCCAGGACTTTGAGAGAAGGAATCTAGCATTGCTAGAACTTTGTGATGAAACTCCTGAACTGCAAAGAGAAAAGGAAATACTGGAAAAACGATGTTCAGAGATGCAGTGTAGGATTGATGGAATGAAGAGAAAACACTCAAAGGTCATTAATGAGATGTTGTTGAAGTCCAATGACTTGAAGAGCCAAATAATTGAAATGCAGGCACAAAAGCAACAACAAGAGAAAATACATGAAGACCTGCAGCGTACGAGTCAAGAAATCCAGAGAAAAAACGAGCTGTTAGAAGAGATGCACAACAAAAAGCAAGAAAAGCTTAGAAAAAAACAAGCAACCTTAAAAGAAATGGAGCAAAGATGCCAGCAACTCGAGCAGCAGAATGCAGAAACAAACGATCAGCTGAGAACCCTTATCCTGGAGAACGAGCTCATGGAAAAATACCTGAAAAAGAAGAAAAAAGGCTGGTTCTGCCGCTTATTCAGATGATTTAGCCTCGTCCTCCTCCACCTGTGATCCATCTTACTTTGCACCTCTCCTGTCCCCCCAACACATATTCTCCACCTTCTTCATCTTTTTTCACCCTCCCCCCCCCCAACCAGTCCCAGCAGTTGACTGTCCCCTCCTGAGCCTGGTTCTGCTGGAGGTTTCTGCCCGTCAAAAGGCAGTTTTTCCTCACCACTGTCGCCTCGTGCTTGCTCAGAGGGGATTGTTGGGGTTTTCTCCCCTCCTCCTTTCCCCCCTTCATTTACTTGTTTAACTTTTCTTTTGTTGTTTCTGTAGTTACTTGTTTTACTTTTTTCAACTTATGTAACAAAATAATAAACCAATTGAATTTATCCTTTGAGTATTTTTCATCTAATCTTTACAGATTTAAGCTCTGTCTTTTATTTTCTTGTTAAAACCCCATCAATGGTGAAGTAAAAACCCTGGGATATGGTTTAAAACGTTGAAATAGACTAACCAACTAGTCTGAAACTAAGAAACACTTAAATATTACGTTAAATTGAAAACAGTTCAAAAGAAATATCCCCATTCAAAAATGTCATGTGATAATCTCATTGTCATAGGACATCATCACTCCAGCAGTTCAATAAGGCTGATCGAAGGGTACAAAGAAAGGGGCAAGGCAAACTGATGCAAAACTAAACTTTAACCTAAACTGGGTGAACTAAAACACAACATGAAGAACCCTGACATGAACATGAACAAACCTGGACATGAATACATGAAAAAAAGCACATTCCTGTGTTTGTGACCCCCTCCCCAGCCTGTTGAATGGTGGGGGGAGGCTGTAGTCTTTTATTATAGGCACAGCCTATGTGAGGGTTCTGTTTTCTTCTTTAGTAAACGTCCTGCCTTTATGACCCTTTTGGTGAGCAGGAGGTCACACAAATGCATCCCCAAAAACACACACACATGGACACGCATACACACACACACAGACACATGCACACACATGCACACACTCACATGCACACACATACCTAGAAACTAGAATTCTGTGATCTGTTGTGTACACGTAGCCTGGGTTTTGGAGTAAGTCGCGTTTCCTGCCGCAAACGTAAAAGAAGTCCAAGGGTGAAATACACTGCAAAGTATTTATTGGGCAGTACGTGGTGTGTGGATGGTTGACGAATGAAGTGAAATTGTGCGCTAAGCAGAAGTGAGTGTGTCTGACGTCACGGTGTGTGTGAAAAGGTATCCAGCTGGGGCAGACATGATTCTGCAGGTCACCTGCCCAGTGGACAAAAAGAAATAAAATATTTGTGTGGATGAAATATGAATGATAACATGAAGAGTGTTTGGTGTTTCTCAGTTATGACCTGCAGTCTATCTGGGTCAGATATAAACCAAGTTTAGCTGGAGTTTATTTTCGTTGTGCTGACTTTTTACAGTCAGTTACAATAACTCGTACTGCGTGAGCTAGCATGACGGAGTTTCTATACAGCTGGGTGGTGCTATGATGTTACTGATAGTCAGTGTTGGTCAAGTTACTTGAAAAGAGTAATCAGTAACTAATTACTGATTACTTCCCCAAAAAAGTAATCCCGTTACTTTACTGATTACTTATTTTCAAAAGTAATTAATTACTTAGTTACTTAGTTACTTTTTAAAAACACGATTTACAACCTGAGTAGGTGATAAAGCGATAGATTTTTCAGCCCATGTCACGGACCCAGTTCCAGGGATTCGGGGTCCATGAGCAGTGTGGACTACTATTGTAGTTATTATTATTATTATTATTATTATTATCATTATTGTGGTTGTTGTTATTATGGTTGTGTCTGCTGTCCTGTTTTTCCGTGTTGGTGTACTGTCAGGTGTTTAGGGGTGTGTGCTTGTGTATGTGAGGGTGCGGTCGTGGCAGGCACTTTTAGGCCTGGTGGGTGTGGCCCTGCCAGCTGACCGGTCCCACCCAGGAATCCACACACACCTGGCGCCGATCAAGCCTCGTCAGAGGAGCTTCAAAACAGTGTGGCTGAGAGCTCCTCGACGCTGGATCGTTGAGTGACTTCCCGTCAGTCTTAAGTGTATTGTGCAAGGTTAGTGCAAGTCTACTGTTAGGTTTTGTACTCACGGCTGCCTTTGGTATGCGTGTTTCCTCAGGAGGAATTGTGGCGACCAGGAGGCAGCACACGGAGAGTACACAGGGAACGGAGACAGAGCACGGAGCACGGGATAAAGGAGAAGACACGGAACGGGAGTTGGGATCGCACGGGGGGATTTATTGTTGTTCGGATTGTCACCACTGTAAATAAACACTGTTGCACTGTAGAGTCCTGCATTTTGGGTCCTCCTTTCCCCACATCCCCACGGTCTGCCAGCGAGACCGTGACAGCCCAATTCTACTTTTTCTGCATAATCCATCATACAAAATGTAATCAAATGGAAAAGTCTCTTTTTTTAACTTGTTTTATTAGTTTTAATCTTTTAACTTCATGCATCAAGCAAACATTTAATTATATGCAACATTCTCTGACTTGAATAAATTAGTTTAACATTTAAACCTATTTTCTACACATTCCAGCTCATAAAATAAAATATTTTTGTGTTTACACTCAGTCTTTCAAATAGATGCAAGTAAAACACAGCAGAAAATAAATAAAGTCAAAGACTCAGCGGTCCTGTTGCTCTATTTTCACCTGTAAAGCAGGAGTGGGGTAGGCGGAGGTTCTCTGTGAGTTTCCCAGTACGTCGTTGCGCAATGTATTAGAGCATTCATTAATGCGGTATAGCTAATAGTCTGCAAGGTTTAATTCTTCTGTTTGTGTGGTCTACAGATAAAGGAGGAGTTCAAGAGAATAACCACTGCAAGTCTTGAATGGCTACACTTGACCATTGCACTCCAAAACTGATGGATGTCATTTTATCAAGCGGAGGAGCTAAGGGAGTGAGAATCGTCGTCGTTATCGTTCCTCTCCTACGTTTTATTTCTCCGGTTTCAGCGTTTTTGCTTCACAACTAAAGCGAGCAGTTTACTTTGTGCTCTAACATGGACTCGAATCAACCAGCGCCACCTCTGGCCAAGTGCCACAGCCTACAGCCAGATCAGCCTGTGACACACATCTGCACCACGTTTGAATTCGTTTCATGCACAACACATTTGTACCTTTCAAACTTGTCAGTTTGTGCGTCATGCAAATAAACCTTTGAAAAGAATGAAATGACACTAATATTTCACTAGTGTTGTAACATCACATGTCGTTAGCGTAGTCTGCCTGCGGCGACCAGCTGTGAGACGGGCGCTGCTCTTGTGGCGACCTGCAGCAGGTGTTTATTGGCATTTACTTTCTCTTTTTGTTTTTAACCTTTGTTTTTAACTCTGTTCTTAACCGTGGTTTTAACTTTTTGCCGAGATGGAGATCTTCTACACCTTAGTTTTATTGTTGTTGGCGATATTCACCTGGAGTCATTCACTCTCACTGACAATCACTTATACACGCGAGGAACTCCTTGGATTACGGTGGTCCTGTTTGTCTATGCACGACTCTTCTAATGCTCGGACAGATGTGATTCTTGGTGAGGATTTATTTCCCCGGTCAAAGACTAATTTTGGAAAGCCCCGCCGCTTGAGAAAACGCGGAAAGAAAGGCGGTGTGCGTCAGCGTGTAAGAAAACTTCGGAGGAGGAATCGTGTTCCTCTGCCTTCTATGATTCTGGCCAATGTCCAATCTCTTAGGAACAAAACGGATGAATTACAAGGGAATGTGCTTCATCTACGGGAATACAGGGAGGCTTGTCTGATGGCGCTTACCGAGACATGGCTGACCGATATGGACAGTGACACTTCACTGCGAATCAGCGGCTTTGGGACCCCTGTCAGGCTGGATCGGAACTGTGGAGTAACACGCAAATCTCACGGAGGAGGGGTTTGTTTATATATCAACCAGGGCTGGTGTAATAATTTTACTGTGCGGGAGCGGTTGTGTCTTTCTGACATCGAGCTCCTTTCAGTATCTGTCAGGCCTTTTTACTTACCGAGGGAGTTCCCTCAAATTTTTGTCACTGTTGTTTACATTCATCCTAAGGCTGACGTTAAAGTTGCTGCTGATGCCATTTTTAAAGTGGTACACAATCTGCAGACTCTCTCACCGGATGCTCCAAATTTTATTCTCGGTGATTTTAACAATTGTAATCTTAAGAAATCACTGAACAATTTCTTTCAATATGCCACTTGTCCTACAAGGAATAACAAAACGCTGGATTTGTGTTATGGACCAATTAAGGGGGCATACAAGTCTGTGGCCGGACCTGCGCTAGGTTCTTCGGATCACAATGTTATTCACCTCCTCCCTGTCTACAGATCTGTGGTTAGGAGGGAGAAGGCCTGTGTGAAGCGGACTAATGTCTGGACAGAAGACAGTTGTGTTGCCCTTCAGGGGTGTTTTGATTGCACTGACTGCTCCTTGTTTCAAGAGAGCACTTCTGATTTGGATGAACTCACCGATGTGGTGTGTAGCTACATCTCTTTTTGCAAAGACTCTGTGGTTCCACTCAGAGAATTTAAGACTTTCCCCAATAACAAACCGTGGCTCTCTAAAGATATTAAGGATCTGATTCTTAAAAGGAAAATTGCTTTTAACGAGGGAGACGCTCCCACTGTGAGAATATTGAGGAAGGAGGTGAGGGCTGCAATAAAGATTGCCAAGATGAGGTATAGAAATAAGATTGAGGCAGAACTCAGCAGTAACAACCTCAAAAGAGCTTGGCTTGGTATGAAAACAATGGCAGGGTTACAGACGAAAGGTAAAAGCAGCATTACCCTAGAAGGGTTTACCTCTGACAAACATCTGGCAGACGATCTTAACAGTTTTTACCTTCGTTTTGAGAACTTTGACTGCTCTAGGCAGACCAGCACACTGAGGGAAAGGACTATCACTCCCCCATCTATTTGTATTGATGAGACAGGGGTAGCTAATCTTTTCAGACACACCAAAAGCAAGAGTCCTGGACCTGACAACATCTGTGGACAGGTACTGAGAACTTGTGCTGATCAGCTGAGTGGGGTTTTTCACTATATCTTCTCACTTTCTTTAGAGCTACAGACAGTACCTAAGATTTGGAAACATGCTGTCATTGTTCCTGTTGCTAAGGGCAGTTCTCCTAAGGCACTGAATGATTTTAGGCCTGTGGCTCTGACTTCTTTAGTGATGAAGACATTTGAGAAGATAATTAAGAAGGAGATTTTAATGCATGTTGAACACCATCTTGACCCCTTCCAGTTTGCCTATAGAGCAGGGAGAGGTGTGGAGGATGCTGCTGTCACACTCCTGCATCTCTTGTATAAGCATCTTGAGGCCCCCCACACCCATGCAAGATTATTATTTGCTGACTTTTCATCTGCATTTAATACAATTCAACCCCTCTTACTTGCTGACAGGCTTTACAATGTAACTGTGTGCTTTCTGCAGATGTACTTCTTGCATTTCTCACAAAAAGTGCTTGTTTTCAAACAGGAATCTTCCTAACTACGATTTAAAACAAAAGATTTCTACGTCTCCTCCAGTCTCACAAACAGATGACAAACCAAATCAAATTTTCAAATTCAAATTCAAATTTTATTTGTCACACACACACAACCATACACAGTATGACATGGGGGTGAAATGCTTGTAGCTGTACAATGCCCGACCATTAAATGACAGAAGAAAAGTTTTACAATATTTACAATTTACAGTTTACTACAAAATTTACAAATGAACTTAGGAATTTACAGTAAAGAATGTGCAAATAGCAGAAGAGATTATAAAGATTATAAATTATAGGAATTATAGGATTATAGGAAATGTGTGGTGGTGCGTGTGGTGATGTGTGTGAGAGTCCAGTCTTATAGTGACGTGTGTGGGAGAGTCCAGTCCTACACCTGGTTCAGGGCCCGAATAGCCTGGGGGAAGAAGCTCCTCTTCATTCTCTCTGTTTTGGCCTTAAGGGAGCGGAAGCGCTTCCCAGACCTCAACAGTGAGAAGAGTCCATTGTTGGGATGGGAGAGGTCCATCATAATCTTCCTAGCTTTGGACTTGCACCGCTTGGTGTAGATGGACAGCAGGTCAGGGAGCTCTGATTGAATGATGCGTTCGGCCGAGCGCACCACTCTTTGCAGATCTCGCCTGTCCTGCTTGGTGCTGTTCCCAAACCAGGTGCAGATGTTTGCCGTCAGGACGCTCTCGATAGTGCAGGAGTAGAAGTGGGTGGCTGTAGCTCAGGTGGCAGAGCAGGTCAGCCACTAATCAGAAGGTTGGTGGTTCGATCCCAGGCTGCCTCCTGGCTGCATGCCAAATATCCTTGGGCAAGATACTATGTCTGCCTACTGGTGGTGGTCAGAGGGCCCGGTGGCGCCAGTGTCCGGCAGCCTCGCCTCTGTCAGTGCGCCCCAGGGCGGCTGTGGCTACAATGTAGCTGCCGTCGCCAATGTATGTGTGAATGGGAATGACTGGATGTTGTAGAATGTTTAGCCTATTTTAGAGTTTAGAAATGTGTTAACATAGAACATAGAGACACTGACACTGCCCTCAATATAATAAAGGCTTCACTGTGTCGTGAACTTAGGAGTAGATTGTAGGAGACCCCTCCCCCACTTGAACTGTGAAAGTAAAACAGAGAGGAGTTAATGCTGAGTGGAAATTCACGCACACACATCCACACGCGCACTCACACATACACACAGGTATGCGTACACGGTCACACACGAGCACTCACATAGACACGCGGGAACGCGCACATGTAGGCATTCATGTGCTCGTGCACACAGACACAGAGTTTGCAGCACACCGTGGGGGGTTTTATGATAGGGTCGCCCCTACAAAACTGTGTTTCACAGACAAAGGAGTGTAGATTTTGCTGAGGGGCACCGGCCTGGCAAGTCTTCCCTTGCCAGTCTTCCCTTAAATGAAGATGAGTAAAGATGAATAAAGTTTTGTGAAAATGACTACTGAGTCCGGTGCCATCTCTGGATGCTCGAGGAATAAAAAGAACCAGGGTAAAACTGATTTCGTAACAATGTGTAAAGTGCTTTGGGGTCCTTAGGGACTAGAAAAGCGCTATGCAAATGCAGGCCATTTACCATTTAGAAGTTCTTGAGCACCTTCAGTGGCAGATGAAAGTCTCTAAGTCTTCTGAGGAAGAACAGACGCTGACGGGCTTTCTTAACCAGGGTGTTGATGTGACAGGACCATGACAGGTCCTGAGTGATGTGGACACCCAGGTATAGGAAACTGTCCACTCTCTCCACTGGCGTGCCACTGATGAGGGGTTTGTAATTCCTCGCCTGCTTTTTAGTGAAGTCCACGATCAGCTCCTTAGTCTTGCTGATGTTTAGGAGGAGGTTATTCTCCCTGCACCAGGTCTCCAGGTTCCTAATCTCCTCCAGGTTGGCCGTCTCGATGTTGTCGGAGATCAGGCCCACAACAGCAGTGTCGTCAGCAAACTTGACAATGGAGGTGGTGTCTGATGTGGCTACACAGTGTGGAGATACAGAAATTCTTTTATTGCTGCCATATAATCTGCATCATTATAATTGCATTAATAACATTCTTTACAGCATTATTTCATCTAATAATATTTCTCACAGTATTGATACTGCATTACAGTTGTTTATTGAAGATGTCCATTTGAGGATCCTTCCATTATGTTAACTTTTATTACAAGTACGGTTAGAAGTATTTTACACACATTGCATATCTGTGCTTATTTTGAGTTGATGTTCGGTTCATTAAGGGTCTTAAGCTTCACTGGCGTAACTTTCCAGGTGATACATGCTGAGGGAGACTAGAAGATAGAAGGATAACTGCAATGTGTATAGTGAGTACAGCAGGGGGCTTAAAACACAGCCCTGAGGCAACCAATCTCCACACCTGAGTCACTGACTTTCTTAAATCCACTCACTCTGTTTATTACTAATCACTGTGTAACTGCTGTGAATTCACAGTAACTGCCATCTCCTTACAAATGTTTATTAGATTAACCACACTTATACAGACTGTATATAACTACCAACTCTAAAATGTTTGTTCGCAGAGAAAAGAAACAGGCAGACTACTCTAACGACATGTGATGTTACAACACTAGTGAAATATTAGTGTCATTTCATTCATTTCAAAGGTTTATTTGCATGCTGGTTTGTCGGTAGCAACTCCTGAAACGCAAGACTGCCACACATCTGTTCGACCAACAGCAGTTGATCTAAACGGCAGTAGATCTGGAACACCGGGATGCACAGTCAGCGAGAAACTCCGAAAACTCAGATAAAAACTCCTTGTTATATTTAGGAGGCCGATAAACTATTGCACACAGCAATGAAGGCGAGTGGCCAAGTTCACACAGGCAAAGTTCAAAGCTTGTGTGGCGTGTCCATGAGGATAGTTGCTTAAACTCAAAGTGTGCTTTAAAAACAACAGCTAACCCCCCGCCACGACCAGTAGCTCTCGGAGTGCTAAAATAAGCACAGCCAGCAGTTCAGCAGTTCAGAAAAGACGCTTAACTCACCGGGTGTTTCAGTCAAACAGAGGAAATCCAATGCATGGGAAGAAAAGAAATCCTTCAGGATGAAGGTCTTATTCGCCACCGATCTGGCATTTATTAAACCCAACCTGAGGGGAGCTGGTTCGGAGACCTCCACGGCAGTGACATCCAGATCCACCGATCGAAGCATTTGATCATTGTGTACCCTCAGGTACCGGTAGTCCTCAACTACCTCCACGTCAGCCCCTCTGATGGTGACAGATAGGAGGAGGAGCATGCTTCCTAAAGTCCAGGTTCCTTTGTCTTTGTGATGTTAAGTTGTAAATGGTTTAGCTCCCACCACTCAACAAAGCTGTCCACCACACTCCTGTATTCCTCTTCCTGTCCATCCCTGATACAGCCCACAATGGCAGAGTCATCAGAGAATTTCTGCAGATGACATGACTGAGACTTGTACCTGAAGTCAGACATGTAGAGGGTGAAGAGGAAGGGTGATAGGACCGTCCCCTGTGGCGTCCCTGTGCTGGATGTTGTCCGAGTGGCAGCTCTTCAGACGGACATGCTGTGGTCGACTGGAACACACGTTTCTGTCTGAAGTGTTGGAGGTAGCTTTTAAGATATTACAGGATGACCCCCACCTCAGCAACAGGACCACTCTCAGCACCGACCAAGTGTGTTTGCTTTTAGAACTGTGTCTTAATTCCACCTATTTGACATACAAGGGTCAGTACTATATGGGTGTGCCATGGGTTCCCCAGTTTCACCCACTGTGGCCAACTTGTTCATGGAAGAAGTGGAAATCATCCACTGGAGCACAAACTGAGTGTCATCAGGACGCTACAACACAGAGCAAACACCTTCCCCACAGGCACAGCAGCCAGGGAAGCAGAAGAACAGCACATCAAGGAGGCCCTGAGTTTTTGTCATTTGTCAAAGCTGAGAAGGCACACAAAGAAAGCTCCAGCTGATCCAGGAGAGATGGACAACTGCTGCCCAAGTAAAAACAGTTAGAGATCCTGTATGTGTCAGGAATATTGGAACAGTTGAGACACATTTTTTCTAAACACCATGTCCCTGTGGCTTTGAAACCTCAAAACACACTTTGCCAAAAGCGTGTCAGGGGACCCCAAGGATCGGGTCTCCTGACACAAACAGAGTTATATAGTGTAGACTGTTAAGTGCCAGGAGGATTGCCAGGATTTATACATCGGCGAAACGGATGGCACAACATAGAAGAGCTAACTCGTCAGGCCAGGACTCCTCAGTCTACCTCTACAGGCTGGTGGACACTCTTTCAATGATGAGGATGTAACATTCTGGACAGGGAGGAACGCTGGTTTGAGCAGAGAGTCAAGGAGGCCACTTATATGAAAAGGGAAAGACCATCTCTGAATCGAGGAGGGGGCCTAAGGGTACATCTGTCAACATCTTACAATGCTGTGATTGCAGCTATTCCCCAACTCTCTGTGAGTGGGACTCATGGCCTTTGATCAGTGATCAACGGTCTTTGATCAGTGCTTGTTGATCAATGGTAATGACAATTTGCAGATTAATGATCAGTGAACTCACCTCACGGCCCATTGTTCAATGTACTGTTTATAAGGTTGGGGAAACCTGCAGTCAGCTGAGACACTTGGGTGAGTGACCAAACATTTCTCCCACTGAAAACGCCATGTCCAGATGAACAGATTAAACTGTTTGGGATCTGCCACAACTGTTTTGGGGTGAGGGAAGGAACATAGGACTAAGAGATTAATAGATTAATAGATTAATAATAACTAATGACTAAATGCAGAGAGCTGAATAAACATATGGTGAGTAAAAAGGGGTGAGAGAAGGAGAAAGACACAGTCCATCATAGGAATCCCCAACAGCCCACACTTATTGCAGCATAACTAAGGTAGGATTTAGGGTCACCTGATCCAGCACTAACTATATGCTTTATCAAAAGGAAATGTTTTAAGCCTGATCTTAAAAGTACAGAGGGTGTCTGTCTTCTGAAATCAAACTGGGAGTTGGTTTCACAGAAGAGGGGCCTGAAAACTGAAGACTCTGCCTCACCTTCTACTTTTAAATACTCTAGGAAAGAGTGAAGTACTCTATTGGGGTGATAAGGAACTATAAGGTCATTAAGATAAGATGGGGTGTGATTATTCAATACCTGGACTGCAAAAACTGGCCGTCTAACCAACTCTTACAATCTTATATCCAGCCAAAAAGTCTTTTTGATCTTGTTTGTAAAGTGATATACCAAGCAAGAGCAGGAAGTATAAGATTATGAATCTTGTTTTGGGATCTTTTATTTCTTACTTAGTTTCTAACTCCTAAAATTGGTTACTTTAAATACATACTAGCAGGGCTCTAGAGTGCGACCAATTTGGTCGCAAATGCGACCAAATTTTTCAGTGGTGCGACTAAAAAAAAATATTTGGTTGCACCTGTGCGACCAAATGTTCGGGTAGCAAAAAAAAAAAAAAAAATCTGCAACCTTCCCTGTGGTCAACAACAGACACACATTTTGCCCCTATCGTGGACTAAACCAATCAGAGATAGTAAGGGGCGGGACCTCTCTGATTGGCCTTGGTCCAGTTGAAAGTGCAGGTGGAAGTGGGAGGTGAGTAGCTTGAATAAAGCGATATCAATTCATTAAATCCTGAATCGACTTTTAAATATAACTGTGTTTTGCCAGAAACGCCAGATTCTCAGATTAAAGCTCACAAAACCATTTCAACAACAACCAAACAGCAAATGAGAGCAGGTACACGGACTCCACACAAAGACGTAAACACAGAACGGACCGACGCATCAGAATCAGCTTTGTCTTTCTCGGCTTTCTCACCCGACGGCCCGTAGACGGACACGCTGTCGGAGCTTAGCGATCCTGATGCGTCCGGTCCGCGCTGTGTTTACGTCTTTTTGTGCTGATTCTGAGCTGCAGGTTTTGTCTCTCCAACCAAAATCCACCAAGCCAGCAGCAAAAGAAGCAGCAAACTGCGCTTCACATTTGATCAACGTCGTCATGAATTTTGCTGTTTTGCTTCCACAACTATTAAAATCACATCCATGCACAGCTCTCTCTCTCTCTCTCTGTACTTCAAGAACAGTTTCCCGTCTCCAATCTCTGTTTTCTGTATTATTCATTCGCTTATTACCCACCAGTCTACCGTTGTTTATAGCGCTTTCGGCTGCTGTCTTTTTCTTTTCTTTTTCTTTTTTTCACTTAAATGACCTTAAATGATTTCGACTGTGTAATTATTGTTGGGGATTTTAACATCCATGTGGACAACCCTCAGGACAAAGGGACTAAAGACCTGAGTAACACTCTGGGGAACTTTGGGCTGACTCAGCATGTAACAGAGGCCACACATAATAGAGGACACACTCTTGACCTACTGATCTCCAAAGGCCTGAGCATTTCAGAGGTTACTGTGTCTGATGTGGGTGTGTCTGATCATTACTGTGTTTTCTTTGAAAGTAAAATCTCAGCCCACACAAATATATCAACAGCAGTGATCACAAAACGGTGTATAACTGAACACAGTAGTGAGATCTTTAACCAGGTCTTCCCATTAACACCTGACCTGTCCAGAGGGTCAGTCAATGAGCTCGTCAATAGCTTCAATGCTAACATGTTAAATGTAATGGACACTATTGCTCCCATTAAGGTGAAGGTTATCTCTGGAAGGAAAAAGTCTCCATGGAGAAACTCCACACTGGTGAAAAATGAAAAAAGAGAGTGTAGGAAAGCTGAGCGCAGATGGAGAAAAACAAACCTCCAGGTTCATTATGACATTTATAAAGAGAAACTTCACAATTATAATTTACAACTGAGGAGTGCAAGGAGGTCCTACTTCTCTGACATCATCACTAAAAACAGCCATAATGCTCGGGTCTTATTTTCTACAGTTGACAGGCTAACAAACCCTCCTGTGTCAGTGGCAGCTGAACTTCATTCGACCATGGCCTGCAATGACTTTGCCAAATTCTTCACAGACAAAATCCAAAAGATTAGACAAGCAATTGGTACATCAACAGCAGATCCAGGATATGTACTGTGTCCACCAAAAAACTGTTTAAACACCATGAAACAGTTTCAACCTATTAACAGCAAAGACCTGGAGGACATCTTAGGTCAACTGAACTCCTCCTCCTGCTGTTTAGATGTCCTGCCAACAAGTTTTTTCAAAAAGGTCTCAAAGACTTTGGAGTCAGACCTGTTACAGATCGTCAACTTTTCTTTATTATCAGGTGTGTTTCCAGAATCACTAAAAACTGCTGTAATCAAACCTATACTGAAAAAGGACAATCTTGACAAGACACAAATGAACAACTACAGGCCGATCTCAAATCTCCCGTTTTTAAGTAAGATCATTGAAAAAGCAGTTTCTCAACAGCTCAGTTACTTCTTAAAACAGAATAACTGCTACGATGCCTTCCAGTCAGGTTTTAGACAGAACCACAGCACTGAAACCGCTCTGACCAAAGTGTTTAATGACATATGTCTGAATACAGACAGTGGAAAAATGTCAGTCCTAGTTTTACTGGATCTCAGTGCAGCATTTGATACAGTTGACCACAACATATTACTCAAACGACTGGAGAACTGGGCAGGTCTTTCAGGAACTGTACTAAACTGGTTCAAAACATACTTAGAAAACAGGAAATACTTTGTATCAATAGGTAACTTCACATCTGAGCAGACAAGTATCACATGTGGAGTTCCCCAAGGTTCCATCTTGGGACCCCTTCTGTTTAACATTTACATGCTCCCACTGGCACAGATTATAAACAACAACAAAATAAACTATCACAGCTATGCAGATGACACACAAATATATATCACAATGTCACCAGGAGACCGAGGCCCTGTACAGGCTCTTGGTAAATGCATTGAGGAAATCAATGACTGGTTGTGCCACAATTTTCTCCAACTAAACAAAAACAAAACTGAAGTAATAGTCTTTGGCGCCAAAGAAAAACGATTACAGGTCACCAGAGAACTTCAATCTATACATCTAAAAATCACAAACCAGGCGAGAAATTTGGGTGTAGTGATGGATGCAGACCTAAACTTAGAAAAACACATTAAGACAATAACAAAGTCAGCTTACTATCACCTCAAGAATATTTCAAGGATAAAAGATCTGATGTCTCAACAGGACCTGGAAAAACTAGTCCATGCATTCATCTTTAGTAGGCTTGATTACTGTAACAGCATCTTTACAGGTCTACCTAAAAAATCAGTCAGACAACTACAGCTCATTCAGAACTCTGCTGCTCGAGTCCTCACTAAGACCAAAAAAGTGGACCACATCAGTCCAGCTCTGAGGTCCTTACACTGGCTGCCTGTCCGTCAGAGGATAGACTTTAAAGTTCTGATGCTGGCCTATAAAGCTCTGAATGATTTAGGACCAAAATACATCAGTGACCTCCTGACCCAGTATGAACCTTCCAGATCCCTCAGGTCATCTGGATCCGGTCTTTTATCAGTTCCCAGAGTCAGAACCAGACACGGAGAAGCTGCATTCAGCTTTTATGCTCCTTATATCTGGAACAAACTCCCAGAAAGCCTCAGATCAGCTGAAACACTCAGTTTATTTAAATCCAGGTTGAAGACTCACCTGTTCTCAGCTGCATTTGAATAAAGCACCAAATCCACACTTTAAGCTTAAATTTCAAAACTTACATTTAACTACTGATTTTATCTACTGTTTTTTTTTTTATCTATTTTAAATCATGCTTTTTATTGCTTTTGTTTTTTAATGTCTCTGTAAAGCACTTTGAATCACCTTGTTGTTGAATTGTGCTACACAAATAAACTTGCCTTGCCTTGCCTTACTCTTCATTTTATCAGAAACAGTTATCACAGCTCGTAAATTGAATTTTTACACATATATGTATGGATTGACATGTCAACATATTAAAAGAACAATATTTGTCTCTTATATATAACACACCTATATATACACTGTAACAGATACTTGTCTTTGAGTGAAGATTTAAGGTGATAGGAAATATAAATAACTGAAACTTGAATCTTTACTGAAGCTCAGTAGCTGACACAGAGTTCAGGTTCACTGCTGTAATAACTAATAATGATTAATATATGGTATATAATATATAAGTGGTAAATGGACGGGTTCTTTTATAGCGGTTTTCTACTTTGTCTGAGCACTCAAAGCACTTTACTCGCTGCAACAGCATTTTGCAGATGTGTTCTCCCTGCTGCCCGGCTGTGCAAATGGAGCACCATTTTAAAACACAGCCTGGCATGACAATGTGTTTACGGCCCTACAGGGTACCTGAGCATAAGAGACAAATTGTTCAGATTGAATTGGCCAAAATGCTAAAAGTGGGAAAAATAGAAAAGTCACACAGCACTTGGTGTAGCCCCACGGCTCCTGTGGTGAAGAAAGATGGTTGTATACGGTTCTGTGTTGATTATCGCAAGGTGAATGAAGTGTCACAGTTTGATGCTTATCCCATGCCCCAGGTCAACGAGCTCCTGGACCAGTTATGCACTGCTCGCTTTTTCATGGTTCTCGATTTAACCAAGGGCTACTGGCAGATTCCCTTGTCTGGGTGCGGAGTCCAAGGAAAAGATGGCCTTTTCCAGTACATACAGTTTGTACCAATTTGTCACACTTCCGTTCGACTTGTTCAGAGCCCCTGTCACATTCCAGCGCCTGATGGACCGGGTGCTGCAGTTGCATGCTGCATATGCTACTGCCTTTTTGGATGACATCATCACAAGCCTATGAAATACTGGGAACATATAGTCTGGTCAGATAAGACCAAAATTGAACTCTCTGGATGCCATAATACACACCATATTTAGAGGTCAAAAGACATATCACCTCAAAAATACCATACCAACAGTGAAGTTTGGAGGAAAGGACAGAGATATTCTTCATAAAGATCTGCTGCCATCTACTGGGACGATGAAGATGAGATGAGGATCAATGTTTGAGCAAGACAGTGATACCAAACAAAGCCAAGAACAACCTCAATTAGTTTCAGAGGAAGAAATAAAGCTGCTAGAATGGCCAAGCCAACCACCTGACCTGCATCTAATTAAAAGTCTATGGAAAAAACGTAAGAGCCCATGAAACCTTCAGGATTTGAAGACTGTGTGGAAGAATGAACCAAAATCACACCTGAGAAATGCATGCAACTAGTTTCTCCATACAACAGGTGTCTTGAAGCTGTCATCACCAACACAGGCTTTTGTAGGAAGTATTAAATACATTTGAGTAAGCATGTTAAGTACTTTTTCCCTGTGTCATTATTACAGATAACGTAATTTATCCATCGTCTTTGTTGTGTGACACTTTGGTAATGAGACGCCTTTTCATAGGCCATTTTCTCGTATTATTAATGTAATTTATGGATATCTATGGTATGATTTCTTTGCATGTGTGAATTGGATGGGTTGCTAGTAGGGCTGGACTGGAATAAAAGAATCCTCCCTGACATTTTTGGTCTAGGCGGTCCATCCCTCAAAAAAAAAAAGAAAAAAAGAAGCATCCATATATTATGTACACATTTCATATTGTTTCATTATTGATATTGAAAGATTTTCTTGTTAATCAGGTTTGAATAGTTGTTATTGGGTTAGTTATTAGTTGCACTGCTAATAGCTAAAGCTACACTTTAGCTATTAGCAGTGCCTCGTGGTCAAAGCGGCCATTCCTTTTACCATCTCCACGGGACAAGACTCATCTGTCCATCCGCATCATCCGCAGATGCCAATGTTCACATTTTGGACAGAGAGGACAGATGGTTTGAAAGAGGAGTGAAAGAAGCATCTATGTCCACTGTGAGCGACCATCTTTGAACAGAGGCGGGGTTTACGACACCAACTCTCTGCCATCTATAATCCAGTTTTGAGATCCCTTCCCAGACGCCTTAACGCCCACTCACATCCTAGACCATTTGACGTCAGGAAATCACATGACAGGGTGGGGCCAGGTTTCACAATCAGCTCACCCGAAACCTTGGCTGATTGTGACACACACCCGTTTTCACACCTTGGCTTGTGTGATTAAGTAGAGGATCATTAGGGGGTCCATTGTCCCTCTCGGGGGGATACTCCACAGGGCTTAAATCTGGGACCCTCCACCATTTGACCCTAGAACTGAAAAAACTGTTCGGATGAGAAGTGAAAGGTCTTCAAGCAACTTAAAGAAGTCCAGACGCTTTTCTTTCCAAGCCCCTTAGAATATTCATTTTACCCGAATCCATGAATCTAAGTATGTCTGTTCATCTATTTTCTCACCACCTTAATTTCACCTCTTCCTCACTCTGTTGTTATGACTGTGGTCTCGCCTCCTGTAGTTCTCCTGTGACTATGTGACCTGGTTACTGGTTCTTTCTGGTACAGCAGCAGGGCCTCCCACAGCTAAAGTGGTTAATTTGACACATTTTTCTGCATTTATTTTTAGTTGATTTGCCATGTGTAAGTGATACATGCAGGTTTTAGAATGTGAAACAAAACATAGCAACAAACTGATTTTCTATTACTTTGAAACATTTCTAAATGATCAAGGTGTACTTTCTTGGTATCTATCATACAGCACATGGTATGTCTGGTGTTAAATACATATAAATATATATGGTATTATTAATACTGTATGCTGTTCATTAACATTAATTATTAACTGATATTTATGCAAATGCTGGTTGTTGCTGTGGTTTCTCTGCTGTATCATTTCTTTTTTTTCAGCAGGTGTTGAAGCAGATTCTCACTGTTTCTTTTCTCTCTTCCTCTCCTTTTGTTAAATTCAGCTGTTAAAGTAAGACCGGCATATTTTTACATCAGGGGACGAGCGAAATACTCAGTTCTCCTCCGCCATTGCTGCGTTTGAGTTTTGGACGAAGTGCATTCTGGGATACGTATGGAGAGATATTTGGCCATATTTGTGTACTTGCGTTCTCATGAGATTCTGATACCCAAAGTAAAGCATGCATCATGTCAAGTACGCTCAAAATGCGTCCTCGATAGAACCAGAGGATGCCACGGACTTGGTGCAGCCAATATCCCAAAATGCATTTCGTCCATAACTCAAACGCAGCAATGGCGGAAGACAGCGGGTAAAACTACAAGTAAAGTTTGAGGGGGTGTCCAAATTCATGGGCTGCATCCTCCTGAGGCCGCATTTGTAGACCAATTGCGTCACAGCGACGCGCCGAAGGCTGTCCAAATTCGTAGACTCCTCCGAATGCAGCCGACAAATGCGTCCTCCTTTTCCCCGAATTTGAAGGATGGGTCGGGTGCGTCCTTCGTAGCCCACCATATCCCAGAATTCATAGCGCGGCCCAGCCAAACTCCAGTTTCCGGCAATGGCGGCCGCTACTAAGTTTTAAAATTACTCTTATTAATCTTCCTGGGTCGATAGCTAGCCGGGAGCTCGAGGGTCATTAGAGCCGCAGAGAACGGCAAACTCCCGGCACATCATGTTCAGATCACCGCGGACTTTTGCTACTTGGGTTAAAAGTAATATATAAGTCACTTAGACAACCTAAAAATGTTATTGTTGGGCTTTTTTCAGTGTTTTATTTGTTCATGAGGCTGAGATTAAAGTTATTAGATTAGATAAAATAAAAGATAATTGATAATAGATCAAATAAAACTTTATTAATCCCCCGGGTGGGTTCCTCCTTGGTTTTCACACAGCTGAATAAACGTCAGACAGAAAACTGATTAAACAGACGTGTGAGATGGTGGAGAGTTTACTCCAGTGTCCTGTTATATTTTAGACAGCAGGGAGCAGACGGCTGAGTTTATTAAACTCCACCGAGACAGCGGTGACGCTAATCTGAAGGCTGGACCGTCCAATTTCACAGCCGCTTACTTCCAGCCTACCCGACCTTCTGAGGACCCGGCCCACGTAGACCGCGAAGGCCGGGTCCTCAGGAGGATGCAGCCCATGAATTTGGAGACATTACTTTGTCTGTGACACAAAAAAAACTTTTAAGATATTTTCTTAAGAATGTAGATGTGTAAACTTCAGATGTCTGCTAGCTTTACCAATACATCACATATTTGCAAAAGTGCTCCAACGTTTTGGCAGATGTCTGTTACCCCACCAGCTCGGTAGTTGACCGCGAGATGAAGAGAGCCGGTGAGGACGACTTGACTCCCGGCACATTCTTTCTAGCTAAATAAAGCCTTAAATCTAAAGCTTTACTTTAAAATTAAATAAATATTCAGCTCAAAATATACTGACAGCTGTCATTATATTTTGAGCTGAACCTGATGTAAAATGTTCTGTTCTTACTTTAACAGATGACTCTGAATAAAATCTAACATATTTTAATCCAGGAGGAAACATTTTCACCAGCATGTTGATACATGGCGATCCTGAAGACTGTTCCATTGATGATGAAATTATGTTTTTAGTATTTTTTCAATTCTCTTCCAAACAGCAGCTGTCTAGTGTAAGTTCTGAGTGTTTAATAAAATAAAAATAAAAGCATTCTATTATCCAATTTGTTTTTATTCAATAAGCAACTCACTTTGACTTTTGACAGTTTGGAGGCGGAGTCTAAAGGAGACCAGCGTCCTAATGTGATTGGTCACTTTTTTTGGACACTTCAGGTTACCTCGTTAAACTGAGTTACACTGAGGCAGCGACAGAAATGCTTTTTTAAACTGTATTTGTTTACAATTTGAGAAATAAAGTTTGCTGAATTAATTATCAACCGTTGATATTTGCTGTGCAGCAGTGGAAATGCAGACAGCTGTCACTGGATTACGTCAATGTTTTGGAAATATTTAAATCAGAGGATTCTGAGGCACATTCTGAAATACTGCCGTCTCATTAATCTTTTGTACAGTATTACATTGCTTCTATGATTTAAAAACTAAAAAAAGAAACATCCCCAAAATCTCTTAACGGGAATCAGGAATGGAAGTATTTATCAGAATCTGGCCAAAATACTGCCAAAGTTGCTCAATCTGCAGCAAACACATGTAACTGCACATACATGACTGGACGCCAAACGTTTTTTAAGAAGTTTTTCAGTATTAAAGTGACGCTTAGTGATAAATCAATACATCCACTGCAGCACATTAGAAATAACAGCTGTAGTTACACCAGCAAACTTTTCAAAAAGTCAAAACCTCAAGACTGATGTGTAGCACCGATTAATGCTTACATTAGAGATGTGCAAAGCAGCCGGCATTTGTATCGCTAATTGTATTTGTTGGGGGGCGGGTTCACTGAAAAGAAAATAACATAACAGCCAGTACCTCATCCGCATTTAATCTGAGCTTTTGTTCACTGTTCATTAAGACATTGAACAATAACCTTACTAATAACCACAGATCTAAGTAAGAGCAGAAACAGCTCTTTACTATTGTTCTTGCTAGTCTCTTCATGAACTCAATTAAGATTTTTAATAAACAAATATTAAACTTATCAAACAAAGATGAAAAGAACTTGAAAAGAAATTGATCATTGACAACAGGCGGCAGATAGATGTGTGGTGTACCCTGTGGTCTTCAAGTCCAGGACCGGAGTGACAGGCGGCCAGTGAGTGAGGATAAAGCGGGAGTAATATGCTCCCTTCTCCTTGTAGCAGTTTAAAGCCGTGTGGCAGCCACGAGCTGAAGATGTGACAATGATACCAAGGTACAATGAGTTATAGAAATCCAGCCGAGTTGTCTGGAACCAGCAGCTGAGCGCCTCTGAGGCAGAGTTTATCTAAGTCTGATGTAAGAGAACTGAAAACTGCGCTGCAGTGGCTGTGACAATGCCATGCAGGAGCGTGGTTCTTAATGCACCTCATGGACAATACAATGTCAAAGAACACAGGCTTATGATCTGTAGACATTGCATCTAAAATCATCAAGTTGTCAAGTTAGAAAGAGGCAGGCCATAGGCTGAAACAAGGTCCAATGTATGTCCACGTACTTGTGTAGGTCCGTCCAGCCACCCACTGTGTAAGATTAAAAGAATCTCTTTGTTTATCAGGACAACACACATGGATCTCCAACAATAAAGACGTGACCATATTTAGGCATGACTTCAGCTAAGAAATCAGAAAGTCACAATCACCACAAAGCATGAAGCACATATAGCACGCAGCAGCTATGGTGCGTAATACAGTTATTTACACAGCATAATGATGCGTGCTTCTTAGTATGATGACTTGTTTAAATCATAGAAGCTATGTGATACTGTGCACAGATTATTGGGACAACAATACTTCAGAACCTGCCAAAGAATCCTCTGATTTAAATATTTCTTCAACATTAAGGTAACGCGTGTGGCTGCTGAGTTCTGCGTGTGGGCGTTGTTGATTTTATGCACAAGTAAATTTAAATGCAATGAAATGATTTGCTGGAATTATGTTTTTTCTTGCCCTGGACTTATAATATTATCCATACAGTTCCTAAAGAGTCAATGTAATACAGTTAATACTGGAGGAAATTGCAAAACTGACATTGTCCACATACTTAGCTAGCTGTGTCACCATGTGGACAGCTGGCTGGTAAAAGCAAGATGAACTTGGATTTCAAGCAAAGTGAACTTTCTTTCTTTTTCTTTTTCTATTCTGTCCTGTCTTGCAGTAGCTCTCACTTGGAGAGCTCTCAGTATATTTGAAAATGAATCTTTTGCTCGTTTTTCAGTTTGAGTTTCAGTCGTGTAGTAACTGTTGGTGCTTGTGTTCTTATTAGGCACGATGAAACACATCATATGAAAAAAAGCGCTTAAAATACTTAAAATTCTATTTTTTGTTACTTCAAAATGTGTAATATGTGTAATTTCCATTGCAAATAACAATCATATTTAAATTGGGAGGATGCCACTAAAAAACTGGGCTGAGCTGAACTGTGATGTTCCCCAGGTAGACTGAAACTATGTGCCTTCTTCTTGTGTCGTCTCACTCATCTCTAGCCCTGTCAGTACTCTTGCTGCAGCTTTTGAATTACAGTAGTCGAGCCTGGAACTAATAAATGCAGCTTGATGATTTGTTTTATGTCTTAACAAATTACACAGTGTGAGTAAAGATTTTCAACCTGAACATTTCTCAGGTACAGTGAGGACAGGCTTTCTTTGTGCTAATTAATTTGTTGAAAAATTGGATGGAATTGGCCTTTCCCACTATAGAATCTGCTGAGTTAACATACTGCTGTCAATATGATGCCTGGCCTTGTTCACTGTGACAAGGTCAGGCTGTATTGACAGCAATATGTTGAATATCTCACGCTGATAAGAACAGCAGATGTTTTTTTTCTCAGACAGACTAACAGATGATCAAACTCCAGCGACGTCTCAACACATTTATATGCAGGGTGATTCTTACTTTTGCTTTTTAGAAATGTCAGTGAATTATCTGCCTGTATTACTTTAGGTCTAACCATGCTGTAGAAGAATAGTCAAAAATATCCCATCACTTACAAAAACACCTAAATACATGTGCTTGACAATAATAATAGATGGAAATGGATTTATACTATAGGCAACATTTTACCCTATGAGTACTCTATCTCCTCGCATCCGCAGACAAATTAGAATCATCAGTTAACCTAAAGAGCACATCTTTTGAGGAAGGTCAAGGACCTGCACAGGTATGTTGAAAACATGCAAACTCCACACGTAAACCCTAGCCTACTGGGAGAGATCAATCCAGAACATTCTTCCTGTGCAGTGACACCACTATGATAGCATCTGTCATAGGATGGAGAAGAGGTGGAGTGGACAGGCCATCACATTAACAACACAGAGAATGAAGCGAAAACACTCATTAATACCAGCAAAGAATTTAGAGTCATCACTAAATTGTGCTACCTGTCTAATGCAGTTGGGTACCATGCTGCGTCAAGCTATAAAGTACTGTTTACTAAAAGTGGTCCAAACATTTACAAACCAATTAAATTCAATTTTATAAATGTTTTAATGTAACAACAGTTGCCTGAAGGAGCTTTATATTGTAACAGTAAAGATCCTATAATAATACAGAGAAACCCCAACAGTCAGACGACCCCCTGTTAGCAGGCACTTGGGTGACAGTGGAAAGAAAAAACTCCAGTTAAATAGGAAGAAACCTTCAGCACAATCAGGCTTAGGGAGGACAGGCCATCTGCGGATGGTTGGGGATGAGGGGAAGAAAACAGGACAAAAGAGAAACTGTGGATAATTAATGTGGATGATTAATAACAACTAATAATTAAATACAGAGAGGTATATTAACACATAGTGAGTGAGAAAGGTGTGAGAGAAGAAAAACCACTCAATGCATCACGGGAATCCCTCATCAGTCTAGACCAGGGGTGCCCAATCCCGGTCCTCGAGAGCTACTGTCCTGCAGCTTTTAGATGCATCCCTACTCCAACACAGCTGAATCAAATGAATGGCTTGTTATCAGGCCTTTGCCAAACATGATGGCATGCTGAAGAGGTAATCAAACCATTTGATTCAGCTGTGTTGGAGTAGGGATGCATCTAAAAGCTGCAGGACGGTAGCTCTCGAGGACCGGGATTGGGCACCCCTGGTCTAGACCTATTGCAGCATAACTAAGGGAGGATTCAGGGTCACCTGATCCAGCCCTGACTACATGCTTTAGCAAAAAGGAAAGATTTAAGATTAATGTTGAAAAAGAAGAGAGGCTATTCTGTCCCCTGAATCCAACCTGGAAGCTGCTTCCACAGAAGAGGGGCCTGAATGATGAAGGCTCTGTCTCCCATTCTACTTTTAAATAGTCCAGGAACCGCAAGTAAGATAAGATTTGGTCTGATTATTCAAAAAACTTGTAAGTAGTGAGAAACATTTTAAATTCAAATCTGTATTTAACAGGAAGCCGATGAAGAGAAGCTAATATGGGAGAAATCTGCTCTCTGTACCACAAAAAGATAAATAAATACAAAGTTGAATTATGAGTGATTTCTATGTGGAAATACTTGTGTCTGCAGTACCTTCAACGGTATTACATGCATGTAAGCTGAGAAAATAGTATTTCTTTGCAGCATTTTTGTCATACACGGTCAAAAGCACTGGAAGTATTTTGTGCAGGTTTGTAGGGGTGGTGATGGCATCCTTGGTAAACCATGTTTTTCACCTGTAAGTTCAACCTTCCAACTACCAGTTAAGCCTCTCATGGTGTCCACTTTTCTGCTTGTTTTTTAAATTTATTTTCCTGAATTGACTCACATTCAGCCGTTTTATACAAACAGTCACAGCACAGAATACAAACTGAGCTGACAGCTTTTGGCACGAGGAATGGGCTAGAATTAAAAAATTCTGCAGACATCAGAAGTTGAGAAAATGCTATAAGGATTTATTAAAGCTTGTCAGGTTCAATGAATATTGTTAATTGAGGTCCTTAATATTAACATTAATAAATGGCCTGCATTTGTATAGTGCTTTGCTAGTCCCTAAGGACCCCAAAGCGCTACACTACATTCAGTCATCCACACACTGGCGATGGCAAGCTACGTTGTAGCCACAGCCACCCTGGGGCGCACTGACAGAGCCGAGGCTGCCGGACACTGGCGCCACCGGGCCCTCTGACCACCACCAGTAGGCAAACACGGGGTTAGTATCTTGCCCAAGGACGGAACCAGCGACCTTCTGATTAGTGGCTGACCTGCTCTGCCACCTGAGCTACAGCACCCCTGTAAATACAGACTGTGGGTTATTAGACTTTTGAAGAAAATGTATCTTTAGGAATATTAGCATGCTCCACAACGTTTTCTCAAATGTTCTTTTTTTCTAGTTAGTACAGTAACTTACATTATGACATAAAATGAAAAACACTACATACATATGTGTGTGTGTGTATGATGTATATATATGTATCTGAATACTTCATGCTCTTATGACACGCGTGTACACTAAACCTGTGACAGATGCAAAGTTTCACACCAGTTGCAATGACTCACAGTTTTCCATCTGCAGTGATAACACTTGTGTTTGCACCTTTCGACACATCCTGTTATCGTTGGCGAGCCAGGGAACAGTATAAAACTTGACAGAAAGACGCTCACTCATCAGCGTTTCAGGTAAGACAGGTCTTCTGTCATCACCGCAAACTCCATCGTTCACATGCAAATTTTCTGATTTCCTTGAAATTTTGCATTTTAAGTACTTTAATGTGCATGAGCTATGCTGCTTGATAACATACAATAATGTGGTCTATATCACAAATCTTTTGCAGCCATGTTGGTTTTCCGTTGGTGTCTTGTCACTCTGCTGCTGCTATCCTCTTCCTGGGCTCAGGTAGAAACTTCTAGAGACAACCATGCGTGTTAAATTAAATTGTGTGTAGGCCAAATTCCCCCTGATGCAAAAAAGTATTACATTTGAAATAAAAAATGCTATTAAAGAAACAATTGGTACAAAGAGTTGTATCAGTTTTATAATGAGAGTTTTGTTAGTCGTGTTTATTTCATTATCAAATGCATATTTCAGTTGTTTTAATTTTCCGTTGTCCCTTTGCTTTTCAGTTACAGTTACAAACTAATGTCTCTTTTGTCTGTTCTTTGTAATGTTGCTGTGGCTGAGTACAGGAAGGTAAGAAACAAATAATTGCTTTTTATGATATAATTCAAAAGTCACCAGTAAGGGAAGATTTATTACAGGTTTTAAAATTCTACTTTTTGTGCTATTGGATATCAATTAAAAGAAAGTTAAGCAACAGTCAGTCCATTTGAAGTAAAAGCTATCCAGCTGTAACTGAGCTGGTGTTCAAAATGATCATGTCTACTGTGAATATATTATCTTATGCAGAGATTCCTAGCACTGACGAGGACATACCCAGAGAGCTCTCTGTAGGTCAGCTGCTGGAGAGAGCCAATAGAAACTACAGTAAGTTGGTTACCTGTTTTAGAACTTACTTGCACATATTTGTTGCAGCAGCATTGGTGGTACAGAAGTGGGGATGTTAGCAACGTGGATTTAACGTAGTTTGATAGTCTTTTCCTGTTTAACTGGTAATTCACTCCACACTGAATTATCGGTCAAGCAAATATTAAACTGTGTACTATATATAGCTATAACTTATGTTGTCATCACAATAGGCACAGGAAGACATACTCCTGAACAAGAAATTTAAGGCGCATCCAGCTACAGCTCATTTTCATACAAACAAAAACGGAACCAATAACAACGGAGAACTAGATCCAAATCTAACTCAGCTATGCCACCGAGTGCATAATCTTTCCTCATACAAAGCAAATTACAGCCACTAAACTTTCCATGCAAAATGTGTAGCTATTCTGGGAAACAACACTGACCAAAATTTGTACTTTTTATGTTACATGACTTTTAAAGGAAAAAGCTTTTTTTAGCAGCTTCAGGTCTACACATGATCCAGATCACAAGTGCTAATAATAGACAAGCAAAATGGCTCTGGACTGGCTATTTTAATTACACCCTAGACTGGGGCCACGTACAATGTTGTGATTTTTCCAGTAAAAATGCATTTTATCGGTTTTTCTAAACATTTGCATTTGAATCTGGTCTTTGTCATTTGTCATGAGAGGTGGCCTAGTTCTGCTAATATGAACTTTCATCAGTTGTTATGACTGATGTATGAATTGCATGACTGATGACGGCAGTGCCACCTATAATAAACCACTGCTATTCTGCATGTTGAAGACAAGGAGCTGACTCTGTTTTTCTTACAGCACCTGACATTGATGAGCCGACATTAATCGGAGGTGACGTTGCTATCAAGTCTGAAGCTGACAGAAATGCTGACCCCTGCACCTCCAGAGGCTGTATGTGGGGAAAGTGGACTGATGGGAAAGTCTATGTCCCATACTACATTGCCAATCACTACTGTAAGTATTGTTTTCTTAATCATGGAACAGGCCAATGCCAAGTTATGTACAGTGTTTATGCCTGGTGGACAACAATTCATCTTTACACTGACTTGTTATTATAACATCTCTATTTGTATTAAATCTAATGACTTTCAGACTCTGCCCTTTGATACCAACTAATCTTCATTTTAAGAATTAATACATGAATATACCACAAGCACTTTCCTGAATCAATAACCTGACATATGCACCAGTTAAAAGGTTGGACACACCTTCTCATTTAACGTTTTTTCTTCATTTTTACTACATTCTACATTGTACATACATACTGAAGACATCAAATATATGAAGCAAGACATACGAAATTATGTAGCAAAGAAAAAGTTGATAAATAACTAAATATTTATTATATCTTAGATTGCTGAAAGTAGCCACCCTTTGCTTTGTTGACAGCGCTGCAAACCCTTGGCCATATCTCGATGAGCTTTATGATGTAGTCACCTGAAACGGTTTTCCCTTCACAGGTGAGCCTGTCAGGGTTCATTTGTGGAATTTCTTGCCTTCTTAATGGGGTTGGGACCATCAGATGTGTTGTGCTAAACTGCTAGAATTCATATTATGGTAAGAA
Source organism: Diplotaxodon limnothrissa (assembly GCF_057381915.1). Classification (NCBI taxonomy): domain Eukaryota; kingdom Metazoa; phylum Chordata; class Actinopteri; order Cichliformes; family Cichlidae; genus Diplotaxodon; species Diplotaxodon limnothrissa. Next base: position 43,165,061 of record NC_140596.1, read on the forward strand.
CCAATCAGCTAAGGAAAGAGAAACCACAGTCCATCATTACTTTAAGAACTAAGGTCAGTCAGTCTGGAAAATTGCTAAAAGATTGAATGTGTCCCCAAGTGCAGTAGCAAAAACCATCAAATGGTACGATGAAACTGGCTCACACGAGGACCACCCCAGGAAAGGAAGACCAAGAGTCATCAGCCTCAGAAATCACAAGTTAACAGCACCTCTAGTTAGAGTTAATCAGCTGTTCAAAGGAGACTGCACGAATCAGGCCATTATGGTCAAATAGCTGCTAAGAAAGCACGACTAAGGAAAAGCAACAAGCAGAAGAGATTTGTTTGGGTCAACAGATGGTCTCTACATGCATGGTTCCCACCGTGAAGCATGGATGAGGTGGTGTGATGGTGTGGGGGTACTTTGCTGGTGACACTGTTGGGAACCAGCATGGCTACCACAGCACCCTGCAGCAACATGCCATCCCATCTGGTTTGCATTTAGTTAGACCATCATTTATTTTTCAACAGGACAATGACCCCAAACACACTTCCAGGCTGTGTGAGGGCTATTTGACCAAGAAGGAGAGTGATGGAGTGCTGCGTCAGATGGCCGGGCTTCCACAGTCACCTGAGCTAAACCCAATGGAGATGTTTGGGGATGAGGACCACAAAGTGAAGGCAAAAGGGTCAACAAGTGCTCAGCATCTCTGGGAACTCTTTCAAGACTGTTGGAAAATCATTTTATGTGACTACCTCTCTCATCGAGAGAATGCCAAGAGTGTGCAAAGCAGTAATCAAAACAAAGGGTGGCTATTTCTTCAAAACAGCCACCCTTTGTTTTTAGTTATTTCACATTTTTTGTTTACTACATAATTCCATGTTTTACCAGCTTCCCGTGAGATTGCCATCATCACTCGTGGACTAGAGTCCTTCTCTTCAGTTTCCTGCATTCGTTTCAGACCCTACCAGGATGGCGATCATGAGTGGCTGAGCATCGAGTCCAGAAATGGGTAAAGCTCCGAGTCTGACCATTTTTTTTATTCTTACCACCTTCGGTGAGCCACATGCAGTTAGTAGGATTAAAAATTTACCTGGAGATTGTAAGTTTTCTGTTTTAATTTAAAAGTATCACAACTCCTCCTTTCATTAGTTTATAATGAAAGAAAACCCACTCTTTAATCACTGTATTACAAAGGAAGTGATTACAAATGGGGCAGCACGGTGGCACGGTGGTTAGCACTGCTGCCGCACAGCAAGAAGGTCCTGAGTTCAATTCCACCATCAGGCCAGGGTCTTTCTGTGTGGAGTTTGCATGTTCTCCCCGTGTTTGCGTGGGTTCCCTCCGGGTACTCCGGCTTCCTCCCACCGTCCAAAGACATGCAGCTTGTGGGGATAGGTTAATCGGATAATCCAAATTGCCACTATGTGTGAATGTGAGTGTGAATGGTTGTCTGTCCCTGTGTGTTGGCCCTGCGACAGACTGGCGACCTGTCCAGGGTGTACCCCGCCCCTCGCCCTATGACAGCTGGGATAGGCTCCAGCGCCCCCCGCGACCCTGAAAAGGAGAAGCAGAAGTGAATGGATGGATGGATGATTACAAATGTTTTAGGGACCACTAATATTTTAAGTAGCCAATGAGTGACTACTGGCCAGTTTAAACAATAAGGATTCAACATAATTCATCATATGTTCAAATACATTATTGTTGTCCTATGAGGTGTGTAAAGCAGCACTTGCCTTACAGATATACAAAAGGCTTTTGTGATTTCTAAATATTGCTGGACTTTTCTGTTTTAACAGCTGCTACTCCTATGTGGGTCGCCAGGGCGGTGGTCAAACTGTGTCTCTAAGCCGTCAGGGCTGTCTTTACCACAGCACTGTCCAGCATGAATTACTCCATGCCCTAGGCTTCAATCACGAACAGACCCGCTCTGACAGGGACAACTACATCAGGGTGTACTGGGAAAACATCCTCGATGGTCAGTCACCATTTTCTGTGCTAATTTGGATTTTGTGTTAAAGTAGTTCAAAGCACAAAGCAGTTCTAGAGAAAGAAATAGTCTAATTAAGGTTGAGATTAAGGTTTTATTGCACTGAGCTAAAGTTCAGTAAATAAAATTTAAAAAAAAACTAAAGATGACAGCATAATCTGTCAACAAAGATGAATACAACTTTAGAATAAAGCTGTTTATGAATGTGTGTGTAAATGGCCTGCATTTATATAGCGCTTTTCTAGTCCCTAAGGACCCCAAAGCGCTTTACATATCCAGTCACCCACCCATCCACACACACATTCACACACTGGTGATGGCAGCTACATTGCAGCCACAGCCACCCTGGGGCGCACTGACAGAGGCGAGGCTGCCGGACACTGGCGCCACCAGTAGGCAAACACGGGGTTAGTATCTTGCCCAAGGACGGAACCAGCGACCTTCTGATTAGTGGCTGACCTGCTCTGCCACCTGAGCTACAGCCACCCCACCGTGGCTGTAGCCCACCGTAAATGGGCTAATGAGGCTCATAGTAAAAGGCACTTTGAGCATTTAATTAAATCAGACAAGTGCTATATAGTTACTGATCAATTTACCGCTTAGAGCCTCTTAGTTATCTCCAGAGTGGGTGCAGCCCTTTCAACCATGTTTTTATTACTTTAAATCTTTAGTTATTTTTTATTGTTAGTGGAGTTCATTTTTTATTGATTTGATTTACTTTTTAAGACATAATTTTAGTTTTTAGCTTAAAATTAGTTCATGACAACAACCCTAAATGGGATGAGGTTCAACGGCTGCTTTATTAGAATGATAATATAAAAATGTGCATTTGTTAGATATTTGAGTTCCCACACATCATGAACATATCTCCTTATTCTCACAGACATGGTGTACAATTTCTATAAGATTGATACTCTAAACCAGGGAACTCCTTATGACTACAACTCTGTCATGCAATATGAGAGGTAAGAATAAATTCATACTTTTATTTACATATGTTACTTTTATACTTTTTTTACACATAAGTCCAAGTAAACTATGTATCAAGTTAGGAATTTGGGTGTTCCTATTATTTTGACATGAAGAAACCATCAACTGTCCCTGCAGCATACTGCTAGCAGAGCAGAGCCTGTGCACAATCATAACTTGTCTGTGCATACCGTCCTATACAAGTGTGTTGAGTAAAACCAGTGCAAATATGCTTTCAAAGATTAGAACATGATGTACTGAGGAGCTAAATCACCAGAAAAATGAACTTAACTTGTTTTCAGGTACGCCTTCTCCAAGAACAACCAACCCACTATGGTGCCCATTCCTAATAGCAATGTAATGTTGGGCGGGGCCACTCAGATGAGCAAAAATGATATCGATAGGTTGAACAGACTCTACCAGTGCTGTAAGTATACTGCAACAACAAACACACAAAGTGATACTGTACTGCAAAGTCAGCTAACTTTAAAATGAGAAACTGTGTCTGAAAAGACAAAGTCTGGAGGTCTTTAAAGCTCCTTTCTTGCATGGAAATCCCTTCCTCTTACACTTTCTAGTTTTTGGGGGTGAACCTGGGTCTTCATTCTGTGTAAGAAATATATCCCAACATTAAAGTGAAATTAAAAAAAGCTTTAGCAGACCAAGTCAAGTAGATATCATGTAAAATGAAAATAAGTCTCATGCATGGATTTTTTGAACTGCCCTGCAGCAGGTTTGCCCCGAATTTCCTCAAAAGAGGAAAATGCAGATTTCTGCAAGTGACCCAAACTAGCATCAGTTCATGTTCATATGCTAGCACCATCTGTAGCTACACAGAGAGCCACACAGAAAGGAGATCAGGGTGAACCATCCAATCAAAGGTTCGTTGTTTTTAAGCATGAAATTGTTTCTATCCCACACAATATGAGACACCATTTAGTTATTATTATTAATTATCCTGGCATTGTTAAACTGCAGTCACAAAGAAATATCCTGTCTGACCAGATATTTGCGTTAGATGGCGTCAACAGTAACACTGTGAGATCATATTCGACCAGGATTTGTCCTTCAATGTGTAAATTAAACAGATATGTAGGACTGCTTTCCATTTGTGCAATATCTCTAAAATAAAAAAAAGCTGAAAAACTAGTTCCTGCATTTATTACTTCTAGACTGGACGACTGTAATTCATTATTATCAGGATTTCCTAAAAACTCCCTGAAAAGCTGAAAAGTTGGACGCTTCTGCTTAATTTTGTGCAACATCTCTAACTTTACAAACATTCCTTTGCAGATTCGGTTTAAAATGCTACTTGCATAATCGGGGCCCATCCTATCTTAAAGACTTCATAGTACTGTAATCAGAAAAGAGTGAGAAAAGACTGCGGGCTTACTTTTGGTTCCTAGGATATTTAAAAGTAGAATGGGAGGCAGAGCCTCTCCTCTGTGGAAACGGCTCCCAGGTTGGATTTGGGAGACAGACACCCTCTGGTTTCTTTAGACTAGGCTTAAAACTTTCTTTTTTGCTGAAGCATATAGTTAGGGCGTTGTTTCTTCTTTCTCATTTCACTCTCTATTGAATTATTATTCGTTCCTTTTAAACGCTGGCTCTCATGCCTTTTATTTTGTGTGCTTCTGCTTTTCTCTTTCCCCTCACTCCCAACAGGTAAGTCCCCGAGCCTTCCTCCTGCTAAAGGGAATATTTCCTTCCCACCGTGTCACAGTTATCATCTGTCAGTCCCATTTTGGTTCTTACAGAAAGGTTCCCTTAATGAGATTCATTTTTGTCTGCAGAAACTGCACCCTGGGCAGAGGACCTGCCACCTTGATGACATCAAAGCCTACGAGGGAAAAGAGTTGGATTCGGGGTATATTTTGGGTTAGACGAGCAAAAGCATTGAAATACAAAGCTGTCTGTTGACAAAGAATAAAAAGAACAACAACACAAATCTCATTTTACTTTCCAAAATCAGCTTCTTTTCCTAATTATTTCCCTTTTCGTCTAAATTGTGAATCAAGAGCAAAATCTTGGATGAATAGTGTGACATAAAAAATATCTTTCATAATTTTGGAACGCTTGATGAGAAGATCCTGTACCTCAATACAGTTGAACACTTTTATATATGAGCCATATTAACAAATATCACGAGCAATTTAGTCACCTTGAAAGACTGAGAGCAACATTGCTTTCACAAAGCAGGAGACCCAAACAGCAAACTAATAATAACGATAACAGGACATAGACAAATTACTTTCATGACTTTTAACCTTTTTGTTTGCCATTTCCTTGAGCAACAATTTTCAATTTAAGAGTGTATTCTAGGTTGCTAGAGTCTTTCCTCTACTTTATCAGCAGTCATATTCAACTGGCAAGCTCTCAAAGCATCTATCAGCATCTTTGTTTGGGCTTCAGCTCCTTGACTCTTCCTCCACTCCTTGAGCAGCTCCACTGCCGTCTCCTCGAGATCTGTTGGACGCCTGTTAGAGATGGACTCCAGCTTGGTTTCACTCAAACCTAATTTGCGGCCTAGTTTTCGCCAACTCTTTCCAAGATTTTCGGCAATTACCTCTGTGGCAATTTTCAGTTTTGCTGCAAAGGAGAAAAACATATTAACAGGTTAAATATAAAACATTTTTCTGATATGGGTAAAGATTCAACTTTAAGATACTTTCTGGAAACCAGGGCAGCCATCTAAACACCCTACCAGGAAACAATGAAACGTGGCCCCAAACAGGGACAACTAGAAACAAGCCTATCTAAAACTCCCTGCGTAAAGACCTACTTATAATTCCACTTATCTAGTCAATGACTGTTGCAGACGGCATAAGTCTGCAGACAATACAATACATTCTTGATGTATTTATGGTTATACATACAACAGTGCAAATCTGCTTTGTTGTATGTAGAGATAAAACCCTACCTCACAACCCTCTAAGAGAAAGCACGTGACGACAGTGGGAAGGAAAAACTCCCCCCAGCAGGTTTTTAACCCTCTCCAGGCAGACGCTGCAGATTTGCAACCGTTAAGAACTAACAACCTGATCACCCCACAGACATATTTTATGAGTTGCTTTACTCAGAAGTACCACTGCAGGACTTGGTTGTGCATTAGCAACAAAAAACTTAATTGGGCCTGAGAGGGTTAAAACTCTGGCTCTCTCCCATGAGCATCTTTTAAGCGGTGTGTCTGTGCTCTCTTCTCTCTCCACTCACCCCCAACTGTTCATGGCAGATGGCCCCGCCCCTCCCTGAGCCTGGTTCTGCTCCAGATTTTTTCCTTCCCACTGTCGTTACAGGCTTTCGCTTAGAGGGTCGTGAGGTAGGGTTTTCTTTCTCTCTACAACCTGAGGTAGTAGTGTCATAAACGTCTTTAGCACAAGTGCATCCTTACCAATTTCATAAAAATTAAGAGGGCATGTGGCAGACAGGTGCTGCTCATCAAATGTGATTAATTGATTATCAGCAGATGTGACAAACGCTGTAAAACCAAAACTTTTTTGATCATTTATGTGTGTCCTAGCCCAAAATCACAGACACCATAACCCACTCTACAGGCCTGAAAAATGTTACATTTCAAGTCAGTGTAGTTAGAAAAACACTGAAAAAGTCAAAGTCCAGACCTCGACCTAACTAACTAACACTGTGGTGTGACGTTAGGACAGCTAAGAGTAAATTAATGCCTCCATAACCTTTGTTAAGAAGAGTGGGGAAGACTTCCTCTACAATTATGTGAAACACTGAAAGTCAAACAGAAAACCATTCGTTCACGTTATTGCTGCTGAACACGGTTCCACAAGTCCCTGAATCGTGAGCCTGCAGAGTCTTGTGATAAACATTGTCCTGGTACATCCAGGGCCTTTTTTACTAATAAGAACACAAGATTTTGGCACGTCTTAATTAAAAAATAAAGATTAATTACACCATAAACGTAGTTAAATACGTCAAAAAGCTAAAGTTACTGTACATTACAACAACTACTTGATTTTGAGGTCAGCTGGAAACTATTGTGGCATTTGGGTGATTTTATACTGAACGACACAAAAACAGTGTCTCAGGCTTCTGAAAACATTTTTGGTCGAAAGATTTCAGGATTGAGAACTTTTCATTTTCTCTTTTTTCTCTTTGCAATCGGTGGCAGGAGTAAGTGTGTGACTGCTAAACAAAGCAGCTTTCATCCTGCACTGTGACAGCATCCTTTACCCTCCAATGACCAGACGACTTCACAGATGTGGTCAGCTGTGTTAAGTATGGGTGGAAGCTCAGACAGAATAAATGGCTAACTCTGCCCAGTCACAGGAACCCAGTGCATCCTTTGGCACTCTTTGTATAAACCTCAAATGAAGCTTGTGAGACGACATGTTTTATTGCCTAAAAAGAATATTTGAATGTTTGGCACTAAATGAGGAAGGCTCGAGTCTGCGGTTGATACAATCAAACATGCTGGTGTCTAAAGTGAAAGTCACTCGTTTTCTGTATAAATCAGCGCCCATACTTTGGAGCACGATACTCTGCAGACGTGCATTATTATTACTGTTGTTATCGTTGCTCTTGTCTCCCCACACTGTGACTGTGCTCACACGAACACGTTCATGTCGTACCTTTCTCCTCCTCACTCAGGCCATCGTCAGCTTCAGGCTGAATACTGAAGTTGTCTATCTTGTCCGAGAGATCTTGTCGCTTAATTTCTCTGAGAAGCTTTGAAAGAAAGGCCGTGTTATCTTCTGACAGTTTGCCTCTTTCCCTGAAAAGCTGAAAGAGTTCCCGGCCGCTGCCGATCTTTTCCAGATTTCTTTTCCCGATCTCTTGTAGAACCAGGAACTTCATTTCATTCAGCTGATCAGCAGACATGGCGTTAGAGATCTCCAACAAAACGCTGTTAAACTGTAAGGCGCTCATGTCGACAGGCTCGAGCACAAACACAGCACAGCCTCTGGGCGGCTGACTTTCACTTTCATTTCGGTGAGTTACGTCTATCCGGCGTGTCTGTTGTTAAACTTCCGCTTACCGATAACCAATGGAAACACGGCACACGTACAACACCGAGGAGTGTGTTTGCGGGGATGGGGGAGGTTTGCCGTAAGCATGCCCGTCTGCTGAGCGGTGTTACGGTTATGCTAGATCCGAGGGCGCACAGGAGCTGGTCCGCTGATCCCAGCGGCTCAGACCGCCAAAGACTTTTCTTTGAATTAAACAGTTGTGATAGAATCACGTGTTGTTACAGTTATTATTTAATAATGCGATGGTAACGTTGTGCTGTGGCAGACAGTGCTCCCAAGATTGACCCCAAAAAGCATATCTTAGCTACTTCACCCATATGTAAAGTAAGCGCACACAGTGTAGCATGTAAACAGAATTTTAAGTTGGAAAATAAAATAATATACTAGTAGTTAGTCAATATTCATGGGTTTAACTAAAGAAGTTGGAACGAACTGTGTTTTGTAAAAGGCTGCTATAGTAACAAAGTACCTACAGATACAATTCAGTCACACACACACAAATTATTTATATCATAAAGGTATTAAACATACCTTTATTAGTGATACACATTATTGTGTGTACATTATTGTACTTTATTGAGCCCCGTGGGGAAATTGCTCTCTGCATTTAACCCATTCACTCAGTGAAGCAGTGGGCAGCCATTGGGCGCCCGGGGAGCAGTGTGTAGGGACGGTACCTTGCTCAGGGGTACCTCAGGGTAGCTGTTAAGGGGAATCGAACCCCCGACCTTCCGATCATGGGGCAACCACTCTACCTACTGAGCTATCCCTGCCCTACTGAGCTATCCCTGCCCTACTGAGCTATCCCTGCCCTAAAAACCTCACTAAAAACAAATAAAACTATTATCTAACACAAACTGTCTCTGCTGACTCGTGCAGTCACAACTTGAGCAAATAATACAAACTCCAAATCTACCCTGACTCCAACTGTGCAAAAGATGTGAAATTACTCAACACATAAAACAACTTGAGGACATTCACCCTTTATTTTGCAGTAAATATAAATAATAAACAGACAAGTTATCAAAGACAGCCATGAATGTGCACTGACACACATTAGTTTAAATACTAGGATGTTACATTTGTTGTTTCATTAGTGTTGAAAACAGGAGAATATGATCTCATCAGGGCAATCCAAAGAGGGTGTTCATGTACGACATCAGGTTTTACAAAGTTATAAAAGGCTGTGATGGAAAGAAATTAAGCTAACAAAGGCACTACTACCCCGTACATGTGCTCTATTAATGACTATGACTACTAACCAACTAAGCCAGAGATTACTATGGGAAAATTATTTGGTAAATTAAAATGTGCAGTTTTTGTCACAGCTCAGAAAGAAGTTACACCGTTAGTGATAAGAATAGTTATAGTTTCTTGTTTACAAAACTATGAATTCAAATTGGGACAACAATAAAACATTTTTAGAAAGTAGCTAAAGTTAGTAGATCCCTGGTCACCTACGGATTCATGAAACTAATTCATTGAATAAATATAAAAGACAACGTTATTCATGCTTTGTGCTTAAAAAGCTGGAATTGCAGCTTTAAAAATTGTTGCAAGGTAATGTTTTTAAATACAAATATATGAAAAATGGTGAATGATCATTGTCGACAGAAAGATGATCATCTCATGCTGGAAATCTGTTGAGGAGTTGAGTGATTTAAGGCAGACAACTTCGTAACGCTTTGACCGGGTTCAAACCTGTTCCTGTGGTGACTTTATGTGATACACTGGTCCTACTTTTCAGAGACATCAACAACTTAAAAAAATGCAAAGTTCTTGTCTCGTTGACACTCCACATTTTAAAAACACAATAACACGCACACCGCAAACACTTACTACTATATTTCCTTTCCCTTATTAGCACACAAACTCTACACTAGTAATTAAGAAAATGCACCGGACATTTACTTACTCATAGTTGATAGCTAGCTATGCAAAATAATAGCTTGAATTGCAAAGTGTGAGCGGCTGTAGTGGAAAATGTTTTTCTTTGGCAAAATCTTCAAATAAATAAAATGGCACCTGAAATGCTGTAAATTGTTTTAGAGTTTGAATCACTTCTTCTGGGCTCTGTAAAGCCGACAGGTTCCATTTGCTGAGTAGAGAATGGGTTAAAGAGAGAGGCTGAAGGCTGAATGGCTTTTTCTTTCCTTGTTTACATCCAATAAAGAAGAAGTTGGTAAAATAAGTTGAGGATTTATGGTTAGTGGTCTAAGATGGAAAATGTCACATGCAAGTGCAGCAAAACCTTTGCTGATATTACAAAACTGACTGTTAATGTGGACTTTACACAGTTAGCTTGTACCTCAACCAGACCGCTCTAACAGCTCAGTAAGACTTTGTTTTGCTTATTGCCATTTGTGATTCTTTTCCCACCAACCAACAGGTTAGGAGCAGTTTGCCTGTGAAACAGGGCGTGAGCGTGGCTGTGGTGGCCTCTGATTAGCTGACAGAGGAACTGTGCAGTTGTCTTGGTTGTCTCTTGCTGCAAACCTTTTCCCCTGCTCCTCTTTCATAAAGAGCTCCACCATTAGGATCTTCTCCTTGTGGATCTGGAGGCTGATGTCCTTAGGAATGTCTGGGATAAGCCAGTCCACAAAGTCACTCATAAGCATCACCACATTCTGCAAAGGGCAGAGTCAACAGAGAACACAGATCATTATAAAACAATTCTCATTAGTGATTGAACCTTTCTTCTTCTTCTCTTACATTAAGAATAAAATGTGCAATAAATAAACCATTAATCCAAGTCAGCTGCAACAGAAGTAGCAAAGAGTGCTAAATCAACTAATAGTTATATCATTTACCTCCTTTTAGATAGAGGAGGAAGACAGCATATGAGTGGAGCTCTACAGAAATCTCAAATCTACAGAAGCATAAGTTCAACAAGTTCAGAGAAGATCGCTGAAAATGGCAGGAACATAATAATTCATATGGCTCTGTGTAGACTCAACATTAGTTTTAACCTCCTAGGACCTGCGTCCACATATGTGGACATCACATTTTGGGTTATTTAGACCAAAATACTTAATTTTGCTCTACAGGGGCCTGATATCCACTTACGAGGACATTATGCTGCTACAGTTCTATCAAAATTTAAATGAATATCCTCATACGTGGCTCTCACTTTTCTTAGAAACAAAAATCAGGTAAAAAACAAAACAAAAATCAGGTAATTCTTTTTACATTCATCGGGCCCCAATCAGCCCAAATATCAAAGAGAAATTAAAAATGCTGCCGTGGAAGAGTTCGGGTTTTAGGAGGTTAAAGGAATAAATGGACTGGTTCTTATCCAGTCCTTTAAGTCTGACGTCATCAGACGTTTCCGGGTCCAAATATTCGCTTCAGGTCCCAAAGTCAAAACTGTAAATTCTTTCATCTTTAATAAAATGATCAGTGTCGCTGCTCCACCAGGTGTAACTATGAAGTTTAACATGCAGGCATCCATGAAAACAGGTTAAAAACGCCGTAATAAATGCAGAGTGGTTCGGACCTGGAAGCAGGTTCATCACCTAATAAGACCTGATATAGTGCTTTTCTACACTACTGAGGACTCAACGTGCTTTATACAACATGTCTCATTCCCCCATTCACACTTACTCATATAGGTTTGCATACACCCTTTTCTATGCTTAATGGCTTTCTATCTAACATTCACACATTTCAGACTGATGGACACGTTGGAGAGGAACTTGTCTGATGCCATGTCTTGGCATGCAGACTGGAGCAGCCAGGGATTGACCTTCTGATTAGCAGATAATATGCTCTAACTCCTGAATTACAGCTACCTCAATAAGTCAACTGTAGAACTCAACTTCCTGTTTTTATACTAATGTTTTATGACTGACGAGTACTCTGCACTTAAGGCTGTGAAACAGCAGGTTAGGAAAATGAGTACCTTCAAATGAGATGTCACAGGCTATGTTCAGACGATTTCTATCAACGACTTATTTCATGAAATAAACGAAATCATAAATGGTTTGTTTGCTTTGTGCGATCTTATCTGTGCATTGTTCCGAACCTGAAAAACAATAACGAAGGCGAGACGAGCTGCTAGAATGGCCCAGAATTCCTTGGAAAGTTCATATTTCGTACTGGACCAGGGAGGATCTCTGTAGTCCTTGTATCTAGCAGTAAAAAACACAAAAGCTTTTTTACATAAAGTTTATTCAAACTGTTGTTGTGCTTTTATAATAGATAAATGAGAAATTTGAATATGTTTGGATATATTGAGTCTTCATTATATGAATATCGTCTGATGACTTCAGCAGCCTCAGTTTCCAGACCCTAGGAAAGCAAAAGCTTACCTGCATACTGATACCTTGTAGCCCAGGTGCATTGGCTGCAGAGGTTCTGTGCCTGGATCGAAGTCAGTGACATTGAAGTATGACAGAGTGTGGTTGACAAAGCCATGCAAGGTGCCGTCAGGACTGTACATGTATTGGTAGACAAGCCGAGGGATGAAGTCAGAGGTGAAAGCGATGACAAAGGCCTGGAAGACAAAAAGTTCAATTCAATTTCTTTATATAGCACCAACTCAAAACAACAGCAACAATCATATGAACCCTCATAAGAAAACATTTTGGTGACAGTGGGACGTAAGAACTTTCTTTTAACAAAAAAAAACAAGCTCAGGCAGGAGGAGCCATGACCGGTCGGGGTGAGGGGAGGAAGACAAGACAAAGACATGCTGTGGAAGAGAGCCAGAGATGAATAATAACTAATAACTGAAAGCAGAAATGTGTATAAACACAGAGTGAGTGAGAAAGGTGACTGTAGAAGAAACACCCAGTGCATCATGGGAATCTCTCAGCAGCCTAGACCCACTGCAGCATAACTAAGGGAGGATTCAGGGTCACCTGGTCCAGCCCTAACTATATGCTTTAGCAAAAAGGAAAGTTTGAAGCCTGATCTTGAAAGTAGAGATAGTGTCTGTCTGGCCAAGGTAATGCTGTCCAGACTAAGAATCTGGTTAGACACCATATTTCTAAGATTTTTAGGGCCGAGTACAATAACCTCAGTTGGATCTGAATTTAGAAGCAGAAAATTAGAGGTCATCCAGGTCTTCATATCTTTATGGATATATGAAGTTGTCATCTGCATAGCAGTGTAAATGTATGCTATGTCTTCTAATGATGCTGCCTAAGGGAAGCATGTATAATGTAAACAGAATTGGTCCTAGCACTGAACCCTGTGGAACTCCATAATTAACCTCAGTGAGTGAAGAGGACTCTCCATTTACATGCACAAACTGGAGTCTATTAGATAGATATGATACAAACCACTGCAGTGCAGTACCTGTAATACCTACAGCATGTTCTAATCGCTCTAATAGGATATTATGGTCGACAGTATCGAACGCTGCACTGAGGTCTAGCAGGACAAGCACAGAGATGAGTCCACTGTCAGAGGCCATAAGAAGATCATTTGTAACCTTCACTAAAGCTGTTTCTGTGCTGTGATGAGCTCTGAAACCTGACTGAAACTCTTCAAATAAACCTCTGCAGATGATCTGTTAGCTGTTTGACAACTACTCTTTCAAGGATGTTTGATATAAAGGAAGGTTGGAGATCGGCCTATAATTAGCTAAGACTGCTGGGTCTAGAGATGCTTTTTGAGTAAAGGTTTAACTACAGCCAGCTTGAAGGCCTGTGGTACATAGCCGATCATTAGAGATAGGTTGATCATATTTAAGATCGAAGAATTAATTAATGGCAGGACTTCTTTGAGCAGTTTTGTAGGAATGGGGTCTAAAAGACACGTTGATGGTTTGGAGGAAGTAATTATTGAAGCTAACTCAGAAAGATCAATTGGAGAAAAAGAGTCTAACTTAACATCAATGGTACTAAGAGGACCAAGACAATGTACTAGTGTAGTCCTAACTGAGTGAAAATCGTTTTCCAGGACAGCCTTGGCATTGTTTTTATATTGGCATTGTATAACCATACAGATTGCTGATAAGACTTACGTTGACAATGACCGCTACCTTGCTGAGGCCCCTCAAGAGGTTGTACCAGATCCCTGCAGAAAGACAGAAGAGCCGTTATTCATGAGAAAACAGCAGCTCCGACATGCACACGACTAGAGTTTGCACAGGGTGATTTAGTACAACTGCAACTCACTGGTGCTGAGTGTTCTCTGCATATTGGAAATGCCACTGCAGACGGGTTCTGAGATTAAGCTACTTAATCGAGTCACTTAACTTCTCTACGTGAAGAAAACCAGCTTTCAGAGATTTCAGTCTTGCAACATATAACTCTACACAATGTTAGCTTCATAATAGGTTTGCTGTAGTGTAATTCAGCTGTAAGCAGAGTCTTTTTCCTTACAGCAGCCTACTAGAATGGCATATGTAGCAGTCCTTATTTTTATGTGTTCTGCCTAGTGTGAGAGTCATAAATTTAATTTGAAATCAATTGAAATGTATTTTATTCATATAGCCTCAAACCACGAGGACAGTCACCTTCAGGCTTTTCATATTGTAAGCTATAGACCTTACAATAACAGAGAGGAAACCTCAACAATGAGATGATCCCGTTTGAGTGCACAACAATGGGAAGGGAAACTCCCTTTAACAGGAAGAAACCACTGACAGAAACAAGTTCATGGGATGGGGGCCACCTCCAAAGACAGATGGGTGAGGATACATGTATTTAGTTTCAGTTTGTCGGGACACTGTACTGCAAATTCACCTCTTTTTTCACCCAAATGAAAGAAATGCTGTTGAAGACATCTTAGGGCATATTTTCTTGAAGTCTGAATAACAGAGTGCTAATTTAGTTCATTGATTAAACTGACTAAAGGCTGCAAAAGAAAAATACACAAACGAGCACTATTAGCAATTGCAATGTGCTACTTTTGTGTGCTGTTTTCAGTCTGTGTGGATTTTTTGTACTGGGTTTATATTTTTGTAACATTAGTAAAACACATTTCTTAACAGCAGATGTTACTGCAATTTTAAGAGGGTTTAATCTCACATAGAGATAAAAGAAACGAACCAATGTCTTTGGCTTTAGCTGCAATAGGCCTGCGAAGCTCGGTAACAAACTTCTTAGCATCCAGACGAATTTCAATTATGTTATTCAGAAGAGCAAAGAGCGGCGCCAGAGGGAAGGAGGCCACGAACAGAGTCACCATCCCAAACTGGATTACTAAAGGAAAAGGGAAAAAACAGACAAATAGAACAGCATTTAGCAATGACTCATCCTCGATTGGGTGAAAGAAAATTAATACAGAAAACTATTTTTAACATCTATAAATAAGCATGAAAAAAAAATTCCTTCAGAATTTCTTTAAAAATGAAAAGAAAGCCAATTTTGATAGCGGTGGACAGTTGTGAAAACCTATTTCTGTTTAAGCATGCCATGTTTAAAGTCACGAGATTCTGGCTGCCTCCTAATGTTACAATTATTACTGAGTTTCTTGTAACTGTAGTTTGATCTTAATCAGGTATGTCAGAAACAAACTTTATTTGCTCTGCTCGTCTTTGTCCACCACTACTCTTTAAATGCATTTAGTGCAAACCAGGTAATTTATTTATTTGCTAACAACATGATTAACAAAAGTGATGAAACTTATTTACTCATTTCCATGTACTCTGGATTGAGGCCAACAAATGGACCCAGGAGCTGGTCCTTCTCATAGCGTTTCAGAGTTTTATGCGGCACTGGCTCTTGAATGGAAACCATTTCTGACTTCCTCCTGCGGAGCATTTTTTTCAGCTTCCTGCAAATCCCAACAATCCATTAAGAAATTACACAATGAGATTTGTAAAAGCATCACTCAGTTTCTAAAGTGTTATTGTGCAAATGCATGCGCATCTTTGATTTTTGTTGTTGTTGTAGATTTCTCCTTAACTTAATGGATTATGTATCCTAAAATTTGGGAGATTATTAACCACATTTGGACAAATACAGGAACTCTATTCTGAATACTACGACTACGATAAGCGGTAAATTCTTCAAAGTCTTGAGTTCTTAATTGTTAGGGATGATAATTTGGATGTCTAACACTGCTGGAAGAGCCAAACATGTGGCATAAACCTCAGTCACAGTGTATGTGCACAGAGAGGCTGAGCAGACTACAGGCTTACAGTTCAGCAAGGTGCTGTCTGGTTTCCAGGGAAATGTAGATGAAAACTAGACGAGCAGTATTCTCAGACATACACATAACTGAGTGGGTGTGCATTATGTGATCTGTGACTTACTGAACCCACACAGTGGGATCTGTGCACACCACTGTTGCTTGTGAAGCTTGCACACAAGAATTTCCCTCATGTGTGCTGTACCAGTGTATCAGCACATGTAACGTGTCAATAAAACTGATTTGATTTGATGCCGATCCCTCATTCAATCTGTGTTCAAGTGTGTTTTTGAGCTTGCTGCAGTCTCTGTTTTGCACTCACGGTAAGCCAATCTCAAACAAGTTGTTCTGGATGAGCTGTTTGCCTAGCATAGTGATGCACAACTGAATGCACAGCTCCATGAGGCAACCTGCATGGGCACACTGTAGGAGAGACAGTGAACAAGTGTAGAAACAGACAATAGTGAAACATTCGAAACAGACCATTTGAGAAAAGAAATGTAAAATTTAACTTACTATTAGTTACTAGGATTTTTTCCCCTTAATCTTTATATGAGAATGTTAAACTAAAAATAAAGGTGACTGTGTGCTCTTAGTCATAAAGCACCATCTAATCTAGCTGTTAATTGTTATCTAGAGACAACTGGCTCCATTCCCTCCCTCTCTTCTCTTGAGCATATTTAAAGTGGATTACCTCTTCCATCCTGTAAGACCCAACAACATACAAGTAGTTTCCAGGCCTCCCAACAAGCCTATAAAAACAAAACCACAGTCACAAAGTCTGACAAAGAAAGCATTGACTTTACAGAATCATCATGTTTCCTTCTTCCAGCAAAACATCTGCAGACAACAGTGAGTTGGATAAAGCTGTGTGTGCATTGTCAGTAACACATTATAGTGCTTGATTTCCCTACAGTCCAGTTTAGTTTGACTAAAATGATCTGAAACTAAATTATGTGAGAAACTGTTGTTTTACCTGCCCCTGAAAAAGGCCAAGTAGACAATGGGTGTGAAGGCATTGACGAACTTCAAGATAAAAGTCTTGAAGATGAGGCGTTCCTCAAAGCTCTTGTCCGTCTTTGGAACTTCTGAAAAAGCGCACAGTCGATGTAGTGTTAGACTCTCCTAAGATGCCATTCTCGTCCTATGTCGGGGACATTAGTCTGAGATTGCTACGTCAAGCACCATTTATGCAATCTATAGGACTAATGCTGTACTGTCGATGAGACATCCTCGGCTTTCTATGGTTTCCACATTTGTGGGGGCTGTTGCAGCCCCAAGCAAATTTAAAGATGTCTAAACAAACAATGAGAAGGTGGAATGACATCTGCACTAATGCAGCTGTTGTTCTAGACTGTTGAGCTGAAGATATTCTAGCGCTCACATTTGGCCACAAGCTCAAGGTAATGTCTGAAAGAAAGATATCATTAAGGTGGCGCTCGGGCTTAGAGAACTTTTAAGGCAGCTCAGAGTAATTGTTGCATGTCCATAATGGCTAGATTTGGGCACGGGCAAGCTTACCATGCACACCAAACTAAGAGAAGACCCATAATTCTCTTTATTATCTCTCATGTGGTCTGGAAGGGGATTGGTGTTTCTGCCCAGGATGAATGAAAACACTGCTGGAGAAAAGGGTACCAGGAACACCCTCCTGCCACCACAACTGACTTCAGATAATCAAATTAAAAAGGACTGATAAAAAGAAAGGCTTTGTGTCATGGCTCTTGCTCATTTTGACCCAGCATTTCCTGTTTCTTATATTTTGGTGTTTTTTCTGTATTAGGATTTATGTTCTGATTCTTTAGTTGTGCTGTTTTGATTATTATTGTTCTAGATTTAGTTCAGTGTCACGTCTGCGTCTTTGTTATTTGTTTCTTGTTTCCTGTTTTACTTTGAAGGTCCATGTCTTATGTCAGTGTATTCGGTTTTACTTCCCCCTGTCTCGTTAGGCCTAATTTCTCCCAGCTGTGTCTCCTGTTTCCCATTCCCTGATTATCCCTCTGTGTACATAAGCCCTGTGTTTCTCTTTGCTCTCTGTCACGTCGTTAATGTTGCTACCCTCTGTGTGTTTTGGCTTGTACTCCGGTTTAGTGGCTCAGTTCCTATGTGCAGAGTTTTGTTTTGTTTCAGTTTTATTCATGAGGAGTTTTTCCAGCAACAGATGCTGCGTTTTGAGTTAAGTCCTGTCTTTGAGAGTGCTGCGATTGGGTCCTTTCCTGCACACAGCCTATTATGACACTTTGTGTTCTAAAGTCCTTTTGTGTGGCATACAAATACTACTACAAACAGTAGGAAGAAAATAATATTTGGTAAGAACATCAATCCAACAAAATGTGCCTCACCCAGTCTAGTGAGCCAGCGGGCAATGGCTCCATAGATTTCATCCAAGATGATGATGATGATGAGGTTGATGATGGCAGCAGTGGTTTTGACTGTGGCTCGGATATTATACCGAACTACAGGGTGGCTGCTCATGTGCAGCGCTGCCCTAATGCTAATCCGGTACAGGATGACTCCAAAGACTATAACAAACGTCACAATTATCTAAAATACAAGAGAGGCAGAATTAATAAGTGTGTTGGTTAAATGCGTCCACACGGAAAAAGCTTGGTTTTCAGCTACTGAACCTGCGGCACACAGTGAGCACCGTGAGACCAAAACAAACCCAACTTCCCAGAGAATGATCTTCGCTCTGCGTTCTAGGGGATCAAGTCCCTTTCCAAGGACCCTTACATCAAAAACTCTCTAGTGACAACTTAATGGACAGGCCTTTTTGAGAGCCCTTTTCTAGTCTTACAGCTCTCTCAAGCTCTGCCTCCTGACATCTGACCCACATTAAACTCATGGACTGAACACACACACAACCACCTATAACTGAACACACACAAAATGGACAAAAACAAACAAATGGACAACTGTACCCTCATACACACAATAACAACATGGACTGAACCACCACTCACAACCACCAGCACTTTATATACCTCTGTGGAAATTATCCACATATTTCTTAACTGCACTACTGTAAATGCTGTTTATAACTTGCATAGTTCATATTTCTGTATAGCTTTATATTTATATCCTGTTCATAGCCTGTACATATAGTTATAGCATATTCATAACATACCTTAATACCGTGTACATTGTAACATACCTATAATAGACCCATTCTGTAATATATCTATATTATGTCTAAAGCACTTTCTGGATGGATGCAAACCGTTTTTCGTTGCCTTGTACTTGTGACATGTGCAATAACAATAAAGTTGAATTCTATTCTTTTCTATTCTATTCTAAGCACATAGTGGATTATTCTGCATGCTTTATCTAACACATATTGAGGGGCAAATTAAAATCACCAGTTAACCTAACCACCATATTGAAGCATTTAGATTGGTCTTGATGAAATTTCAGTAGCAGCTTAAGTTCAGTATTTTGATTCCAGTTTTTTGTAGAAGACACATTTATTTAGGGCGATCGTGGCTCAAGAGTTGGGTGTTTGTCTTGTAATCAGAAGGTCGTTGTGTCCTTGGGCGAGACACTTCACCTGCCGCCTACTGGTGGTGGTCAGAGGGGCCGATGGCGCGATATGGCAGCCTCGCTTCTGTCAGTCTGCCCCAGGGCAGCTGTGGCTACACCTGTAGCTGCCTCCACCAGTGTGTGAATGTGAGAGTGAATGAATAGTGGTATTGTAAAGCGCTTTGAGGGTCTCGAAAAGCGCTATATAAATGCAATGAATTATTATTATTAAATACCCACATTTTCATACAACAGCATATTCAATCGCAGCCTTCATTTCATTCCACATAATCACATAATAAATACCCTATAAAGTGCTTTGCAAAGGTAATGTATGCTCCATAGCCAAGTTGTTTGATGACCTTGTAATTCTAAGGACCTTGTTATGGGAATGTACTTGCATTTGTTAAGTGGTATAAAAAAAACTACTTTTAAGACACTGGTATGAGGAGGAGTTCATATTGTCTTTAAGGATTAATGACTGAAAGTGGTGCTAAAGGTAAAATGTCTACAATTTCTTTGAGATTGGCAAAAGAGAATGCTAACACACTACTAGACAGAGCAGGTCATCTACTAATCATAAGGTTGGTGGTTAGATCCCTGGCTGCTCCAGTCTGCATGCCATGCTGTATAAAGTGCTATATAAAAATCACGCCATTAACCATGTAAGTAGTGTATAACTTCATGCATTTTACAATAATAACATTTTAAGTTTCCGTAGTTCAGTAGTATAATCCCCTCAGCTCTTTTCACCAACTAGGACCACTGTCAGTGGATCCTCACCAGTCAGTGAGGGTGGGAAACATGTAAGACTGGGCTCTCGACACGTTCCATGCACTTAATAACAAAATAATGACCAATAACTGTTTTTGTTCACTGTCAATCTGATTGCAAAACAATAAGCATTTCCCTGTATGTCATACTGTGTATGATTGTGTATGTGACAAATAAAACTTTCAAACTGAAAGTACGCGTTTCAGGTCATGTTTTGAGTGGCTTAACCTTGCCTAAGGTCCAGGTATTTTAAAGGACAGGAAACACTTTTGAAAGTTATGTTTGAACAGTGAAATGTATTTAAAAAAAGTTAGACTTGGCTTTATTGTTATAAGGTCACATCAGCCAGGACATTTTTATGGTATTCATTTTTCTTGTAAGTTGGTAGGGTAGAACAGCATTTATCACATTTACGTTGATAAAATGAGGAGTTAATAAAACATCCATCAAGCATATAAACACTGACTATTAAAGATGTAAAGGCATGAACAATGAATCGCCTCCATAATATAGTTCCTGCCCAGAAACTACTGCATATTTATGATGTGAGATGAGGAAATACTTGTTTTTCTGCTAAATTACAGTTTTCACAGTTGTTTTCTGTAAAAACTGTCATGTAATTAATATATTCTTAGTGCTTATTTTCTGATTATATTGTTTTTATGTACTTTAATAATGAAGGTTTGTAAAGCAAGGCCACTTTTGATAAACCAAGTGCTTAGCCAGACTGAAAAACAGGTAGTCTAGGGTAGAGCTGCAGAGGTATAGGAATACATGAAACCAGACAGAAAAGCGTCCTAGTACATACAAGGACCAAAATAACACCTATATGAGACACATGTTTGGCTGCTAATGTCAGAGATTCTGCAGCTGGCTTTGGGCTGTGCAGGGCTCTCTCTTCTGATGATTGAATAAACAATTATAAATGTTTTGACCACTGAGTCGGGTTTTCTCTGTTCTATCATGGGGACCAAAGAAGCAGGTTTAATATCACCCATGTATTGAAGTGTGCCTATCTTCAAGTATTTGTAGGCAAATATAAATACATTGTCAATACTTCAATTAATAAGAGCCTGAATTCATTTTGTGATTAAGCACATTATTGTCGTCCAAATCCTAAAACTTATGCAGTAACATTATATTCTCGCCTTTCTCATTTACAAAAACCTTTCAACGTAGTATTGCCAGAAACAGAAATAATATGGGACAATGACATCATCACTCATGCTTCAGAAACACATGTTGGTGAACACAGTGGGAGACTACTGGTACTCACCATAAAACCCATCATGACCACAGTAGTCAGGTAAGCAGGCAGCCTATCTGTACATGTCAGCTTCACCTTTTCATCCTATACACACACACACACACACACACACACACACACACACACACACACACACACGCACACACACACACACACACACACACAATGAAGGGCATTAAGACCTGATGCAGATGTGCAATTCCCCTTCCACTGCCTTATTTCTGTCTTTCAGTAGCAGCCCTTTATACACTGGTCATGGAGTTGCACAAAGCACATATAACAAGCATAGACACAAATCAGTGGCTCCAGTGGAGCAGAGTTAATTCTGCCCTCAGCTGTAGTGTCACATTTGAGTGACTTAAAATTGGGTCAAGATGCTGAGATGACTCCATGTTTATAGGATGAAAAAGGTGTGTCCTTGATATAACGCAAGGATTTTTGGGGGGGGCTCAGGATATCTTACACTTTGAGCCTTATCTTTATTCAAAAGCAACATCATTAACAACCAATTAGATTAAATCAGGCTGTACTCAGAAAACCAGTTAAACCAAGCAAGTTATCACTATGTAGTGACCTCTGTGGCTTGCAGGTCATTACATAGCAGAACACAACATATTACATAGTGATTTACATTAAACCCACATTGACCATTTCGCACACAGTGCTTTATCATATGTGCTTATATCTACATCCAATGGCAATTTAGAATAACCAGTTAACCTAACATGCATCAATTTGAACTTTGGGAAAAGGTGACGTGACAGCAACCACTGAACCAACACTATTTTAAATCAGCAACTGTCTATGTAAATAAAATTGTGATGTATCCAATATCCATATTTTCATAAAGCACTGGAAACATGAAAAGATTTTGTCAGAAAAAAATTGACTTAATTTTACCATCAAGTCCGAATGTTCCAGTTTCACTTTCTTTTGCATGACCCGGAACTCGTACTCAGCTCGATTGTGGTCCTGGAAGAGAACATTTGCTTGTTACTTTTATTGATGGTGCTTTTTGTTGATTAGTACTAAATGTGCAAGACGTTAAACTTGCAAGAGAAGATCCCATTTGGAATTCAGAATGGAGACAGGAATAAGTTAAAGGTGTTTAGGTTTCTGTACAACTCTGCACAAGAAAAGGAAGATATGTATCAACTCACCATGAAAGAAATACACCAGCTACACCAGTAGTTTATCCTATTTTGGCATTTACAGAATTTTAAGGTGGAAAGCATCAATCCATCATATTTCTAGCTCATTTAGAAATTTACTGCCTTTATTAAAAAGGCAGTATTTTGGGGATTTCTTATATTTCTGGGACCCCCCCAAAAAAAACAAAAATCCCCAAAGATACGAACAAACAAGTATTACATAAAGTTTAAAACAATGACACATGATGATGATTAATGATGCATATCATTTTTCCTTTAGGATTAATACCGTTATTTTTCTTCTCTGTATTCTTAAACATTAGATTGGTTCCCAATTTTTATTCTTTCCTTCCAAATTTTAACTCTTAACCATTTAATTTACAAATGAAATTAAATGGTTGTGTAATAGTGACGTGTGTAGCTGATGGTGAAATGTTCCTTTAATGGTGAGAAATACATGTTTATATCTTAAGGAATGTGATATGCAGCCAGAATTGAATGGATGTGTACCCAGCGGAGGAGGAGCTGTGTGTAAAGAGAAACTGCATCACTAGAAAACAAAGCTGACGGTTAGACAGTGGCCTAAAGGTACATGTGTCAGACTAATGTACAGACACACAGGCTCAGTGAAACACACATGAGCAAGCTTCCAAATAGGAAAAATGACAATGTTGTCCAGTACAGCTGAGTAAGCAGAAGAACTGGTCTGTGCTGAACAAGGCTATTTTTCATGTGGACCGATCAAGTAGAAATAGCTTGAACTTTTTCAAGTAACCATTTTTTATACCATCTCATCTAGATGTTTAACAAGACATTAATTCAGAACCTGCTTTACATTATCACAGTGTCGATTTCAACACTGACGTATGAACTACAGAAAGTAGACGACATGAAGAATGTATTTGCTTCCATATTTCCACTGAGATTTTTTATTTGATCCATTTTGGAGAAAATACATGTATTTGACATAAGATTATTCTACCAGCCTACATGTCCACTGAGGTACCACCGGAGCTAAAAGTGATCTAAAAGCATTTTGAAGTTCATAATTCTGTATTATGTGGACCTACCTAAGCCTGTGCTTTAACTGAACCCCATAACCTGCAGACCTGGATCAGTAGGACCAACATATTTGCCACTTACACAGATGATGCCATTTGCATTGCAACGTTCCTGAACCTTGCACGACCTATCCTACAAGTCAATCCTCCTCAGCATGTTTCACAAGGTCGTGCTGAACCCCCACCATTTACTCTGCATCTGCCTTACTGTACGTGGACATTTCTGCCCTAATAATTCTGTTTCAGTAACTAACTCAGTTTTTTATGCAAGCCATCACAACCTTCAGCTGTATTTATCACCGATTCTAGTTTTTCTACTAGGTTTTGTTTTTTCTTTGTTTTGTTGACTTAATGAGGTCCCAAAGATGTATTTTATTCACAACATTGATTTTTCTTCATCACTGAGTCCTGCCAAAGGATGGGATACCACATCCCGCTGACAAAGAGAGGCCATCCTAACTACTCATGCCTAGCAACTCAAATATGGGGGTGGGATGGCTATCGTTTGTAATAACAACCACACATAATTACCTTTGCTCTCTTTCTTCTTTTTCTAGCTTTACTGCTCGTTTTAATCACCATGTTCGAGACATTTAATCTTGAAAAGTCAGTCAAAAGCCAACTACACTGGACCTTGTGCTGGGCTACAGCATCTCATGAATAACACTGAATTACTTTACCTTAATTCATCTGCTTACAAGCTTTTTATGTTTCATAGCTTGGCTCCATTTCCTTCTCAGAGACTTCTACCTGCATTTGCTCTCTCTGAACTCAAAGGTCAGCTAGCAGCTTCTCTAGAACATTCTTAGTTGCTCCTTCATCTAAGGCGTGTCTCAGTCAATGAATTGTTAAACCATTTTAAATACACATCAAACATGGCGCCAAAATATCCTGCCTGTATTGAATCCTCATTGCATTTGAGATTTTTATTTCAAGAAGATTAAAAGTCAAGAATTGGTAGCACTTGCTATTACAGCTCAGTAATAAAGGGGTAATAGTAGGTAACAAGAGTAATAATATGGTAATTTCTAACTCGTTACTATGCAATTACTAAAGTAATAACCACTTAATATGCAGGTAATATAATGGTAGCAACAGTAGTTACAGTTGAGTATTATTACCATGAAATTACCGTAATAGGATAATAAGAGCGCCAAAACTGGGGGTAATAATATGGAAATACAGCTCCGTAATAACACTGTAATAGCAGGGTGACAAGGAAGAAACCAGAATGTCATAATGTGGTCATTTCTAAGTTATTCCCACCAAAAATAAAAAAATGGATAAAAAAGATAAAAGTCAGACAACTTCAGAGCTGTGAGTCCTAGAAATGCCAAGACTGCTGTATTGATCAACTAATTAACTAGACCACATCTTCAGAACAAACCTCAAAAGATAGTCAAGCCAGATGTGCAACACAACTGAACCACAGAGACAAAGTCAGGTAAAAAGACCACATGGAGACTGTTAGACACCTTAAAAGAGAAGAAAAGTCAGAACAGATCTGTAACAGTTAGTGAAAAAGAAGTCAAACCTTGTGTTCCCCCTGTGAAGTAAACCAAACACATAAGAACATAAAAGCGATATCAGTTTACGTGTCAAGTTAAAAACATTTCATGTTTTTTAAGAGTAATATAATGACGATATGATATTGTATTG
Source organism: Diplotaxodon limnothrissa (assembly GCF_057381915.1). Lineage (NCBI taxonomy): Eukaryota > Metazoa > Chordata > Actinopteri > Cichliformes > Cichlidae > Diplotaxodon > Diplotaxodon limnothrissa. Next base: position 43,190,515 of record NC_140596.1, read on the forward strand.
AATTGTACTGTGTACATTATGATTTAAAAGACATTCACTCCTAAAGGTTTGTGTGGGAACCTTATCTTATCTCAACCATTATGTTACTTATTACTGTAGGAATGTGTTTTTAAGATAGCTGCATTCCTGTATCCTTTATATCCATATTTGTCTCTGTTTGAAGAAGAGTGTTGTTAAACCTTAACATCTGCTTTCATGTTTGACCAAAGCACTTTGTAAAACGAGCAAAGATCAACTGGAACATATGGCACTGCAACAACAAACTTCAAGTTTCTATTTCATTTGTGTTTCTAGCATCTTGCATCACACGTTTATACTACAAACTGTGCAGGTTTTGTAGTTATTGTGGTCCTAAAAATATAATTAGCACATTAACATTAAAAAGATGGACAGTAATATTTGCACAGAAAAAGAACTTGTGCAAAAAGTGCAAACTTATTATTCATTATCACTATTTACTAATTAACACTAGGTAACAATTATGCTCTGTGCATTAAAACACATGTGGGGTTATCTCACCTCCTCCTCCTCTCCAAACCCTGTGAGGTCCCAGACATAGTTGAGTCTCATCTGCCGCCTCTTCCAGTGCTCCATAAAGAGAACAGCTACATAATAAGACACACAAACTCAACGCATGCTCGGACACCAGCTGCAACATGTTTCTTGCTATTTTCCGTATATATAAATGGCAACCATAGAGAGTGTGAACATTTTATACTTTTATTGTACCTGTTCATATAAGGTTATGCAAGTTTTGTTACATAATGTACATAATCAACAGCAAGCAGTGCCTTTATTTAAAAAGTACGGATTTATAAAACTATTTGGAAATCATGTACATTTTACAATCCTCCAAATGCTTTTTGTTAATTCATATAAGGGGTTCATAATAAGATGTGCTGATGTTACATTGCTCACAGTTGATGACTCCACTTGTATGATTGCACCTTTCATATTTCTTAATATAAAATATGAAATATAAAGTCTGGCAGTATTTGGCACTAAAAATACACTGAAACAAAGGTGCTGGTTCCATAGATCAAAGCTTTAAAATAATACAGTCTTCTGTTCCGAGCTCCTTAGACTACGATGACCTGGATGACTGAGAACCTTTACAGACAATGCAGTCTTGAATTTGGTACAGTTTTAGCGATGCTTTGCTGCATATTTTCTGGTTGTTGCCTATATATTTGGACAGCAATTTGTACTCACCCCATAGAGCCATGAAGACAGAGAAGAACACAGTGGCTGCATTGTCAAACAGATGGCTGGCTCGGGCTGTGCCACATGCTGTAACCAGCTTCCAGTAGCTGCAGGCTTGGTCGCATAGTGGACACATGGTAATATTGTTTCTGGGATCACAAATTTCCATGCTAACAAAAAAGAATAGATTTCAGATATGAATCAGTCTAAGCCAAAAGCCGGAGACACCTTCCCGTCTGTTACTGAGACCAACTTGCTATACTTCCTATGCACTCTTCATCCCACTCTCACTTCTTCCTTACTAATCCTCTCCACCTCCTGATTTACCAACAGTCCTCTAGTACTTCGCTCATCTTCTCAACACATTTCCGTCATTTCTTAGCACATTTCCATTTTTGTCAAACCTAAAATCTGTTGTACCAAGCCAGAAAGGGTGTGCAAGTCCCTTTCTCGTTTCTTAGCTTCTAGCTCCACATACAACTCACTCTAAGCCTTTTCCATTGCCACCTCTCTCTTTACTGTAGACCTACGCTTTCTTGTACTCCTGGCTACGTTCTTCTTGTTATTAAGACATGAAAATGAGAAATTTGTTCACTCCATTTGTGATGCAAATGTCAACAGGTCACAAATAAAATAAAATAAAATAAAATAAAATCACAAAAATGTTACCTACCTGCGGTGAGTTTTAGACAAAATTGGAATCATAGCAAGCTGACACTTGCAATAAAGGCAATAAAAAATAAATAAATATGTCCAGCGTACCTAGGTATGTTATCATCGACAGTAGCACAGCCATAGAGAAATACAATTACTCCAATGATGGCAGCAGGGATCAGCATCTGTGTGTAGACTCCCAACCAGGCAAAATACAGTCCAATCTTTTCCCCAAAATATTTCCTGGGTGAGAGGAGATACAGAGGTCACATCACTGTCAAATCCATCACTGCAAAATTAACTGTGATTCCTTAATAGTTGAGCTTAATTCCATGTAAATAGGTCATGTATGCCACTATTAAAGTCATAATTACAAGACCTATCTGATTAAAATTAATTTCCTCAATTTAAAGTCAGAGGACAAATAAATTGTGGTTTTGCAAACTGCATTTCCTGTCAGCAATTTCATGCCAGATATGGATCTCACCTGATAAGTCCAATGGGCTGGTACTTGTAGAAGACACTGTAGCTTGCCCACTGTTCGTACAGGAGCTGTGAACAGAAGCACGACTCAATAAATATATCACATGCTACAAATATATATATATTATTTATATCCATCCATCCATCCATTCGCTTCCGCTTATCCTGTTCAGGGTCGCGGGGGGCGCTGGAGCCTATCCCAGCTGTCATAGGGCGAGAGGCAGGGTACACCCTGGACAGGTCGCCAGTCTGTCGCAGGGCCAACACACAGGGACAGACAACCATTCACACCTAGTGACAATTTGGATTATCCAATTAACCTATCCCCACAAGCTGCATGTCTTTGGACGGTGGGAGGAAGCCGGAGTACCCGGAGGGAACCCACGCAAACACGGGGAGAACATGCAAACTCCACACAGAAAGACCCCGGCCTGATGGTGGAATTGAACTCAGGACCTTCTTGCTGTGAGGCAACAGTGCTAACCACCGTGCCACCGTGCTGCCTATTATTTATATATATATATTTTTTCTTTTTTTTCTTTTTTTAAAGAATTAGAGGCTATTTTTTTGCAGATTTATCAATTTTTATCTATGAAGCGCCTTGAGGCCACTTTTGTTGTGATTTGGCGCTATATAAATAAAACTGAATTGAATCAGTTTTTATCAGTTTCACGTTATACGTCCTAATGCAATAACATTTATTGTGCCAAAAGAAATGTTTCCAGATTTTAATTTCATAATCATCCATCCATTCATTATTGGGGGTTCGGGGATCAGCAGTCTATTACATGGCTGACACAGAAACAGACAACCATTCACATATATAGTCATGCCCACACCCAACTGCTATATGATGCAGTTATAAAGCAGTTGACTGCATTAGCTCTGCACATTCTCATTTCCTAATTCTAGCAGGGGGACAGCACATGACAGTTAGCCCAAAAGGTTGATTCTGTTCATCTGGACGTTTTCAGGGGGAGAAACGTTTCGTCACTCATCCAAATGACTTCTTCAGCCTCAGCTGACTGCAGGTTTCCCCAACCTTATAAACAGTACATTTGCACAACGACTGAAACCAGCCCACTACATGAACAATGGCTGTGAGATCAGTTTTTGATCACTAATATAACCAGAGGGAAGCTACACCAAGTCTGAAAGGTTTACCAAAGTTACATAAACAGGGTGCACCTTTAAGACCAACAGTCTGTATGATCCACTCGGTCACCTGTAACATCTCCAAGTTTCTGGCTTCAGTCCTCAACCCGCTGGTGGGCAGCTCTGAGCACCACATCCACAACATTTCAGATTTTGAGAGATGTCATTATGGAGGCAGATGAAACCATGGTGTTGTATGATGTTACGTCTCTCTTACTTGTGTTCGAGTCACTGAAGCAGTCGACGTAGTGCGTAAGAGATTACAGGATGACCCCGATCTCAGCACCGATCAAGTGTGTTTGAACTGTGTCTTCATTCCACCTATTTCACATACAAGGGTCGGTGCTACAGACAGAAACGCAGGTGTGCCGTGGGCTCCCAGTTTCACCCATCGTGGCCAACTTGTACATAGAAGAAGTAGAAAAGAGGGCCATGTTATCCTATCCAGGAACACGACCAAGTCACTGATTCAGGTATGTGGGTGACACCTACAGGCCAGTGGACACTCTTTCAATGAGAATGTACACATCCTGTACAGCGAGGAACGCTGGTTTAAGGGTGAGTCAAGGAGGCCATTTACGTGAAAAGAGAGAGACCATCTCTGAATCGAGCAGGGGGTCTAATTGTCCATCTGTCACCATCTCACAATGCTGTGATTGGAGCCATTCCCCAACTCTCTGTGAATGGGACTCATGGCCATCAGAGGAAGAGGAAACCTGCAGTCAGCTGAGACTGAAGAAGTCACCTGGACGAGTGACGACACGTTTCTCCCACTGAAAACGTCCAGATGAACAGAATCAACCTTTTGTGATTTCCTTACCTGGAAGATTGAGCGTGCATCCAGATACATGATAGTTAATTCAGTATCTGTAATGCTAAATGGACTCGTTATTAGTTATTACGTAGTGCTTTTCTACTTCACTTGAGCTTCCACGATAGCTTCCAAACTCCATTGTCAGTTAAAAACAGGGTGTAAGGTCACAGTTTTGTCATCAGTCAGTTTAGGTTGAATATAAGTGAGATTTTTTTTAATAGACTATGTTTTGGTGTAATACTGTTACAAAGAAGTATTTGTATTCTCTACTTACCTTCCTGTCATTAGGTTCTGCACTCACCCCTTCAATGTCTCCCTGTAACACACAGGTTTCATATTCAGTATTATACACATTTCCACTGTATAACAGCCTCCCTAGTTGACTTTAGGTTAACATTTAGAAAAGGAATATTGGTAAAAATAACAACAATAATACATTTTATTTACATTTTACAAGCAACTAAACAACAAAATCACAGCAGATATAAGATAAAACAGTAGAAAGACACCATGGAAATAAAAGTCAATACACCATGAACTAAAAACACACACACAGCACTTTACACAACTTGTACATTCACGAGTCACACAGCAGACTGGGATCAAACCACCAACCTTTGGTTATTAGGTGACCTGCTCTACCACCTGAGCTACAGCCGCCCCAATTACAGCATCACAATTAAAAAATATTGCTGTCTTAAACTGAGCTACATAAAAATACATAAAATCACAGAGAGAGCTGAGAGTAAATGTAAACAATGTTTTGGTTTTTTTGTTTCTTTTTAAATAATAGTGTACAAGCAGCTTAGTAATTGTAGATTTTAGGAAACCCACTGAACTATAATCATTATCGTGGTGTATAAACATCAGCCTTCTCAGTCAAACATGGGGGAGCCCAAAAGTGTGATACTCACATCATGGAGAGGATAAGCAGATGTGTACACACCATTGGCTAGCAGACTGGTGAGCCCTGCATGAAGGCACATTTAACAGAATTATAATTCAGAAACACACACACACACACACACACACACACACACACACACACACACACCCCATGTTGTATAATTAAATGCAGAAAAGAGTGCATGATCAACCATTAGTTCGTTATCTGAAGCCCTTGAGTTGCTTTTGAGCATAATGTCACAGTCGGCTCTGATCATCAACATATTCAGTAAACCGCTCATAAATAAAAGCTAGTGCAAAGCTGCTGTCCTACAGAGTTTCTGTATTTTGTACAGTTGTGCAGATCACTGCCACTTTTGCTGATAATAACAGTGCTGGTGGTCACAATTTTATTATCATTTGTTGTGCAAATCTGACCTTCGTCTGAGTTATGTGACTGTCAGCTACATTTTATATTCTTAATTTAATTTAATATTTTTCTTCAGGTGCTGTTAAAACCTAGAAGTGGACTTTAAAAATTGTTTCACTGTGTTAGGCTGTTTTTTCGTGTTAGAATAAAGGAGTTTTTTCAGTACAATTCTGTTTCTCACACAGTCAAAAATCCTCTGTGGGATTATTGACGTTCATTATCTAATATTTCAGCTATTGTACTGATATGGTTAAAATGGACATGATGGGGAATTCTACATGTGTCAAGACCGCTCTCGGCCTGTGGACCTAATCAAAGAGAGACTAGGATTAATTGCACATTGATTCATTCCTAGTATCAGAAAGGCAGATTTCTTACCCAAGGGATATTTGGGTTTGATGCATTTTGTCCTCTTCAGTACCTCATAGACCTGACCGTTAAACAACAAAAAAGAAAACTGTAGCAATAATGCAGTTTGTCTCTTTGAGGATGAGGAGCTGAACATTTAACAGAAAACAAAGCAGGGAACTCCGATTCATGAAGTGTTTTGGTTAAATTCCAGCCACTCTCTTGTTGTACAGAATTAGAACCTTATAATCATAAGCCAAACAATTATTTCTTTATTTTGACATGTATCAATATATACAGGATTAACTCTTCAACCATCCATCTACTAAAACAAATACTTACTATGGAGCTCCGAGTCTTGCTGTCAAAGAACTTGTTCTTGTCAGAGAGATCAAATCTGATAAGAAAGAAAAAAGAAAACAACACAGATGAGTTACAGATGCAAAGAAACACTTGTGACATGTTTGTGAAATGTGCTCTTTTTCACTATGTAGTCTATATAATAGATGCAGGAAAAGAAAAACATACAGAAAGTCTGAACTGAGTGAATCCGTTATAATTCCAATATCAGACAGGAATTCCACAAAGCTATTCCCCATGTTACCTCGATAACCCTCAACTTAAATAAAGCTTTTGGCTTTTTTTTCATTTATTAATTATTATTTATTAATCATTTCATTATGAACTGTTTCTTTTCAGATCAGGCACTCCCACCCATCTCATGTTCTTCTTTCCAGTTCTGTGATGTTTATTAGCCTCTCGGTGATATTCTGTTGGTCATTTTGAATCATTCCAGTCAATCAGCAATTGTGTTTTTCATAGTAGTTGTTTGGCCTTGTTTATAAGTTCCATCAGCTCTGTCAGCCAGCATTAATATGTTACAGCTGCAGTTTTATTGGTTGAATGGTGTTCTTGTTTCATACCAAGAAACGTAACATTTCTTTGGAAATTACATCATTTAGTTCAAGACAACTGTGGAGATATGTAGGAATCAAAAGCATTTCTAATGAAGCCAGAAATGCTTTGTAAGATACATTTTGTAATCTAGAACTAGGAAAGTTGCTTAGGTTAGAGTGATTTCAGAGCCGAACATTAAGTAACAGAGAAAATGTGGAGGGATATCTCTTGCAAGCTGTTAGTCAGAGCTCCAAATATAGCTGCTCACTGCCCACTCTCTCCTCCATACATCCCAGCAGGATGACTGTAAGACATTAGTGTTCTCTTATTACTGCCTTTAAAAGCAAATTCACTTATAGAGAGAACATAAAGCCTGTGCAGCCTATATTTAGTCAAGTTATTCTAAATCTTTTATTCTGGGATTTCTCTTTCATTGTGCTGATAAAATAAATGTTTGCTGTAGACTAGCTTTATTTGATCACTATGCGAACCTGATCATGATGAAAGCTTCAGCTTTCCTGTTATAAAGTTGTAAAGTTGCCAGTTCCAACTTCAGTTCAGTTTAGAAAAACAATATGAAATATCAAAGTCTATCCTGTGAATGTATTTTTCTCTGATTCCAGATTTGCAGTAATCTTCTCTCTGGTTTTTAATTCTAAAACTGATAGTAATGTTCTTGTTTCCCTCGGAGAACACTCTCTGTCAGCTAACATTGCTCATTTATTCAACTATTTAATGTTTTTGAATGGATACATCGAGCTTCCTTTCTTTATTATCCACATTTTAAAGGTGTTTAAAATTAACACACAACTGACATCAAACACAATTAGCATATTTTTAAATTAGTTTTTGGTCACTTGATAAATCTAAAACCTATATTTTCATTTTGTATCGCCTCTGTTTCAATGTACAGCAGGCACTGAAAATTGTTATTTAAGACTTGTTCAGAAACAGCCTTATAGCTTCTTATCTTACTGCTATTTGCTACGGAGTATAAAGTGGGCTTCTAGGCTCTTTCTAGAAAGCCACGAAGATACTTGAATGTTTTCACTTGGGGCAGAAATTCATTCCCAACCTGGAGGTGGCACTGCAACCTTTTCCAACTGAGAACCATGGCCTCAGACTCAGAAGTTCCAATCCACATCTTAGTAGCTCTACTTTTGGCTGCAGAAACCCCAGAGTAACCTAAATGCTTCATAAAGCCAACAGAATCACACCAACTGGAAAAAGCTAGGATTAGATGCAGAGAAAATTGAATCCAACATCCTCAACCTCTTAGCTGTGCCTAGAAATTTGATCCATAAATTATGACTAAAACTGGTGACAGAGACTGGAGTCCAGTACACTCAGCGAAGTCTTACTCTTTGCCAGCAGTACAAAACCAAGTTTCCACAATGGTTGCACATGGTCCAAATAGCCAAAACCATTAAGCCCAGAACCCCATATTACCAAAGCTCCCTGTAGTGTACATCTCAAAGGATGCATTTGAATACATTCTTGAAGTGCAAAACTCAGATGAAGACTGGCTGGACAACCTTCCATGTATCCTTGAATAGCCTTGAGTGTCCCACTACTGGGATAAAAGCTACATTTTAACTTCTGAATTCAAGATTTGACTAACGGGGAGACGTTCTTCTCTAGTATCCTCAAATAGAGCTCCTCAGGGAATCTGAGAATTGTTAAAGCACACTATTTGTTCCCCCTTTTTAATAGGTGGACCACCACAGCAATTCAGACAATAACTAGGATAACCCCCAACATTTAAAGCATGTTTTTAACCATCCCAGGGATCTCAGCTGACCCTGTGTTTCCAGACTACCTTCTCTACAGCAGACATGTCAGTACTGTTTAGGAAAACTCAAATTGCTGCTACTGCCTGAATGCATCCTAAGTTGAAGTCAATAGCAATCCAGTAAACAGTGGGTAGGGAAAATTTTCCCTTTCCAAAATTTTCTGATGGTCTACCCGAATGACTTTGAACCAAACAAAAGCCTTTCAGAAATCACCAAGGTTTTGTTTCAGTTGGTACCTAACAGGTGTATCCAGGATCCCAAAAGCCAACAAAGCTCAACAGGACTGCTTTCACCTGACAGCATTTTTCATCTCTGGTGTCCACCATGTAGATCATGTACTGGTGCTACAACAAGTAGCAGCTACCAAATAATGAAAGGTCTGTGCTGCCTCCTCAGCAAAAAGGCTGTGAAATGAGGTTGAGGTTTCTCAACCATAAGCTCAGGCTCCTTCCACACCAGAGAGGTGGCACTCCATATGCCTAAAGGAGCTGTATATTAGATCAGCAAGACCTTCAACTGTACACCAATCCACAAAATACAGGATCTGTAGGTCTTTACCTATATAAGCTGAGCCCAGCCAGGCCCTATGGGTTAAGGCCTACATGCTTTCAAATGAATTGGCTCTAGGGTGGTGCCCTGGGTAAGGTTTGAATCCCTGTTGAATATATCGTCACTGAATTTTTGGAAACTCAAACCAGTAAGCAAGCTTACTTGCAAATTTCACATAGGGTCAACTACTTTGTTGTCTTCATTTTAATTTTGTTTTAAATAATAGATTGAAGATGGCGCCGGATGTCATGGCACGCCGTCTCTCGGTTCTGCAATGTTTACGTTTTATGTTCTTAGTGGTGTCCCTGCTAGTTTTAAAAACTCACTCCCTGTTGGTATATGAGCGACAGACGCTGCTTTACATCCGTGACTCACTACTGAAGCTCTCCAGCGTTAGCGAGCGATGTGGAGGACTCGCTCTGGCGTCGGTACCGGGGGAACTACATCGCCGTGATCCCCCCTGGAATCCTTTGAAACGGCAGTGCGAATGCGCGGCACACGCTCTGGGAAGCGTGTTCGGGTCAGAACTCGGATGCGGCGGGTCCTTACCATCGGTGACCCTGGCTGTTTAGGACTTTATTTTGGCCTCAAACAGCGCTGCCTTCTTCCTATTTACCCGACGTCATCGGAGCACGCTCACCCGAGGCTGCTTCATTGGTCGCCATGCCGACGGGATACGAGGAGCGGTGGAGCAAATATGAACAACCTACAAATACTGCCTGCTGCCACGGATGGACAGAGAGTTAAATTAGCTCTCTTAAACGCAAGATCCGTATCAAATAGAACTCATGTTCTTCGGGACTTCTTTGGTACTCATAAGCTGGATGCCATGCTCCTAACTGAGACATGGCTGCGCGTTGGTAAGTGGCACCCTTGCTGGAACTCTGCCCCACCGATGCCAGCTTCTTCAGCTCCCCCAGGTTGTGTGGGAGGGGAGGCGGGGTAGCCTCTATCATCAAAGACTGTATCTGTTTGCATTTAAAACAAAGTCCTGGTGTTTTTACCTCATTTGAGTCCCAACTTCTGACTTTAGGCTGTCCTGTGGTTCTAATTATAGTCATCTATCGTCCACCTAAATATAATGACTTGTTTACTTCGTAATTTTCAGACTTCTTGACATGTTTTATCACTCACTATGAAAGGATTCTTATAGTGGTGGACTTTAATATTCATCTGTGTTGTGAGGATAAACCCCTGGTCAAAGATTTCTTGAATGTACTTGATTCCTTAAACTTCACACAATTTGTGTCTGGGCCAACACGCAAGGGCCACACTCTAGACCTTGTCTTGGGCTTGACCGAGTTAATCATACAGACAATCGGTCTTAAAGGTGCGTCCTGTTTATGTATCTTTGGTAAACCATACAGACTTGGTGTAGACCCCCCTGGGTACAGCCTGTGGTATGAGGTCCGGTCAACAACATTGTCTTGTTCTAACTGCTTCAGACGGTCTATCACCCTCTTCCTATAACCACTACCTGGGTCTCGTTTCAGGGGCTCATAAGTATTTTCATGATTGAGCAGTGACAGTTGTCTGCCGGAAGGATGATGATGTTGTTGTCATTACTAAGTGATGTGAGTGCCTTCCTCTCCTCCATGGTGATGTTGGATGCTGGGGGCTTTGCATTGCTGAGACAGGCTAAAACTTTCGTCCGTAGTTGCTCTGCTTCCACTTCTGCAATATTGTTGTTTCAAATTGCTGTTTCTGTGGCTGTGATCAGGTCCGCTAGCAGGATTTGTCTCGGCATGACAGCAAAATTCAACCCTTTAGCAAGGATGTTTTTCTCTGTTTGGGTGATCTGTCTGTCAGACAAATTCTTCACCCACTTGTCCACATCGGTGTTGCATCCTTCTCTCTTCTGGCTGTTGAGGACACTCTCCGTATTTTGCCGTGGTTTCCGACATACAACAAGTAAGTCAAAATTCCTCTGTTGCCTGGACTGAGACTTCGTGTGCTGTGCTAGACGAGCCTTCTCAGTGTAGTCAAACACCTTTTTAAGAGTATTCTCATCTAGAAGCATTGTCAGTCTCTGTCGCATCCGCTCTTCTTGAGATTTTAGCACGTCGATGGTAAAATTTGTTTGCCTCACCCGTTCATTAAGCAGCTGATGCTGTGCCTTCTGGAGGATTTTTGTTGCCCGGAAGCCTTTAACTGAAGAGCTCATTTGCAGACTTTTAGGAGTAATCCTGTTTTGTCGGCATCTGAGGCTGAATCTCAGGTGGTTCCTGTTATCCGCCATCTTACGTGCTGTTTGCTCATACTGACGTCCAAGCTCTAGGCAGTCCTGGATGAGTGACGAAACGTTTCTCCCACTGAAAATGCTACGTCCAGATGAACAGAATAAACCTTTGGAGATTTACTTACCTGGATATCATCAGTTGGTATGTAATTAAAGATGCAAGCAATTTCTGTTTAACTTTATGGAAGTAGGCTCCAGCATATTTGATTCTCTTTTTAGATATTTTTATGCACAGCCCTTTGAATGTCAAGGTATATGTCAAACACACATTCATTTTTCAAGTTAATAAATGTAATTAATAATTAATTGGACAGTTCCTTTTACGACAATTAAATTAAGTGATGATTTGTTAACCTTGTTTTTGGGAAAATACATCATGTATGGGATAATTGTGTGTTTGTCCCACAAAGATAAAGAAATGCTGCCAATGAAAGAAAAGCAGCTCTTAAAATACAGGGAGTGCAGAATTATTAAGCAAATAAGTATTTTGTCCACATCATCCTCTTCATGCATGTTGTCTTACTCCAAGCTGTATAGGCTCGAAAGCCTACTACCAATTAAGCATATTAGGTGATGTGCATCTCTGTAATGAGAAGGGGTGTGGTCTAATGACATCAACACCCTATATCAGGTGTTATTAGGCAACGTCCTTTCCTTTGGCAAAATGGGTCAAAAGAAGGACTTGACAGGCTCAGAAAAGTCAAAAATAGTGAGATATCTTGCAGAGGGATGCAGCAGTCTCAAAATTGCAAAGCTTCTGAAGCGTGATCATCGAACAATCAAGCGTTTCATTCAAAATAGTCAACAGGGTCGCAAGAAGCGTGTGGAAAAACCAAGGCGCAAAATAACTGCCCATGAACTGAGAAAAGTCAAGCGTGCAGCTGCCAAGATGCCACTTGCCACCAGTTTGGCCATATTTCAGAGCTGCAACATCACTGGAGTGCCCAAAAGCACAAGGTGTGCAATACTCAGAGACATGGCCAAGGTAAGAAAGGCTGAAAGACGACCACCACTGAACAAGACACACAAGCTGAAACGTCAAGACTGGGCCAAGAAATATCTCAAGACTGGTTTTTCTAAGGTTTTATGGACTGATGAAATGAGAGTGAGTCTTGATGGGCCAGATGGATGGGCCCGTGGCTGGATTGGTAAAGGGCAGAGAGCTCCAGTCCCACTCAGACGCCAGCAAGGTGGAGGTGGAGTACTGGTTTGGGCTGGTATCATCAAAGATGAGCTTGTGGGGCCTTTTCGGGTTGAGGATGGAGTCAAGCTCAACTCCCAGTCCTACTGCCAGTTTCTGGAAGACACCTTCTTCAAGCAGTGGTACAGGAAGAAGTCTGCATCCTTCAAGAAAAACATGATTTTCATGCAGGACAATGCTCCATCACACGCGTCCAAGTACTCCACAGCGTGGCTGGCAAGAAAGGGTATAAAAGAAGAAAAACTAATGACATGGCCTCCTTGTTCACCTGATCTGAACCCCATTGAGAACCTGTGGTCCATCATCAAATGTGAGATTTACAAGGAGGGAAAACAGTACACCTCTCTGAACAGTGTCTGGGAGGCTGTGGTTGCTGCTGCACGCAATGTTGATGGTGAACAGATCAAAACACTGACAGAATCCATGGATGGCAGGCTTTTGAGTGTCCTTGCAAAGAAAGGTGGCTATATTGGTCGCTGATTTGTTTTGTTTTGTTTTTGAATGTCAGAAATGTATATTTGTGAATGTGGAGATGTTATATTGGTTTCACTGGTAAAAATAAATCATTGAAATGGGTATATATTTGTTTTTTGTTAAGTTGCCTAATAATTATGCACAGTAATAGTCACCTGCACACACAGATATCCCCCTAAAATAGCTCAAACTAAAAACAAACTAAAAACTACTTCCAAAAACATTCAGCTTTGATATTAATGAGTTTTTTGGGTTCATTGAGAACATGGTTGTTGTTCAATAATAAAATTATTCCTCAAAAATACAACTTGCCTAATAATTCTGCACTCCCTGTAGTTTAAGACCAAAGCATCAAAGCATGACGCTTTGGTCTTAAACCACAAGAATTAAATGTGTAAAATTAGAGAAATTATCAATTACTTTGCTGTATTGTGAATAACACGGGGTGGGTTTTTGTAAAACTTGTGAAAATGCAGTTAAAAGTAAAAAGTGACTTCTTCAGTCTCAGCTGACTGCAGGTTTCCCCAATCTTATAAACAGGACATTTACTGTACTGTTTATAAGAAGTATGTACTGAAGAAGTCACCTGGATGAGTGACGAAATGTTTCTCCCACTGAAAACGTCCAGATGAACAGAATCAACTTTTGGAGTTGAAATTGGAAATTAGTAACAAGCTACAAATTTGTGGTTGTCAACAAACTGGACAACTCAGAGACAACACACACGGGTTCTATAGTGTATGCCTAAGAACATGTGTAAAAGCCTAAGTTTGAGATATACTATTTTTCAATTGTCTTTATAATTATAACCAGATATTTTACTTACAGGTGCTGTTTTTCTCTGGAGAAGGGTTGAGAGAGGGGTTTCTGACACTGTGCTCGGCTGGTATCGACTTTAGGGTGGAGAGGAGCTGTAACTTTGTGAATGAACATCCTGATCTTCTCCACCACACTACTGCCTTGTTTCACTTCATAAACCTGCAGAGGAGATCCAAATAATAAAAGAAAAGAAATAAAAAAACAAAACAAAACCAAACAATCCAAAAACTACCCAAAAGTAGCAATTTGATTGAATAATGATTTCATTCCAAGAGCTAAAATGTAATATATACTTTTTCCATTTTGTGTTTACCAGCCATTCACTTCAAGAGCCTTGAAAGGTTGAGGTGTAGAGAGCTGTAGTTCTTTCTGTTGCTGTGTTCTTTCACATACATTTTGCTGTCAGTTTATTAAAAACAGGCTGATGGTCAATAAATTTAAAAATAATTTACTTGGGTACTACAGCGATCATAAACTGGACTACATTATTGGAGATACTTTCAAAACACTTTAAGAAAAGCACAAACTAATACAAATAGGGGACTGTATGATATGATATGATATTTTTGGACTGAGTCAGCTGATATTTTGTATTTTGTGCAAAGGATTGTGCTACAGGACAGCATCTGAACACTTCTGAAGTCAAAGCACAGCAGCAACACTGAGTTCATATTTTAGAAATGGGAAATAATTGGTGGAGTACCTTCTTTGTTGGCATTTTGAGTTTCATGAATTCAGCCTCTCGACACAAAACATTCCAAGGAGCATGGATCTTTAAGAAGCCAACTCCAGGGATAGTACTCTGAAATACAACAGAGGTTTGGATATTTAAAAAAAAAAAAAAAAAAAACATCATTAAAAATTCTAACGGATTAATTCCAAAAAAAGAGCACATCCTAAATTGCAAAGTGCACAAACATAATATATACACATTCTACTGTTTTCTTAGCAGGAATCAAGTTAAAAACATGCTTATGTGTTTCTGCAGAGAGCCTTTTTCATCATTTAAAGTAAAACTTAATTCAGTTATATCCATAAGGGCAGAGTTAAAATCACTTTTATATATACCATTACTTATGCACAGTGAAGAATAACAAGTACAGATATAAGCAATTATAAAAGGATGCAAATACCCCTATGCAATTCTGAGCCAGTTTGACCTTTAGGCATCAAGATCTAAGCCTAGCATCTCAACAAAATTCACAAACCATTTACACAGACTGAGGTGAAGCATCCTGGAGTATTTTTTTTAAATATTTTTTTCATCAGCTACAAAAGTCAGGAAACAGAGTGTTCAGAGGACGCTTTGATTTTGATCATTATCATGATAGCCCATACCCCTATAAAACTGTTCATTTATGTCTTTAAGGAATTTTCCGCGTTTTAACTAACTGGTGTGGTATATGGCTTTATGAACAGATAAAGCAGAGTATTACCTGCATAGCAGTGAAAATGTATGCTATGTCCTCTAATGACACAATTTTACAAAAATGGATGGAAGCAAAATCACAAAAGAACACCCTTTGTGATTTTGTTTTTAAAAAAACAAAAACAAAATTAATAAATAACTTTGAGAGGCTCTTATCCAGAGCCTATCCTTATCAGGATCGCAGGGGGCTGGAGCCAGCTACCATACAGCAAGAGGCGGGGTACACCCTGGACAGGTCGCCAGTCTGTCGCAGGGCTCCCACCCAGAGACAGACAACCATTTGGACTCACACTTAGGGGATATTTGGATTCACCAGTTAAGTGCATGTCTTTTAGCTGTGGGAGGAAGCTGGTGTACCCGGAGTAACACAGGGAGCATGGAGGACCACAAGAGTCACACATATCGAGATTCTGTGCTTGAATAATGAATTATGCAATAAGATATGTATTTGTAAATTCATTATTAATTATTTTATGTACTGAAACATTAGTAATTTATTACTTAGCAATTTAATTAAAAATAAAAACACTATTTATAAATCAATATTTCAAAATGAATTATTAGTCCATTAATAAATACTTGATATTCGACAGAACATCACTTCATATTCTATACTGTTCACTGGTTTCACCATACTTAAACTATTGTGCAGAGGTCTGGGGCAATAACTATAAAACCACATTACATTCACTTTTTACTCTTCAAAAAAAAGCAATTCGAATCATCCACATTGCAGGTTAAAGGGAACATACAAACTCACTATTTTGCAGTCGATCTAGTAAAATTCCAGACAGCACAAATTCTATTCAAAGCAAAAAATAAAGAACTGCCAGGTAATATTCAGAGTATGTTTTTTTGAAAGAAGTTATAATTTAAGGGGTTTTTGTAACTTCAAAACAGGGAAGGTACGTACTACAAGAAAAAGGTTTTGTGTTTCTGTTCATGGAGTGAAACTGTGGAACAGTCTGAATATGGAATTAAAGCAACGTCCAAACATAAAACTGTTCAAAAAGAGTTATAAAAATATAATCTTCTCCAACTATCACATTAAAAATGGTGATTCCACTCCTCATTTGAAAATGCCTTTCCTTTTCCCTTTCCTGTTAGCTCACAGACTTGCTATTATATTAGCAAATCTGTGAATTAACTTTTTAACTAATAACTATTGGATTAGCTATCCGGTCTTTAAGTCTGACGCCATTAGCCGTGCCTGGGCCCAAACTCAGCTGCAGGTCCCCAAGTCACATGATCACTGCGGCATCACTGAGAGTTAAAAACAGTTTAAATTCTTTCATCTGTAACAAAATGATCAGCGTTGCTGCTTTACCAGGTGTAACAATTAAGTTTAACATCCAGGCATCCATGAAAACAGAATTTATGAAATTTAACGGAGTTAGAAGTCAGCAGGAAGTTAGCTCGCTAGTTTCCACGTAAACATGATATACCGTGTTCTGACAGAGAGATTTCTGAAACAAATTAAGACGTACAGCTCTACTATCACTTCCAACATAAATGCAGACAGAAAACTAAACGGCTGTGACATAGGTAGGGTTACTGAAGTTTGGCTAACATAGCTGTGTCGCTACGTGATTGCTAGCAACACAGCTATGTTAGCATAATATAAACAGTGAAGCTGGTGAATGAACAATAACTTTTTTCCACTCAATAAAAGTTAACGTGAGGGTTCCCGAAGGTTCGGGCAGGATGCTGTAAATGGGCCAAACTTCAATCGGGAGAACAACTGAGATAATCCATCCACAGTACGAGGTTAGTTATTAATATAGTGCTGCATGGGCTGGGCTGTAGTTACGTCATAAGGTTTTAAAAACTGAGCTTTAAAATGATTAGCGGTAATAAAACCAGAGAGAGGCCGACAGTGATCACTGACTGTTTTTAGGAACTTGTTGAGATTAAATAGAACAAGATACAAAGCATTAAAACATGTAAAAAAAACATAAAAGGCTCATTAAACACAGAGTAGTTTGGGCCCGGAAGCAGAATTCATCACGTTATCACTTAAAGACTGGATCTCATTTCAGAAATCCCGGAGCAATGCAAATTAGCCACACAGTGTGATGTAAGGAGGTCTCTGATTGGTTAGACAGACAGGCTTGTTGCCTGTCTTTTTTACACTCCTGTTTGTGCACTTAGTTTTGCACAGCGAAGCTAAGAAGTGTGTGTGCTTGTGCAAAGGTCTTTCAGCTTCGGCATTTAGACTCTGTCCAACACGGATATATGAAGAATGAAGCGTCTTTGCAGTGAAATGAGAACTGTGCGCTTGTTGAAGTCAAGGTGCTAACATGACTAATGTTAGTTAGCATCACAAATATTACGTATTCATATTTTAGTACAAGCCGTTTTTGTAAGCTAATGGGCTTTCCACGAATAAAGGCTTGAACCAACACTGAGCCCAGTTACATTAAAAGAGTTAAAAGAACTGAGACATGGTGATTAAAATAATCCGGTCATTAAGTGATGACATGACGAATCCTGCTTCCGGGTCTAAAGTAGTCTGCGTTTAATATGGCTTTTGTGTTGTTAACATGTTTAATGTTATGTATTTTCTTCTATTTAATCTCAAAAAGCTCCTAAAACAGTCAGTGATCACTGTTGACCTCCCTCGGCTTTTATTACCGCTAATCATTTATTTAAGCTCAGTTTTTAAAACCTTAGGATGTAACTACAGCCCAGCCCATGCAGCAGTATATGAATGACTAACCTCGTATTGTGGATGGACAGTGTTGGGAAGGTTACTTTTAAAATGTATTCCATTACAGAATACAGAATACATGCCCCAAAATGTATTCTGTAACGTATTACATTACGTTACTCAATGACAGTAACGTATTCTGAATACTTTGGATTACTTAATATATTATCATGCTTTTTACAACAACGTGAATGTACTATTGCTGTGTGATTTATTACTGTTACTGAAGGTCCGCGACTCCGAACTGTAGTAAAGGGACCTCTGACTAATACGGCGGGGTCCCTGTCGGCTCGTAGCCGAAAACTAGCTTTACTTTGTTGTGTGGGTCAACTTTTCTTGCGAAAGAGAGAGAGAGAGGCGTTGAAAGGCTGCTCCAACGGAACTTATTGTTTTCGGAGGAAAACACGAACACGGTGTACAGTCGAGTCTTAATAGCTTACTTACAACTGGGCTCGTCAGGCTCTCTTCTTGGCTGCAGTGGTTATTATTATATTTACATGCTTCCACTCCCCTTTTTCTCCCTCCTCGCGCTCACAGACCCATAATGTGTATGGCAGCCCATTCTCCCTGCAACACGGACTACACTGCCCATGATGCTACATTCTTTAGAGCTATGCTTGTAGCATTCTGCCTGTTAGCTTAGCACAACAACAACGAAAAGGCGCTCTCTCACCCAGGAAACACACAGTCGCAGAGAGAGAGAGAGAGAGAGCGTCGCCCTGTAACCATGGCAACCGTAACGCTGCCGCCTGGAACAACAGAACACAGCTGTCAAACAAAACCCAAACAGTCCTGACCCGCGACAAAATGAAACAGGAAAGTACCGCAGTGTAATCCATTTATTTCAACAAAGTAACTGTATTCTGAATACCACCTTTTTAAACGGTAACTGTAACGGAATACAGTTACTCATATTTTGTATTCTAAATACGTAACGGCGGTACATGTATTCCGTTACTCCCCAACACTGTGGATGGATTATCTCAGTTGTTCTCCTGGCTGAAAGTTTGGTCCTTTTACAGCATCCTGCCATGCGATTACATTTGTTCCTGACCACCGAGAACACTCACGTTAACTTTTATCGAGTGGAAAAAAAGTTAGCTTGTTTATATTATGCTAACATAGCTGTGTCGCTAGCGGTCACGTAGCACATCATTATATACCAGCTAGCCAAACTTCAGTAACCCTACAAACGTCATGCTGTTTAGTTTTCTGTCTTCATTTATGCTGGAAGTGATAACAGAGCTGTACGTTTTAATTTGTTTCCAAAACCCCGCAGTCAGGACATGCTATATTGTATTTAGATAGAAGCTAGCGAGCTAACTTCCTGCTAACTTCTAACTCCGTTAAATGTCATAAATTCCGTTTTCATGGATGCCTGGATGTTAAACTCAATTGTTACACCTGGTAGAGCAGAACGCTGATCATTTTATTAAAGATGAAAGACTTTAGACAGTTTTTCAACTCTCAGTAATGCCATATGATCGTTTGATATATGGACCTGCAGCGGAGTTTAGGCCCAGACACGGCTAGTGACGTCAGACTGAACGACCGGATAGCTGTCAGTTCTCTCGTGTCTGCTAAGACTGGAGATGGCACTATTTAAGTTAATTTATTTGAATACGTGAGTGCACACATTCATTCTGCAGATAAATGATGATCGAGGATAATGTGCAGTTTTATTTTTTACATGATGCCTGTCTTTATTAATGCAATCTGAAAATTAATACATAAAAGTTGGATGTTTTATGAATTTATCCAATCCCAGCCCCGAACACGGTATGCTGAATCTTAGCATTGAATGTCCAGTATATTTCAATCAGTAGAATTTGTACAGTACCTAAAGCTAGTCAAACGTGTGGTAAAGGTACAGAAGATAAGATACAAAGGCCCTGAATGCTGTATTATATACAGTAAATGATGTGGAAATTATTTTCGCAGAGGTCATAAAGTTATTAAATCACTGCTGATACTTTAGAAAATGTAAACATCAACCAATTATTTTTGTGTCTTTGTTTGTGTGTTGACTAGTGGTGTGCGGATCGATATTGAAATATCGATTCTTCAGATACCAGTTATTTATGTTCTAGAATTGATTCTCATATTAAAATATCGATATTTTAGTACTCTGGGGTAATTTTGTAGTTTTTCCCCATTAAAAGGAACGCAGTGGAAAGAAACTATATCATTTGGATCATCTAAATTGGAAGGAACTACTTCCTCTTCCGCCTTTCATAGTCATATGCAAAACACAGTTGTGTAAATGTGTCCAGCCCCTGGCGTGCGCACTCACAACAATGGCTGAGCGTAAACGGAGTCCTGTGTGGACGTATTTTACCTCCGCAAACAGCCCAGACGCGGTTTGCGATACATGTGTCAAGACAGTGAGGTGTTGTGGCAACACCACTGACCTCATCAAACACGTCAGAGTAAATCATATCACAGAATATGATGAGCTTATGTTGAGGAGGAGGACGGGGAAGGTGCTGCTGGGGCGAGACAGACGTCTCTCGCAGAGTCCTTTAGTGCTGCAGGCAGGCAACATGCTCAATTAGCGCACAACTTCAGATTTTTTTTTATTTCTATATGATTATTCTGCATTATTAAGCAATGAGAACAAGTAGTCTGATGTCGTGTAATCACTATGAAGCTATATTATTACTACAATTAAATAATGCAATCTGTTCCCTACCATACTCATGGAGGATTTTACAGCTCCGAGTCAGCTTTGTAGCATCAAACACCCACCCATCTGGACTTAATGCAGGAGAGACTGTGTAACCCAGTAGAAAAAACATCTTTTTAATTTTATTTTCCTTTCATTTTCCTTCTTTCTTTCTTCCTTTTATTTTTATAAATGCATTTGCACTCTTTTACCTTGAAAAATATTTATTTTGAAATATTTTGCTGTTTTACAGTTTAGGACCTCATGCCTTTAAAAGGCCAAATCTGTAAATCTGTGCAAAAAAAATCTGGATTCACTGTCATTTTCTGTCAGGTAAAGAAACTTTCCCCTCTTGAACGTTGTTCAGCTGCACAAGCAGGGTCTCTTGCAACACGCCATCACTGTTGGGATGGTGGGTTGCAGGAAGACAGTCATTTGGAATTTCTTAAATGATCCTGAGGGTTATGGAACGAAAAAGTCAAGTGGAAAATGTCACCAGTCCTGAGCCGGAGGATCCAATTGGCTGTCCGCCAAGACACTGGACAATCCTCGACTCAGATTAAGGCAGTTACTGTAGCTGCAGCCCCATAACCATCAGATGGCATCTGAGACTGAAGGGCTTCAAAAACAAAGTCCTCGTCTTCTTGAACGCCACAGGAATGACAATTTGGAGTGTCTTCATCTGTAGGGATACTCGCGTTCTAAATATCTGGGGTTCCTACTAGACAATAAACTGGACTGTGAGCCAAACACCAACTAGGGCTGGGTATCATCACTGATTTCTACACAGCAAATCCAGCATGTCCAAATTAACACTGTCGGATTTGATTTCAACACTATTAAAGTGTCTGTATGGGTCCACACCAGAGAGTGTTAATTTAACTCTTTTTGGAGAGTTGGTACGTTAACTCTGATTTAGTGTTAAACACCAAATCTGTCTGGAGTTGATAATTTAACACTTGGTGTTAAGAGTTTATATATTAACTCTCAAAGACTATTTTAGTTTAACTACGTAAGAGTTATCTTCTAATTCATTCTAAAAAGCGGGAATTTTACTGTTCTGAACTTCTAGAAATTTCTTTTGGAAATAAACATTTACTAAAAAGATGCAATGGTTTTTGAAAAACATTTATTCTGAACTGTGCACCACAATTTCAAAACATTTTCTGAAAGATGTAACAGTATACATGTTCTCACTTTCATTAGAATTTTGTTTATCAAAAGGTCTGACATGGTAAATGCAAATAACAGCGTTCTCATCACTTATTTCTTCAATACAATATGCATGTCCTTCATTCATCCCTTTGTGGAACTTCAACGCACTTCTGCTCTCCCCCATATTCCATCTTCACAAGCATATCCTGTGCGGAGATTGAATAAAAATTAGTTGACACTAATTAATGGCACAAATAATCCAGTAAACAATTGCAGCACAGTAAAAAAAAAAAAAGGAATCCTCTTTGAGCCATTACTTGTGTAAAGTATTTTCCCAAAAGACAAAGACACAGGCAACAGGTAATACTGAACTAAATGTAAAACCTCAACCTTTTTCATTTTTACCTAAACCGTGTGCACAAAACTCTGGAGGGATCTAAATGCTAACGTAGAACCCAGTCAGGACGTCAGCTACTGCTGTTTGCTCGTTTTTTTTTTATGGGAGATCGTTTTCAGGCTTCAAGTAGCACCATTATACCAACATTTCACATTCTAGACATTGTTTTAGGTGTATTTGACCAAAAGTTTGACTGAAAATTCGCATGCAAGCTTTTTTTCATGGCTGTGGTATTTGCCCGCAAACAATACCTTTCAGCTAGCTAAAACAGAATATTATGCTATCAGCGAGCAACATGGCTAATGCCTTTCACACAGCTTTGTCTCAACTCCAAAGAGCCACAGAAGTAAAAGCTGATAATAATAATTGAAACAATCTTTGAAAAAATGACTTACCAAGCATGGCAAACAACTCAAATATGTAGAGCAAAATGTTCTGAAACGGCTTCACTTCAGCTTCGATTGGAGCCGTGCTGGGGGCGGAGTCTGTGAATTTACTCTGTTGGTGTCATAGCCCCTGTAGGAGTTCAGAGTTAAGAGGTCAAGAGTTAATGTTTCCATTGTAACACCTCCAGATTTGACAGAGAAACACTCATTTTTAACACTCGATTTTAACTACTATCATTTTACACCTCAGAGTTACATTAAAAGAATGTGACTCTGCTTAGAGTAAAATTAACTCTACTTTTGCAAGAAGACTATTAACACCAAAACATTTAACACTTTTGAATTTGCTGTGTAGAATCGATTCAATTCCAATTCACAAGGTCCCGAATCGATTCGATCCACAATTCGATTCAATTCGAATCGGGGAATTTTTGCCTCAGACAGTCAGAAATATTATAATTCAGATAATTTTATATCTATAAAAAGAAAGCTGACACTTGTGGGACTTTGTCAAAGGTGTGAGCATCAGAGCCGATGTCTGAGCATAAAACACAGAAAAACATGAAGGTGATTTCCTGGCCTGGGATTTTATAAAAACATTCTGCAGTAGATCAAAAACAAAAGAAAACCATTAATCAACATATGAACGTTACCTGATGCTGCTGACGTGAAGCAGAGCAAAGTTACAGGTTTTATTAGAGACACAGCGTTTTGCAATTTTGCATAATTTTAAAGTTTAAATTTGTTCAGTATTGAACAGCAGAAATGAGGCTTTCTTTTTGGAAGTAAGTAAAAGGGAAAAAACAGCGGCCAACAGCCTGTAAACAACGGTAGACTTGTGCGTAACAAGCAAGCGAATAATGCAGAAAACAGATTTTTAGACAGGAAACTGTTCTTGAAGAGAGAGAGCGAGCGAGAGAGAGAGCGAGAGAGCGAGCGAGAGAGAGCGAGCGCGAGAGAGAGAGCTGTGCATGAAGTGTGGTTTTATCCTGGTGGAAGCAAAACAGTAAAAGTCAGACTGAATCCATAACGATGTTTATGTGAAGCCCAGTTTGGATCTTCTTTTGCTGCTGGTTCAGTCAATGTTGTTTGGAGAGAGATCAAACTAACAGCTTTAGAATCAGCGCAAAAAGGGCGTGAACACAAAGCGCCGACCCGCCGAAACATCAGAATCAGCGAGCTGTCGGCTTTCAGCCCCGACCGTGAGAAAGTTGCATCTCACTGATTCTGATCTGTCGGCGGGTCGGCGCTTTGTGTTTACGTCTCTGTGCAGAATCCGTGTTCCTGCTCTCATTACTGTCTTAGCGGTTGTTGAAATTTTGTGAGGTTTAACCTGAGATTCTGGCATTTTGGCTAAAATACATTTATATTAAAAATCATTTCAGGATTGTAATCGATTGATATCACCTTATCCAAGCCAGAATCGATTTTAATCGATAAACCGATAATCAAAACCCACCCCTAACACCAACCTTCTCTACAGGAAGGACCTCCCTATGGAGGCTTGTATCTTAACATCTGCTGGAGTGAGTTTAACAGTCGATGGTTCCCAGTATGCTTCTCTATGTGGTGCTGGGGGTGCTGTTTCAAAAAGAACATTCACAGACTAAATAAAATAATCAAAAAGGCTCAATTGTTGGTGAACTTGGACCCTCAGGAGGAAGTGTGTTCTTATTTTGAATTATTGTTAATGAATATATTTTGTATTCGTTATTGGATCAACTCATTATAGAGTGACTGTTGCCTTTTATTGAGTGCGGGAGCAGCTGACCACATGTATGAATTTCCTTAGGGATTAATAGTTTTCTGAAGTGCAAAAGAAATGAAACATCACCATTAGCTGATGATCAAGAATCAGCACATACTGCTTAGTGCAGTGGTCCCCAACCCCCGAGCCACGGACCGCTATCGGTCCATGAGTCGTTTAGTACCGGGCCGCGAAAGTTGAGGCTCGGGTGTGAAATTTATGGTTTTCAGGGTTTTTATTGTTAACTCGGTTTCCCTGGGTCTTTTCCCACGTGTTATGAATAAATCTTCTCTTTTGTTACCGGTACTGGTTTTATTTTGTTGTATTTGTCTCTGACACCTTAAAGGCCAGTCTGTGAAAATACTGTCGGACATGAACCAGTCCGTGGTGGGTTGGGGACCACCGGCTTAGAGGACTTTTTGTTAGCAAATCAGTCCTGTTATTAACTGAGAGCAGGGATAAACCTGAGCAAAAACGAACAGGATTATGTTAAAATCAAAATGTCATCATTACATTACCCTAATCAAACAATTTCCCTCACCCCAGCCCTCTCCCTTCTCACCCCTTCATCCTTTTCCAGTTCTAGCCCTGTCTTCTGGAGGTTTTCCTCAAACTCATCCCGTTTAAAGCGCTTGTCATCCTCATGATAGTCAGTCTGATGCTCCTGTGCGGCAACCTCTGGGTCTTCTTTTGGTTGTAGCGGAGCTCGGCTGCTTCTCTTGCTCAGGCTGCGCCGAAGTCGTCGTATGAAGCTGTTATCCCCAAACTTCGATGACTGTCTTCGTGTGCTGCCAGACTTTTGGATATGGTAAGTCAGAACATAGTCCACACGTCGCTTCCCATCAGAGAAGTACAGGCCAAGCACTTTGTCTGAGCATAGATCCTTCATTGGCTGGAAGCAAGACAGAGATTCAAAACATTTCCATTAAATTGTATTTATATAGCATTATATAGGACCAAAGCATTTTATACTGTAAGGTGAAGCCCCTAAAATAATACAAAAAAAAATCCCCAACAATTACACCCCCCTTCCTCCCTTGAGCAAGTGGTTTAGTGACAGTGGGAGAGAAAACCTCCCTTTTAACAGGAAACCTGCAGCAGAACAGGAAGGGCCATAGAGCTGTAACTGGCTGAGGGGAGGAAGACAAATCGCCCACTGTGGAAGGGAACCAGAGAATAATAACAACTGATGATTAAATGCAAAGTCTTGTTTAAACTACTTTACACTTACAGGGAGTATCATTGATCGTCACTGATTATGTATGCAATAAAATCAGAGGAAAAATATACGACATTCTTGATATGATTTTTCTTCTCTTCTGTATTTTTAATGCAAGTCAGGCACATTGAGCAGTTTTAACCTTCAATGTTGAAAACCTCACTGATATTATTATTTAAACAGGACCAATGTTGATATACTAAACAGTACAGGTAGCTGTTGGGAGTCATGTTTACACACGAGCTACATGAGCTTTGAAGAGGCCTTGTGTGAAGTTAAGCTTTTTTACATGTAGCACACAACAGATGATTCTTTGTCAAAGGCAATGTCACTGAAATAATTCATTTGGTTTCAAGAATGGATGGCATCTGCACATTTGTTTTTCTGACACTAGCTCAATATACGGTAATATAAAACTGATACAATGCAGCTTCAATTATGCTGCAAAAAGCACCTGGATATCCTGAATGGACAGACCAAATTAACCTTTTAAAATGCTTCATATTAACAATAACTATAGTATTCTACAAAAGTGTTGAGCCACCCTAATTTATTTATAACATCTTCCACCCAAATTGAATTTAGGTGTTCACCATGCATGCAGACTGCATCTACAAACATTTGTGAATGAATGGGTCACTCAGCTGGTACTCCGTTAATTCCAGCTTGGTACAGTGACAGAATGCCACTTGTGCAGCAAGTCTAGTCATGGAGTTTCCTCGCTACAAAACTTTACACAGTCAACTGTTAATGGTATTATAACAAAGTGTAAGCAATTAGGAACGACATCAACTCAGTCACAAAATAGTAGGCCAAGTAAAATCACAGAGCGGAGGCGCATAGTGCACAGAGGTCGCCAACTTCCTGTAGAGTCATGGAGTTATTCACTAAAGACTCCAAACTTCGCTGTAACGCGGTTCACCTTTCGCGGCCTCGTTGTTTTGCAGATTTGTTTGTGCAATTTTGCACGCTTTTCTTTTTCTTTTTCTTTAAACAGCGCATTGTGTTCTGCATCCTGATTGGCTGGAGACCATTGTCGATCAGTATTGTGCCGTGCCGTACAGAATGCATTCAGCTTGTTGAATTGACATAAATCTTCGATCGCTAGCAGTGTGACTCTGAAATGCTGTACTTTATGTTTGTACGTTTTCTCCCCAACAAACCACAATGTCGACGAAACGTTTTGCACCGTCAAACCCAAATGGAAAAGATATTTATAAATCTTATAAAGTTTGTATCTGTCTTGTGTGAAACTTGTATGAAAAGCATACAAGAGTAAAAACAGATATAATATCCCTTGAAAAATTATATAAATGAAACTTGTATGTTTTGGATACTTACTAAATATATGAAAGTAATGAGAAAGTGGCCACTTTCATGAGTAAATCATGTAAGTTTTTACTATTTCTTTTCCATATGGGAAGGCACCTGCAGTAGCACCCAAAAGGCAGAGGAAGATGCTAACCATCGCACAAAAAGTTGGACTTTGGACATAAATGAAGTAAATGAAGGTAGAAGACACTGTATTTTTTGGGCCATAAGACACACCAGATTATAAGGCGCATTAAGCAGACACAGCAGCAAGTTGAGGAGAAATTTTGAATGGTGCTTCTTCCCTGTGATTGTCTTTATGCCACGGCCACATTAAAATTTGAATTTTGATGTAATGCAGTCCAGCAGAGACAGACCAGAGAGAACTCCATTTGAATCCACCAATTAGAAGCATTTTATTCCTGATTTAATATGTTCTCAATGAAGGACCCTGGAATAACTTTGCCCGGTAAGGACATCCAGTCAAAAACTTGATAAAAAGGGCTAAAGCAGTAAGTTTGTGTGCGCGTGTCTAACACTAAAAATAACAATGAAATTAGTTCCTTCACTTCTGTTTTAACTCGAGAAGAGTGAAATCAACAATGGAGTGAACAGGAGAGGTGGAAGGAACTTTTGATAGTTATAGCCTCCCATTTTAAATTCTGTAAGTCACTATGTTTTAGAAAGGTCATTGTGTGGAAGCACAGAAAAATGTATGGGCAGAAATCTGTGCCATCAGAAACTGAAGTTGAATAAGTTAAATTTGAATTGCTCGGATCGAATCTGAATTGTAACTTGAATAAATGTTTTTAAAAACTGAATTTGAATTAGCCCAATTTGAAATTCAATTTATTGGTTTGAAAATGATCACTAAATCGATCACTAAATTGAAATTGAATTTTATATTTTGAAATTGAATTCATTTGCTTTGAAACTGCATTTTATCCTTTAAAAATTCAGCTCTCGAATAATTTCAGATTCACTTCTCACCATTCAGTTTCAGTTCTACAGTTCAGCTTTTTGGGACTTAAATCCGGTTAGAGTGCGATTAGTGCAGATTAATAGAACTACGTTTTACTAGCGGACCGAAAGTGTTACTGACGGGAATCTACAGCGTCTTGAGCTGAATTAAGACTTCAGAAGTCATTCGTCATGTCGAATGACCAGCGGATAAACTCTCAGGTTGGTAATAAATGTATTACATGTATAAGAACAAGCGTCATGTTAACAAATGATAGCCGTACAGTAACTGTTATGCTTATTGTAGCTGTTAGCTCAAAACGCTAATTTAGCGTAGTTTGCTCTGGATTCAGTTTCGACAAACAAATATGATCGACTGTTTCTAGTAGAATTCCAAAGTTGTCATCTTGGACCCTCTCAGAGTACCCCCTCTGTATGCTTGCAGAGA
Organism: Diplotaxodon limnothrissa; assembly: GCF_057381915.1. NCBI lineage: Eukaryota > Metazoa > Chordata > Actinopteri > Cichliformes > Cichlidae > Diplotaxodon > Diplotaxodon limnothrissa. Next base: position 43,218,886 of record NC_140596.1, read on the forward strand.
CCCCTACAGTAGGGAAACATGCAAAACGGTGTCCAAACCTTTGTATTTTAGCTTTATTTATGCCTTACACAGCATCCCAACTCTTTAGCTAACTTAATAACTTTAGCTAAAGTGAATAGTGACGATAACACATGCACTGTGGGGGGAGGAGGAGGAAATGCAAACAAAGATGGAGACTGATAGATGTGGTGAGTACTGAGAAGGGAGGGTAAAGTAGATAACAGACAGTCCTGTTGGAAAATTATTCAAGCATACTTAAAGTCTTAAATCTTACAATATAAAGCACCCTGAGCTAACTGTTGTTGTGGTTTGGTACTATATAAATAAAAATACAATTTCATGAAAATCTGTCTGAGAACTTTTAATTTTTCAGCAAGACAATGATCACAAACACACCATTAAATCAAATATGGTCAGCAAAAAAAAAAAAAAAAAAAAAGGCGAAGTCTGGGACCCGCCTGACAGAGAACAGAACCAAAGGCAGAAACACCCAAAGAAGTCCTTCAAGACGGCTGTCCTATTCCCAAAGACTGCTTAAAGAGATCAGAAGAAAACTGCCTCAGAGTTCAGGCTGCGTTGAAGAATAAATGTAGTCATACCTGATTTTAATTCAAGCTTGTTAAAATCTGTGTTGCCTTATATACTATATTTACATGTATATTTTCACATTTTTCGATAAATCTGTGCATCTATTTCCAATTTTTCTATCAACGTATAAAGAGAGTGGTGGCTCAAGACTTTTGCATATTACTAGATAAAACAGTGTAGAATAGAACTAGGTTACACAGATTAGTCAAATGTCGAAATCCAGGTGAATACATGTGAATTCTCTTCATAACTGTAGGTCAACAATGAATCATAAAACTCACAATGATTTAGCTTTTGTGAGCATTTTTTTTTTGAGCACAGTGGAGTGTGCAGCCACTCCACTGTGCAGCAATCGTGTGTGTGTGTCTGCGATAGGAAGCATTACAGGAGCACACACACACACGCGCTGATTAAGCACACACACTCTGGTTCACCCCCTCTTAAAAGGAAGTAGTCATAGCTGCATAGGTCAGAGGTTGCTTCTCTGAGGGCCCATGAGGATGTAGTAGTCCATGCATCACAGACCAAAAGGATCTCTTTTCTCACCAAGCCACCAGGAAATGTGGTTCTCCTCTCCTCCAGGGCTTCAGCATACTCAAAGGTGGAAGAGAAGAATAGAAGTGCAGCTGTTAAACAGCACTGCATTACGCTGAATCCTTCCTTTTTATTCTGCTGACTTGTGCACACAGACACTGACAGACTCTTCTGCATATAGGTTAGCAATAACTGGCTGTTGGTCATCTGAAATGTAACATATGTTGCGAGCCTACTGTTGACTTAAAGAAGCCCAGTTGCCATCTGTTTTCTTTAGACCGTTGAGGTAATCACTGGCTGCTCTAAGTTTGTGAAAACATTTCATGTCTCAGCCAAGAGGCTTCTTCAGTTCTAAAAACAAAAGCTGGATAGTCACAGGTGTGGAGAGGTGGTGCGAGTCGTCACATTAGCCATGGGTTGTTACCATCACCTATCATGTGACCTACTGAGGTCACCTGAAGCACTTCAGGAGGGATCTCAAGATTATTGTAGAGTCTTTACCTTACAGTAGAGGACCCAATTTCAGGCAAGCTTTAGCTGTCAGACCGATGCTTCATATTTGACTCTAGAATACTTTTAGATGTATTTTATGAATACGTGTACAGGATTCAACTTAAAACTAGAGCTGGGCGATAGAACGATAACGATATGTATCGCGATATAACTTTTTCTCGATAGAAAAATTAAACTATCGCGATAGACCTCGCCGATCTTGTCCTCTTTAAAAAAAAAAAAAAAAAAAAAAAAAAAAAAAAAGAACAGCCAATCCAAATTACGTAGCGCAGAGCCGAACCAATCACAGCCGCAGCGTCACGTCACGTGACTTGTTACGTACAGCACAAGTGCCAAGCCGCACATGTGTATTTGTTTGGGAAGCAGCCAGCGACCGTACTGCCCGGGTAATGGAGGAAATGAGTGTGCCGACTAGAAAAATCAACCGAGCGTGACCGAAGAGAAAACAGACGATGGTTCCAACGCCGGAGAGATTGTCGAACGGAAGAGCCATAGAAGTTCCGTAGTGTGAAGGTATTTCGGCTATTTCAAGTCTGACAAAAAACAGAGTAGCGTGCACTGTAAATTGTGCCGAAAGCAAGTCTGGAAATACAATAAACTGGTGCATGCGCTACGTCCACACGTACCCGGGCATTCTTGAAAACGCAGATTTTTCTATGCATTTGCACCTTTCGTCCACACGTAAACGGCGTTTTTGGTCACTGAAAACGAAGATTTTTGAAAACTCAGTTTTTGCATTTACGTGTGGACCAGAAAAACGGAGAAAACGCAGCATCAAAGGTGTGCGCACTTTTTGACGTCACACTGTGCGCCACGTTATTGTTTCGGTGAAATGAATTTCTACAATACTGTTAATTCTACTCTCTGCAGTGTTTAAATGCTTACATATACACACAGTTACTGTCCGTCCACACATACGACTCGGTTCTGCTTCTATGCCCCAGCTTTGTTTACTTTTTCCCACCGAGGCTTCTAGACTTCTGATTGGCCAACATTTCTGCACGGTTAGGAATCTAGCGCCACCTGCTGCTTTGGCATGTTCATAGCAGCGTTTTCCTTCATTTCTCCCTTTATGTGTGGACGGGATTATTTTTTAAAACGAAAACGGAAAATCTCCGTTTTCAAAAATACCCGTGTACGTGTGGACGTAGCCTCAGTCTCTGACTGGAAGCGCTAATTCTTCATTCGGCTTTTGTCAGACTAAAGTAACTGTTAAAACTGTTTGAAAAGCTCAGCTATACAACAAGGAGAGATTGAGAATTTCCTTTTAGTTCTCAGTTTATTTGATGTTGACAAAAGTTAGTCAGTTTTGTCTGTTCTTCTGTAAAACAAACTAAGATTTATTTTTAGAATTAATATTTTGTTTCTAAGTGGAATTGACAGTTTAGTCTGTTTCGTTTGTTCTATTTTGAAACTTAAACGCTTTAGCGGCTGTCTTTTGTGTAGTTTGCAATATTTGCCTTTATTTATCTGAAAAAGTCTCATGTTCCTTAAGTACATCTACCCTGTTGAACTTATTATGGGAAATAAATATTTAAATAAAAACAAGCTGCTGATTATTTCACATTTTACTTGTGAGCAACGGCACATTTAAATCTTACAAATATAGTTATTTGGCTTATATCGTGATAGATATCGTTATCGCCTGAAATGAAAAAAACATATCGTGATATGAAAAAATCTTATATCGCCCAGCTCTACTTAAAACTAGGAGAATCTTGACAATAGGGCCGCCACAAACAATTATTTTGATAGTCGACTAGTCACCGATTATTTCTGCGATTAGTCGACTAATCAGATCATCATCCACTGGATGTAAAACTACAGCTTATTGCACCAGCAGCATCTGCTCTTATATAACTATCATTAGCTTACAGCTTTAAGTGTTTAAGGTCTGTGCTAACTAACAATAAAGACAAGATGATAGTTTATTAAATTTTAATGAAATTTGCAGATTGTTTCGGTGAAGTTTAATAGTAAATTCAGTAAATTCTCGAGCATCTCACACTTCTGATAATCAGCTGTCTGCTTGACGTTTATTCAGCTGTGTAAAAACTATAACTTTAATCTCAGCCAAACCGATTTACTCAGGAACAAATAAAATACTAAAAAAGCCAAACAATAACATGTTTAAGTTATCTAAGTGACTTATATATGTTTAACCTGAGTAGCGAAAGACGGCGGTGGGTTTGAAAATGATCTGCGGGGAGTCCGGTGTTCTCACGGCTCTAGTTAGCCTAGCCCCCGGCTAGCTATCGAGCTAGTGGGTAACAGACGTCTCCGAAAACGTCGGAGCGCTTTTGAAAATATGTGGTGTCCTGATAAACTGAGCAGATATTTGAGGTTTACAGCTACATTCTCGCCTGAACATATGTAAAACGTTTATTTTGTGACCCAGAAAGAATAATAAGAGTAACATTAAAACTAACTAGCTGCCACCATTGTTGGAAACTGAGCTGCGCTATGAATTCTGGGACACAGCTGCTACTTCGTCTTCTTCGGGGTTTAACGGCAGCTGGCATCCTTGTACATGCAGTGCTGCCATCTTCTGTTTCAGTCCGTTATTACACGCTTAAATCCTGCTACTTATTCCTGCGTCTTTTGGGATCTTGCAAAGCTTCAAACGATGCGTCGACTATCAGTCGTCGACGATTTTGATAGTCGATGTAATCGTGACTAGTCGACTAATCGTGGCAGCCCTACTCGACAGTGAGAAATAATAATCAAGCTCCAAGGCATCTTATTTTAGTGCATAATAATACTGACTACATTTTTCGATTCTTTTATTGTGAAGAGTGTCTGTGTAGCATTAATTGGTAACACTGGGTGGAGTAAAAAAAGCTCGACTGATTTCATGGACATGAATTAAGAAAAAGATATTGACTCTAGTAACTGTCGAGCCTGGGATGCTACGATTGCATTAAAATTTGAGTTCCAGGCCTTTTTAAATTTTTGTTCTTGTGTCTACTTGTTCCGTTTTAGTTTCATCTGATTTTTTTATTTGTTTTTTTTCTATTTCATTTGTTTTCTGTTCTTTGGAAATTTTTGATGATTGATTTTTTTTCTTTATCAATTTACTGCAAACATCAGTCATCCCTTCATTATTATTATTGCAAATGATGCATCAGGTCAAACATCTACGTCCAAACGACTCCAATCAGTCTTTGGTACAGTTAATTCAAGCTTTTGCTGCTGACAACCTGAGTGTGTGATTTGGCCTTGTCTTGCTGAAAGGAGAAGTCCCATCTTATCTCAAAGACCTCATAGTCTGAGAGCGCTTCACTCCTGGTTCCTAGAATATTTAGAAGTACAATGGGAGGCAGAGCCTTCAGCTTTCAGGGCCCTTTCTGTGGAGAAACAGACACTAGCTCTCCTTGTAAGATTAGGCTTCAAACTTTCGTTTTTACTACAGCATATAGTTAGGACTGGATCAGGTGACCCTGAATCCTCCCTTAGTTATGCTGCAATAGCTCCAGGCTGCCGGGGATTCCCGTGATGCACTGAGTATTTCTTCTTCAGTCACCTCTTTTCACTCACTGCGTGTTACACCTCCCTGCATTTACGGGATAGGGTGCTATAAATTTGCAATTGCATAGCAGTTGCAAACACATTCCTGCAGCCACCCCCTTCACATCATACAGTTTCTATGTATTTCTGAGACCTGTGGAAACCTTTATAGCAGATACCTACTATAGACTCATTGTTCTTTGCCCTGGTGACAAAATCCACGTCCAGGTTCTTCTCCTCACTACAGACCGGCTCATAATCAGCACTCATAATTGTAGGATGCGTCTGCTGCAGGCTGCTTGAGTGCTCACAAGATGATAGGGGGCTAGAATCTGAGGAGGAAATCAGAAATGCATTTAGAGCTTTTTAAAATACAAATCATGTTTCTGCTGAACATTTCACTTTTGATGAATCCTGAAAAAGAAAGTCCTGTTAAATCTGCCTCAGTAAACAATAAGAATACAATGGCGCAGCTCTATTAGTACCACTAATTCAAGTTACTGAATTTTGTAGATTTTTCAAACTGTCTCAGGAAATCTTGCCTTTGTTGTCTCACCGCAGGTTGTGGTATTGCACACCGCTGATTTTGACCTCTATTCTCTGATATTTCACTAAAACTGTTGAAAATGAACATAATGTGATAATCAGCAGTGTTGACACCATCTTTTGAAATGAAACCACTTTCCCAAGAAACTGCTCATATCATTTACACTGAGAAGCATTCAAATAATCCAACCTGTCACGGTGGCTCATCAGCAGACCCTGACATCTGCTTGGTTGCCTTGCTATATCCCTGATAACGGAACGAAGCATCCTGGAGTGCATTTAGAATCAATTGTCTCAATTGTGTAAAGCTTTGAAAGTTACTGTGCTATAAAATACACTTAAGATTTTTTTTAAGGTGCAATCTTCGAATATTTGGTATTGAGGATTCATCAAAGCTAAAGCCCTGAAACCCCCCTACAGACAGACACGTCTCACTGAGTTATATCCTCTGTTTATCCCCCATTTAGGCGATATCTAATGGTAAGTGGACTGATTCTAATATAGCGGTTTTCTACTCTCCCAGAGCACTCAAAGCACTCAATCCAACATGCCACATTCACCCAAGCACTTTCTTATAAATTTCTTAGTGCTTCCTAGCTAACATTCATACACATTTACACTCCGATAGATGCATCAGAGAGCAACTTGGGGTTAGTATCTTGCCATACAGCCTCGAGGAGCCAGGGTCGAACCACTGACCTTCCAATCAGTAGATGACTTGCTTTACCTCCTGAGCAACAGCCACTCCCATGGGTGATGCTGACACTGTCTTTGGATATCCAAAACAGCGATACCAGGCCTATTCCAGAAAAGGTTCTTAATATTTATTCAACAGTATTCTACACACCAGCCGTCTCTTATAAATTCTCTGAGTCTACTAGAACAAAAAGATGATAAGAAAAATATGTTTTTCTCTTTAATGAGCAATGGTAATTATGAATACATGTATAATGTTTTTAAATATGATATGCAGAGCAGTCTGTTGATCAATAAGTAATATTCAGTTGAATATACTAGTGTTCAGTTCTTTACCACGTTCATAAAGGGCTCTCTGTAGCCCACCAACGTGCTTATACAAATCTATATACATTTCAAAAGAACACCGGTAATTCGATCGATGTTTTTAATCTATGATGTATTTTTATTTCATTATTATGAGCACATCACAGATATATGCACCCCATGTTTGGCTTTTTGAAGAAAGAACTTGAAATTCAAGAAGAGGGTTGCCACTCTCACAGTGCTGTGTTAAACATGGAGCTGGAGTCAAAGTTTTCGGAAACCAGAGACTATTTATGGCTATGTCCACAATAATGCGTTTTCATTTGGAAACGCATCTTTTTCTCTCCGTTTTGGCCTCCCGTCCATGCTGCGTTTTCACTGATGGAAAACGCAGCATTTTGAAAACGGTGCTTTCGCGTCGCAGTGTGGACAGCGAAAGTGCAAACTTTCCAAAACGATGACACATGTTAGTCATATGATGCAGTCATGTGACCAATCAAACTAAGATAGCGGAGGGCATTATACAGCAGTTGTTTTGTTTGCTCTCAGGTTTGACAGCCCTATTAAAGATTAACACCAGTCTGCACGCGCTCCTGAGAGCTTTTCTTCAAATTCTTTAACTCTCACTCGCTTTTGCAACTTTGTACTTTTGTGTTACTCGCAGCAACAACTCCAGCTCATTGTTGGTCCATTTAAAAAAAAACTCGGTGCTTTTCCTTGACATTTTGCCGCGACGTTTCAACGAGCTGGAAAGTAAATTAACGGCAGACAGAAATGAGGCAGGCCGAATCTTCTTGGTTTCACGCATGCGCAGGACTGGAACGTGAGCATTTTCAGACGTTTCAATGTGGACGCACAACTCTGAAAATGACTGAAAACCCTAGTGATGTACCTCATCTAAAAGTATTCTGAAGTACTCTCTCTGACAGAAATATAAAGAACCTCGTGTCTTAAGAGGTTGTGTCCATTTACGGCAAAGAGCGAGGACATACTCTTTGCTATGGACGTACATATTAGGGAGTTTTCCCTCTTTGTCAGTTTCTATTAGCGAAAATTTACTAATACTGATACAATAAGATATAAGTGGCAGAATGCCGAGCCATTTCAAAATGACCACCTTTCTACAATTCTGTATAAAACACGCGTACTTCAAAACCCAGTTAGTTCAAAATTTGTTTGTTTTATTAAGGATTTAACTTTTTTTTTTTTTTAACTTTCCTTGACCTTACCTGGCCTGCAGTAACCATAAGAGAACAAATATTGCCTGTTTATACTCAGGAGCCTGAAATGCCAGAGGTGAAACTGGTGTTGCTTGTATGGCATGGTGGATTGGTCATTGTGTGCTACATCAGGAATTCCTGAGCAGTGTATACCACACGCGTGCAGCTTCACATCAACAGCTTTCTTTGGAAATTTCTATAATTAAAATGTTAAAATTAAATGCATATTTTTATGTTAATATGTGGAAATACATTTGTTACATTACATTCATTTACTGCACAAAACAGTGTTGAAATCTACATTTTTGAGAACATCTCATTCAGTGAGGATGAAAACAATGTGCTCCTCGAGATTGACATTAAACTTTTTGATGCGGTCTGTTCTGGTTCACAGATTTCACACAACCTAATTGAACCTACCAATAAGCTGTGACATGCCACAGCACTCTACCCGACCTCACAGACAAAAGGAAAGATCAACAGGTGAGCCCAGTGCAGCCTTCAGTAGCTGAAGATCCAGGCAGTTTTCTCAGGAGCTAACAGGGACCAAGACAAAGTAGGACACTGTGTCAACGCAACGTTGTGTATGTGGTCACGCTCTGGTCCGTAGAAACATGCAAAGCAAGTATTCAGTATTCTGTGATTTAGCCCCAGAGGACCTGCGGGCTAAATCAGAGAAGCCATTCAAATGAAAATGGCACGTTGTTTATTAGCTCTACTACAAAATCTGAACTAGCCGTTTAAAGGTCAAGGCTGGTAAAATAATAGGAGTTCACTTCGGTACTAGCAGGCCTGCGTGCAAGTTAAATGGGCATCAAGTCTACGGCACTCAAAGCCATCAGCATCTTAATGTAGCAACATGATTAGAGACTATGGCGCAGCACTACAGCCCCATCGACTCTGTATCAGTGCGCCTATGTGCCCAGCTACAGCCACAATACAGCGAAAGCTACTGAAATGGCTTAAAGGTCTTCCCCGGATGACAAAAATAGAGCTTTATTTCATCATCATCAAACTCATTCCAGCGAAAATGTTAAACCTCTTACCGAGCTCCAATGCGCTATCATTTTGGTCCAAGCTATCCGCCCGCTTCCTCTGACGGTCCATCGGAAATATGAAGGCGCTCAGGGTTCCACAGATACCCTACCAAATCTACAGAAACATGGCCCTCTGCTGCATCATCTATTCCTCACAGCCGCCCGCGCTGTTGCATGGAAACGCTGGACGGAGAGCTGCCACCTACCGATCCTTTGGACAGCTCGGAGACTAAAAGCAACTGTTTCCAAAGAAACTGCACCAGAGACGCGACTGTGTGACTGCGATGAAAAGTGGAGGTCCTTCAGAATTTAATTAGCCCCGTCTACATGAAATGTGTCAAAATGACCATGCCCGTGTGTGCGAACACGTCTTTTGGATACAAACAGCACAGCATTAACGCGCGGGCGCTCAGCGAAAGATCGTGCTGAAAAAAAGCCCCACAAGCATGTTGCATTCATTTCCATGATAAAAACAGGGAAACGTTTCACTCGCGGTTGGGAATCGTAAATATCTCCGAAAAGGAAAAGCTTCATTAACATACATTATTAGTAGCAGTAATAATCAACAATCATATGACCCCCTATGAGCAAGCTGTTTGGCAACAGTGGGAAGGATAAACTCCCTTTTAAGAGGACGAAACCTCGGGCAGAACCAGTCTCAAGGAGGGGAGAGGAGGAGGACATTTACATGTCATTTACAAGCTGAGAGGGCGTGTACAAGACATGACTGTTCATTTAAAAGCACAAGACAAGTACTAATTAAATATGAACGTTGATTTATGGCAGTGAGACGGTCATTTATAAGACAGCTAAGCAGGTGAGATTCAAGATTTCTATTTGCATTTTGCGCACAGGACCAACAGTCCATGCACATTGGAATTCTTGTGCAGAGGTCAAGTTACATCCATGCTGTCATTACATTAAAAGACAGCATGTGGACATAGAAACCCGACCTTGTCCCACAGCCCTCCATTTTGGTGGATGTAAGATTAGAGATCTGCTGTACAAACAGCTGTGATGACAAATATTTAAAATGTGCACTAGCAAATTAGTAAAGGAATGCAATGGGAGCTCAGGAATTGCTTCAACTGTAGAGCTTATGATTTCCTGTCAGATGTGAATGCCGCATTTTTGTCGAGCCTGAGCATCACTGAGTCAACTGGTGCCGCCTACTCGAGCTGGGGTCTTTTCCAGTGGGTGCGAGGTGAGCGTAAAGTGGCAATCAGGAACAGACTGATCCAAGCCCGCAGAAAGCAGCTATGGACGTCTATAAACGCCGCCGCAGTCTGAGATATCGGTCTGCTCTTAAGAACTCTGTCAGTTTAGGACATTTTCTACCCAGACCAGAAAGAAATGCTTCTTCTCTCCATGTTAGACTGCAGTGTGTCTGCTCTCCGTGCCCACAGGGGGAATGCTCGCCAGCCTTCAGTGTGACTGTCACACTGTGACACCTTCTGGAGAGTTAATCGCGAATATTGAGGTCTAAACTCTCGGAGACTGGAAACGACGCGAATGAACCGCGACCGATCCATTTTGTAATTCATGAAGCAAACAACTGTAAGCGCGTCTCCTTCCGCGGGCCAGCACAAACACGACTCTCAAAGATTTAAATGAACGCGCATAGGCAAACGCGTATCGCGTCGTTTGACGCAAAACAGACAATAAATGCATGTTTTTAAAGTCAATCAAAGAGAGAGAGATCAGCTATCACACACCATATAGACAAATGACATAAAAACAAACAGGCTGAGCTGCATTCTGCAAAAAGCATAAAGAAAGCAGGAGACAGCAAGTGCAACTTTCCTACCAGTTTAAAGGAAAACTGTCTCGTTGATAGTAATGAATATTTACCTGTTTTTCCGGAGTTGCAGAGCAAAGTTTAGTAGAAGGTAAATGCAAGTACTGACAAGCTAATACTTCCCTCTCACCTGTACAGAGAGGGTGGAGGAGGAAGTGCCTCTGGTCTTCTCAGGTAAAGACTCTCCTCCCACAACAATTAAGTAATTGGTGGGTTGTGTGATGTGGCACTGTACAAGCATGGGACTGAATGGTGCGAAGCCCACAGAGTACATATCCAAAAGCAAATAAAACATGCATGCTGTGACTGTCAGGCTGATAGATGTGATAGCATGAATTTCTTTATTAAGGATGGATGGACAGAGGCAAGGCAATATCACAAATGCAGACAGGGAGGCAACTCAGAAACAGTCATTCCCATACAGGCATGTTCAGACTTGCAGTAGACTCCTGGTAGTTTTCCAGTTCTGAAACACACACACACACATCCTCTGAAGTCATGTTTAAGGACAGAGCAAATTTTTTTAAAGAACAGACAAACTGCATATATGTAGGAAACTGTCTTGTTTTGTTGACAGCAACCAGGCAATGTACAATGCGTTGCAGAGAAAAACGAACAACAATCGGGAACCCTTCTTAAATGTTTTCCTACCAAATGTTTCAGCAGCATGTGTATTTCCCTATTCAAAGTGCAACTTTGTGTGCAGAGGTTTCCTGTTTAGAAAAGGAAGAGCTAGTAGTAAAAAATCCACTAAAAAATGAATGCATGTCTTGTGCATTGCTGGTCTAGAACAAGTGATCTAGATCCTTTTCTGTGGGTCCAAACCATGCAAAGATAGTGTCCTGTTACTCCATCCTGATCGTAATACCTCATACTGACTATAGAACGGGTGTGGTGCATCACTAAAGATAGCTTTGTCTTAAGCAGTGTGGACAAGCATTATCATATTATTTGCCATTCTAAACCATGCACTTTATCCTGTCGTATTTCCATCTATTCTACGTTTAGTCCTTCGACCTCCTGCTTCCTTTAATGGGAACAACAACAAATGCAGTTGTAGTAGCAGTATTAGCAGCAAAAGTAGAAAAAGCAGCAGCAGTAACAGCAGTTGCAATAATTACAGAAACACCTTATGAATGGTTGAACTGTAAACTTTTGCCCCTACAAAATAAAAGCACATTCAGTTTACTATTTGCAAAGAGCTGCAGTGGGAGGAGCAGATGTGGTGGTGTGGAATTTTACATCTACTCGCTGTCAAGAGGAAGCTCTTTCATCTGTAGAGCAGAACTGGGTGCCGCTGCTTACGTGCATACATCAGGACTAAATGCACATATGCATGCAAATTCATGTATACACTGTTGGTGAATGCACAGTTCCTTAATGCAACAGTGAAAGCAATCAAACCTGACCTGTGTGGGGTATAGCCTGATGTCAGACTATAGCATCTGTGCTTTTAACCCTACAACAGCTGCTTCAAATCAAACCAGGGACTGCTGTTTGCAAAGAATTTGCCACATTTTCATCATGACTGTCAGTATGGACACTGGTGCTGAAACTCAAGCCTTCACAGTGGTAATTTCAGAACAGGCTATGCTAGAAGGGAAAAGAGGTGTGCATTTTAATGAGCTTAGTCTACCTACTGTGTTTCTCAATAATAAAAAGACTTTCGTTGCCCTGGGTGTTGCTTTAAAGAGCCCACACCCAAGTTTTTCTTAAGACTTCTCTGGGGAGACACCACTGCAGTCATGGTGAATGGTTGCAGAGTTTCTTCATTCAACCATCCCCCAGTGTGTAGTCCATGTATGTTAAATAAGTCTGTTTTTGTTGGCTTATTTTGGGGTTTCTGGTTATTATTGTCCCTGTCCCTGTGTGTTAGCCCTGTAACAGACTGGAGACCTGTCCAGGGTGTACCCCGCCTCTCGCCCTATGACAGCTGGGATAGGCTCCAGCGCCCCCCGCGACCCTGAAAAAGGATAAGCGGAAGCGAATGGATGGATGGATGGATGATTATTGACCAGTCGAAATTAGTTTTGTTGCTATGACAATTAGTTCTCGTTATTATTGTAAATGGAGTTTTGTTATTGTTTTCATGATTATTTTAGCATTTCTGGGTTCTGTTAGAACTGTCATTTTGTTTTCAGTTTACTCATGCTGGTATTGGGCTAGTTTCTACAGTGCGTTGATGCCAAGTCCCTATTATTTTTAGTTGCTTTCTGTTTTATTTTGGTACTTCCTTTTGTCTTGTCATGTGTGAAATTGGTCCCAAAATCAGGACTCATAACACAAAGGGATAAACAAAAAGAAGGAGCTTTATTGCTATGAAAAATTCAAACAATACAAACAAAACGAAACCTAAACTAGAACCTAGGAACAGTAAACTAAGAAACTGGGAACTAGAAACTAGGAGCAGGGAGTAGCAATAAGGGACACACAGCAATAAGGGACAACACGACAACAGAGGACTTCAAAACACAGGATCACGAGAGAACAGGAAACAGGAGGGAAAACATCTTGAAATCTAAGGAGCGTGAAAAGAAAAGTGTCTGGGCTTCTTTAGTTTCCTTGAAGACGTTTCAGTTCTTCAGAACTGAAAAAGCTTCTCAGATGAGAGGGGAAATATCTTTAACCGCCTAACACCCAAACTCTTCCATGACATTCATCTAAATTTCTCTTTGATATTTGGACTGATTGGCACCTGATGAATGTAAAAACAAAGAATTACCAGATTTTTTTTTTTTACATAATTTTTGTTTCTGAGAAAAATGAGATCCACATATGAGGATATTTGTTTAAAATTTCAATAGAACAGTGGCAGTTTAATGTCCTCGTAAGTGGATATCAGGCCCTTGTAGAGCAAAACGTAATACAGCGTGTTAGGAAGGAAGGAAGGCTCAGGGCTTAAGTAATCAGCATCATGAGCTCATCCGATTAGAATAAGAATAAGCAGTCATCTAATCATTCACAGGGTTCTCCTTTTATTCTCCAAATCAATAAAGCAAAGAAGGAAGGAAAGACACACATGGACTGCCAATGCTGAAAGAAAACAGATTTAAGTTACTCATTACCTTAAACAATACATAAAATAAAAACCCCCAAACAGAACCTCACCTCTGCTGGGGCCCCGTGTGGGAGTGAAGAAAGAGTGAGCCAAAAGTGAATGCAGTCCTTATATAATGTGTGACAGGTGAGTGCAATTAAGGACAAGCACCACACCCAATCAAAGGGGAGAGAAGTAAACAAGGTGCATCTGGTGAAGTGAGTGGGTGTGCTGGGATGTGCTAAAACGTGGGTCTTTACAACACAGTGGAACCCCGGCTTACGAAGACCCCGTTTAACGAAAAATTAAAGTTACGAAGGCACTTAAAAGCAATATGTCTGCCCGAGGTACGGCAAAATGCCCGCGTAACGAAATAGAAAAAATAGAAAATTAGAAAAAATGAAATGAAATTCCATGTTATGTACATGCACATGTACGTATGTATGCATGCATACGTATGCTTTCTTCAACCTCCGCCACCTCCACCAAGAACTTCGTCTTCAGCCAGCATCGCCTCACTCAAAAGGCGACGGAAAAAGGTGCTTCGACTTACGAAAATTTTGACTTACGACAGACCGTCTTGAACGAATTAATTTCGTAAGTCGGGGTTCCACTGTATTTTGGTGTAGACAACCCAAAATCTGATGTCCACATATGTGGACATCAGGTCCTAGGAGGTTAAGGAAACTAGAGATGGCACGATACCACTTTTTTATGTCCGATACCGATACCGATATCATAAATTTGGATATCTGCCGATACCGATATGAATCCGATATAGTGTTTTTTAATCAACAAAACTGTTTTTTAAATATCTTGCTGCATTTTGTATAAGTTCATACTCAAGTTTAAAACAACAACTACACTAAAGCTATTCTGTTATACCTGTATGCAAAAAAAATGTTTCATAGTTCAGCAATACTGATCAATCTAATAAACTTAAACCTACACCATCCTCCCTATTCTGGTATTTTAAAGAGTACTTAGCGTAAATATTAAGCAACCTAACTAATAGGGTTCCAACTCCCAGCAACAACAAAAATAAATAAATAAAAAATAGGGAACCACCCCTCACGCTCCACCTCATGATGCTTAATCGACGTAATCAACCTTAATTTGATGCAGTGTGAAAAAAAATGCACAGAAATCAATTATTTTTCAAGAAATATTAAATAGACTCAACATCTTTCTTCAACAGAGCTGCAGACTGCACAGATGGTACCTTCCCAAAGGAAAAAGTACTATAGCTTACTAGGTTATAATAGACTTAATAGTTACTATATACAGTAATTGACTTCTATTCATTTTACATCAAATTAAAACTTTGGGTGTCAGATAATTATTTATTAAAAGCTCGACATTTTAAATGAGAATAAGAAAGAAAAGTATGTCTTTGTGCCCCCTTTTCCCTGTTAATGCCCTATCGGCCCCCCTGGCTAAACTTTGCTAGATCCGCCCCTGCACAGTTACCAGCCGTCGAGTAGAAAGTAATATTAAATACATTCTAACAACAGCTTATCAAGCTTAAACGTGCTGCTGTTGTTCAGCCGCTGGTTTCCTCTTTCTGGTGCAAAGTGGGCCAAAAACAAACTAGAGACAGACTCGCGACAGAAAAGCCGATCAGCTGATCGTTAAGCAGTTTCATGATTGAAGTAGCAGCAAGAAGAGGCAGTCGCTCCATATATCGCTTGTTAAGCTTAACGCAGGAATGCTTTACATTCAGAGATGGACTTACACACTTGCTTTACTTCTCTCGGGGATAACTTTGTCGGAGATGAAATGCCGGGTTGCTAGCGAAGCTCCACATGCTATCCAGACCACCGACAGGTCCCGCATGCCACAGCCGCTCTATCACGTGATGCATACTGCTCCGACGTGCTAACGTTCTGAGGTGAGTTACGGCGTGTTGCAAGTTTTGTGAGGTGCTTTCGTGATATTTAATGGATCGGATTACATTTTTTATTTTTCTCCGATATCCGATCCAGTAATTTAGGTCAGTATCAGACCGATACCGATACGTAATATCGGATCGGTCCATCTCTAAAGGAAACTTAAAGAAATTCAGACACTTTTCTTTCCAAGCTTCTTAGACAATGACCTGGATGACTGGGAACCTTCACAGACACATCTTGAAGTAATCAGACACAATTGGGCAGGGAGGAAGCAAAACTGAACACAGGACGAGAGGCTTTCAAAATAAAACAAGAAACACACTGAGATGCAGACTAAAAGATAAAATCTTGACACTGGGACTTGGGGGAGAGAGACATGGGAACAATCAGACTGAGGAGACGGAGAGGGCGAGAGACACGACAGGCTGGGAGAACACAGACCAAGAGAGCCAGAATATGTGTTAATCTGTGTTATACAGATTACATGAACAAGAACCTAAGAGCTAGAAATATAACACAAATTCAACTCATTTTAATTAAACTAGAAAACACACACTGGGCCACAGACCCAGGGCTAAGCCCATTTACGGTTACTTTCCCCTTGTCTTTTTAGCTGGATTCTGATCAGCTGTGGCTCACTTTCAGAGCTGATCCCAAAAGCTTCATCTGGACGTAACGTTTTCAGTGGGAGAAACATTTCGTCACTCATCCAGAGTCGGCTGACTGCAGGTTTCCCCAACCTTATAAACCTGGGGTATCAAGCATAAATGAGCTGTTGGCCACTGTTGCCACTGTCACCTCAGTGGAGAGCCACTTTAGTGTTGTTCAAGTAGTACAAAAAAAATCAAACAAACAAGAAAACACCCAGAAATATATCCAAAGATGTAACGTTTTGTTTGTTTTTTAGACAAAACTGCAAATGTGAGTGCAGATCTTTTGTGTTTTCCTCACTCTTAACTGACTGAAGCCTTTCATTGAACTACCAGAACCACTACCACATTAGCACAACTTCACAACTTCAAGGGCCAAATTGCATTATATTTATTTTAGTGCTGTCAGCGTTAATCTGAAAAAAATGTTGTTAACGTGGCAAATCTCCGTTAGCGAGTTAACGCGGATCATCCCATGGTTGGGGCTGGACGGTGCTAAGGTGCTAACGTGTTGACGCCGTGCCCCACGCGCAGGGCGATCCGTGTTAACTCGCTAACAGAGATTTGCTGCGCTAATGCGATTATGGCGTTAACGTCATTTTAATGAGATTAACACTGACAGCACTAATTTCTTTACGTAAATATACAGGCCGTAAGTAGGGGTGACGTGGGCCGCAAGTGGCCCCCAGGCCGCAAGTTTGAACCCCTGTGTTATAAACAGTACATTTGTATAACGACTGAAACGACCACCACTGGTGAAGAATGGGCTGTGATGGGAGTTTTTTGATCATTAATATGCAAATTGTCATGACCACTGATCAGCAACCACTGACCAATGGCCATGAGTCCCATTCACAGAGAGTTGGGGAATGGCTGCAATCACAGCAGTGTAAGATGGTGACAGATGTACCCTTAGGCCCCTCCTCCATTCAGAGATGGTCTTTCCCTTTTCACGTAAATGGCCTCCTTGACTCCGCCCTCAAACCAGCGTTCCTGCTTGTCCAGGATGTTACATCCTCATCATTGAAAGAGTCTAAGTATTTCAGAGGCTTAGTAAATATCACTATAAATATAAGTTAGACGAGCCTGATAAAATCTATCTTATCCCTTTAGTAATTATTTGAGTTTGATAAGTTGAAATAAATGTCTAAAATGTTAACATATATGTTTGTGTTAAATTAAGGTTGTTATCTCAGACAAAAAATTCAGTATGTGCTTCACAGAATACCTTCTTTGCATGTGCTTAATATTTTTGTTTAAAATTGAATCAAAATATTTGAGAAATAGGTATCTATACTCATCAGTATCTTGGACTAAAATCATAAACAAGTAAAACACGATAACGTAGAGTAATTGAGTACCATGAGCCTTTTTCCTTGTTTTGTTCATTTTGTTTTTTAAATACTCTGAGCGTTTGTGTTTGCTCTCCTGGTTTGACATTCATCCTGCAAGTATGTGAGGCTTTGAGCTAAAAGGGGAGAGGCTCTTGTCTTTTTAGTGCTTGTTTATTTCAAGTTATCGCCATGTTTATGAGAATAAAATTTTTATTTGGAAAAATGTTTAAGATGTGGTCGTTTTTCATGCATGTATTATGAAACACACAACTACATATTAGTTTGGTTTTTTAGCCTTAAACTACCAGTGAAATACAATAACATTCATGTTTGAATGTCAGGGGGCGATCGTGGCTCAGGAGTTGGCAGGTATTCTTGTAATCGGAAGGTTGCCGGTTCGAGCCCCGGCACAGTCTCAGTCGCCTGGCCTGCTCTGTCAGTGCCCCCCAGGGCAGCTGTGGCTGCAACGTAGCTGCCGTCACCAGTGTGGGTGGATGACTGGATGTAGTGTAAAGCACTTTGGGGTCCATAGGGACTGAGTAAAGCGACATACAAATACTATTTATTAGTACAATTTTGATCACGTTCAGTTTACAATATTAAGCAAATGGAACAAAAGTTTGGATTAACTGACATCTATATTTCAGTTACATGACCAAGCATGTCAGTGTTATTTACTCAATTTTTTCATGTTTCTGTAACAACTACAATTATTCATTTCAACTTAATATGTTCAAGCTTTAGTTCAAGCTTTAGTTATGCAATTGATCAAGTATATTGAACAGATTTGACTGGTTTCCAATCTACTCAATATTTTTAAGTGTAAAGGCGTTGCCTCAAAAATGTTAAGTAAATATCAGTTTTCGTTTTTAGAGCGCACTGGTCTGTAGGTGTCCATCTGCGCTTGCGCTTGGTGATTTAAAAAATGTTTTTATGCTTCATTTAAATTTGCTGCTAAGTCTATTTTCATTGTTTCTGTCCATACAGGGCGCTGCTCTTGTGACCAGCAGGTTGTCTGTCAGTGTCAGTTTGTTTCATTGACCATTTTACACTGTTGCAATGGCAGCTACCAGAACACACCAAGAATGCCTGTTCAATCTGTCACATTAAAAATACTTTTTTCTGTGACAAACAGAAGTGATTTTAATGTCTCCTTTACTAGGCTGTGGAAAAGTAAGCTTTAACGTTGTGTTGACAAGCCATTATATTAGGTACGCCTGTTAAGCATTCAGCTGCCATTAACAAAAATATATACAGCAACTGTAGAGTTAGGCATGCAGACCTGGATAAGACAATGTGCTGAAGTTGAAAACGAGCATTAGAGTGGGGAAAAGTGATTTAAATGACTCTAAATGTCATGAAACATACCGGGCAGAACGCACGGAGGCACAGAGTTGCGGTGAAACAATTTATTTACAGTGAAGGGGATGCATTTTCAGGGACAGTGTATATACAATAAAATGTGAACGCGGAGCCGGGACATGCGGGTGAGGAGATGCACACTGGCACTCGATCTGAGGAGAGAGGAACAGGAGAATTAGGAGGGTCTTGCCCGAAACCGAGAAAACTATAAAAGAGACTTTACCGAGAGTTGGAGAACTTACTTAGTACTGTTTGCCAAAAACCTCCGAAAGGGAAACAAACCAAACGAGGCGATCCGGAGAAAAAGGGAGACAAAAATCCTGGTGAGGAAACAAAACTTCGTACAGTCACCAGCGAAAATAATCCACAGGTTCCAGTAGTGGTGTGCGGATCGATATTGAAATCTCAGTTCCTCCGATACCAGCAATTTATGTTCTAGAATTGATTCTCACATTAAAATATCGATATTTTAGTACTCTGGGGTAAATTTGTAGTTTTTCATTAACGGGAACACAGTGGAAAGAAACTACATCATTGGGATCGTCTAAATTTGAAGGAACTACTTCCTCTTACGCTTTTCATAGACATAAATGTGTCGCAGCCCCTGGCGTGGGCACTCACAACAATGGCTGAGCGTAAACAGAGTCATGTGCGGTCATATTTTACCTCCACAAACAGCCCAGACGCGGTTTGTGATACATGTGGAAAGACAGTGAGGTGTTGTGGCAACACCACTGACCTCGTCAAACACCTCAGAGTAAATCATATCACAGAGTATGATGAGCTTATGTTGAGACGAACTGAAGAGGAGGAGAGGGACGGGTGCTGCTGGGGCGAGACAGACGTCTCTCGTCCTTTAGTGCTGCAGGTCTCGATGCATTCTCAATCATCCAGGAAAGTAAATCTGGAAAGTGCTGCAGGCAGGCAACATGCTCAGATAGTGCACAACTTCAGGTTTTTTATTTCTATATGATTATACTGTGTTATTAAGCAATGGAAACAAGTAGTCTGATGTCCTGTAATGATTATGAAGCTATATTATTATTACAATTACATAATACAATTGTATATTGTATTATGAAATACAATGAAATATAAGTTTTTGTACAGAGCATCGGTATCGGATCAGTATTGTTGATAGGCAGAGCATAATTGTGATTATGACACTTTATCTTTATCATACAAAAATGTTTGCAATTTAAAGAAAAAGAGAAAGGGAGGCTATTACATGTGTGTCTACACTGTATGTGTTCTTCCTGCTGTGGAAAATACATGAACGGACAACTCCAGGCTTCCTTTTTTGTTGTCACCGATATCAGACAACATTGACTGCAGATGACATGTGGCACGCACTAGTTGATATTAGAACTGTACAATTTCCTCTCTGACTTTAATCACACTGTGTGGAACTAAACACACAAAAGAAAAGAAGAGTTCGGACACTTCCCCTGTATGGTGGTGGTTCCCTACGGGATTTATTTAAGTTATGAGATGCTTGTCAGAGAATTATGTGTGACGTCAGTGTAACGGACATCTAGCTTAAATTTTTGTCTTCTTTGTGTCTTGATCTTGCATTTTTCTTTTTGCAATAACATGCAGTCACAACTTATATTAATTCTTTGCTGCCATATTTAGCATCAGTGTGAACAGGACTAAGGTCAAGAAGCCCTCCTCACACCACCATCCTCTGCAGAAATAGCTCTATTAACTATTTCCCATCATCATTCTCTCCACCGCTGTTCCCCAGACTCCTCCAAACACACTCTCTATTTCTTTCTCTCTCCCCCCTCACTCTGTCACTCTCTCTCACACACACACACATACAAACACACAGATAAACTTCCTGTCATGACAAGGTTGAAATTAAAATGGCCTGTTAGTTTAAACCCGTTCACAGCACACGCTGATGTTGGGATATTTTCTCAGTCTTATGCAGATAGAGGCAGTCAGTAGTGCTGGGGTACAACTTGCAAACATTCTGTATGTAGGTTTGTGTGTGTGTGTAAATGGTAAATGAAATTGTCCTCGTGTAGAGCTTTTCTACTGTGCTTTCTACAGCTCGTCTCATCCACACTTTCATACAGGCCTAAGTGTGTGCCTTTCAATCTAACAAACAAAACAAGCTGTTTTTATTGGAGAGCATTAACTTTCATTCATTTCAGATATTTTGTCTTCAGTCATCTTAATAAGATATTGGAACTTGTTACTGTGATTTTATTACTGACTCAGAGTAATGCACAGTGAAAGTGAAATTAGCACATCTAAAAGCTGTTTGCTCAACAATGACAAGCACAAAACAGCTCTGTTAGCTCTCAGGGGGATAGCAGGCAGTGTAACAGAAACTAGCAATGATCCCGTTGAGTCACTTTGTGCTTCATGTTACTTCGGTCAGTTTTTAGTGCTGGAGTATTGCAAGTATAGCTGAAATAACATATAAAACATTATTCTGAAGACACTAAGTTTAAGACCAAATCTTATATCCAGACTGTGGCCTATGATCTGCTCCATTAGAGGGGCTTTTTTATTGGTAGTGCTGTACACTCAATTCTTTGGAATTTCAGGTTGACACAACCACCAGCACTTTATACAGCCTCTGTAGAATTATCCACATATCTCACTTATCTTAACTGCACTACTGTATAGTTCTGTGTAAATAATCATTCTGTACATACGATAATTTTTAATCCTACAATTGTTTACAACCTGCATAGTTCACATTTCTGTATAGCTGTATATCTCAGATTCTGTATAGTTTTTCATATTTATATCCTGTTCATAGCCTGTACATAGCTTGTACTCACTACAGCCTGTACATACTTATAGTTATAGAATATTCACAACATACTTCATACCGTGTACATTATAACATACCATAATAGACCCATTTCTGTAATATACTCACATATCTATATTATTGCTAATCCATCCATCCATCCATTTTCATCCGCTTTGTCCGGGGCCGGGTCGCGGGGGCAGCAGCCTAAGCAAAGAGGCCCAGACCTCCCTCTCCCCAGCCACCTCCTCCAGCTTATCCGGGGGAATACCAAGGCGTTCCCAGGCCAGCCGAGAGATATAATCTCTCCAGCGTGTCCTGGGTCTGCCCCGGGGCCTCCTCCCGGTGGGACATGCCTGGAACACCTCACCCAGGAGGCGCCCAGGAGGCATCCTTGTCAGATGCCCGAACCACCTCAGCTGGCTCCTTTCGATGTGGAGCAGCAGCTGCTCTACTCTGAGCCCCTCCCGGATGGCCGAACTTCTAACCCTATCTCTAAGGGAGAGGCCAGCCACCCTTCGGAGGAAGCTCATTTCTGCCGCTTGTATCCGCGATCTCGTTTTTTCGGTCACTACCCACAGCTCGTGGCCATAGGTGAGGGTAGGGACGTAGATCGACTGGTAAATTGAGAGCTTCGCTTTTACACTCAGCTCCCTCTTCACCACGACGGACCGGTGCAGTGTCCGCATTACTGCAGCTGCAGCCCCAATCCGTCTGTCGATCTCCGGCTCCCTTCTCCCATCACTCGCGAACAAGACCCCGAGATACTTGAACTCCTCCACTTGGGGCAGGAACTCATCCCCGACCCGGAGTGGGCACTCCACCCTTTTTCGGCTGAGAACCATGGCCTCAGATTTGGAGGTGCTGATCCTCATTCCCGCTGCTTCACACTCGGCTGCGAACTGCTCCAGTGCGAGCTGGAGGCCCTCACCCGATGAAGCCAACAGAACCACATCATCTGCAAAAATCAGAGATGAGATTCTGAGGCCACCAAAGCGAAAGCCCTCCGCCACTTGGCTGCGCCTAGAAATCCTGTCCATAAAAATTATGAACAGAACCGGAGACAAAGGGCAGCCCTGGCGGAGCCCATCACCCACCGGGAACGAGTCCGACTTATTGCCAGCAATGCGAACCAAACTCTTGCAACGGTTGTATAGGGATCGAATGGCCCGTAGCAATGGGCCAGACACCCCATATTCCCGCAACACCTCCCACAGGACACCCCGAGGGACACGGTCGAATGCCTTCTCCAAGTCCACAAAACACATGTAGACTGGTTGGGCAAACTCCCATGCACCCTCAAGTATCCTGGAGAGGATAAAGAGCTGGTCCAGTGTTCCGCGACCAGGACGAAAACCGCATTGTTCCTCCTGTATCCGAGGTTCGACTAACGGACGAACTCTCCTTTCCAGCACCCTGGCATAGACTTTCCCAGGGAGGCTGAGGAGTGTGATCCCCCTGTAGTTTGAACACACCCTCCGGTCCCCTTTCTTGAAGATGGGGACCACCACCCCGGTCTGCCAGTCCACAGGTACTGCCCCTGATCTCCACGCAACATTGCAGAGGCGTGTCAACCAGGACAGCCCTACAACGTCCAGAGCCTTCAGGAACTCGGGGCGGACCTCATCAACACCAGGGGCTCTGCCACCAAGGAGTTGTTTAACTGCCTCAGTGACCTCGCCCCCGGAAATTGGCGGGTCATTCCCCTCATCCCCAGACTCTGCTTCCTCCTCGGAAGACGTGTCAGTGGGATTAAGGAGGTCCTCGAAGTATTCCTTCCAC
This sequence comes from Diplotaxodon limnothrissa, assembly GCF_057381915.1. Taxonomy (NCBI): domain Eukaryota; kingdom Metazoa; phylum Chordata; class Actinopteri; order Cichliformes; family Cichlidae; genus Diplotaxodon; species Diplotaxodon limnothrissa. The sequence continues at coordinate 43,242,461 of NC_140596.1, forward strand.
CGCCCGACAATTTTCTCAGTCGACGTCAGCAGCGCTCCACCAGCACTATACACAGTGCAGGTAGAGCACCGCTTTCCCCTCCTGAGACGTCTGACGGTTTGCCAGAATCTCTTCGAGGCAGCCCGAAAGTCTTTTTCCATGGCCTCTCCGAACTCCTCCCACACCCGAGTTTTTGCTTCAGCCACTGCCCGAGCCGCATTCCGCTTGGCCTGTCGATACCTGTCGGCTGCCTCCGGAGTCCCACAGGCTAACCAAGCCCGATAGGACTCCTTCTTCAGCCTGGTGGCTCCCTTCACCTCTGGTGTCCACCATTTGGTTCGAGGATTACCACCACGGCAGGCACCAACCACCTTGCGGCTGCAGCTCAATGCAGCAGCTTCGGCAATGGAGACGCTGAACATGGTCCATTTGGACTCAATGTCCCCAGTCTCCCTCGGAATGCTGTTGAAGCTCTGCCGGAGGTGTGCGTTGAAGATCTCGCGGACTGGGGCCTCTGCTAGACGTTCCCAGCACACCCTCACTACGCGTTTAGGTGCACCAGGTCTGTCCAGCGTCTTCCCCCGCCACCTGATCCAACTCACCACCGGGTAGTGATCAGTTGACAGCTCAGCCCCTCTCTTTACCCGAGTGTCCAGAACATATGGTCGCAGGTCTGCTGATACGATTACAAAATCGATCATCGACCTACGGCCTAGAGCATCCTGGTGCCACGTGCACTTATGGACACTCTTATGTTCGAACAGGGTGTTCGTTATGGCCAAACTGTGATTAGCACAGAAGTCCAATAACAGAGCACCGCTCAGGTTCAGATCAGGGAGGCCGTTCCTCCCAATCACGCCCCTCCAGGTCTCGCTGTCGTTACCCACGTGAGCATTGAAGTCTCCCAGCAGGACAACAGAGTCTCCAGGTGGAGCACCCTCCAGCACCCCCCCCCCAGGGACTCTAAGAAGGCTGGGTACTCTGAACTGCCACTCGGCGCATAAGCGCAGATGACAGTCAGGACCCGTTCCCCGACCCTAAGGCGCAGGGAAGAAACCCTCTCGTCCACCGGGAAAAACCCCAACGTACCGGCAGCAAGCCGAGGGGATATTAGGATACCCACCCCAGCCCGCCGCCTCTCACCAGCCCAAGCCATGCGTAGAGGTGAGCCCGACTATATCTAGCCGGTATCTCTCAACCTCACGCACTAACTCAGGCTCCTTCCCCACCAGAGAGGTGACATTCCATGTCCCTATTGCCAGTCTTGGCAGCCGGGGGTCAGTCCGCCAGGGCCTCCGCTCCTGGCCGCCACCCGGCACACAATGCACCCGACCCCTATGGCGCCTCCTGCGGGTGGTGGGCCTGCGGGAGGATGGGCCCATGTCTCCTCTTCGGGCTGTGCCCAGCCGGGCCCCATGGACTAAGGCCCGGCCACCAGACGCTCGCCCTCGGGCACCCTCCCCGGGCCTGGCTCCAGGGCGGGGCCCCAGTAACCCTATCCCGGGCAGGGTAAACTGTTCCCTCGATGTCCTTTTCATAAGGGTCTTATGAATCGCTCTTTGTCTGGTCCCTCACCCAGGGCCAATTTGCCATGGGAGACCCTACCAGGGGGCAAAAGCCCCCAGACAACATAGCCCCTGGGATCCCTGTGACACACAAACCCCTCCACCACGATAAGGTAGCGATTCAATATATATTGCTAATATATATTGTAATATATCTATATTACTAAAGCACTTCTGGATGGATGCAAACTGCATTTCGTTGCCCTGTACCTGTGCATGTGCAATGACAATAAAGTTGAATTCTATTCTATTCTATTCAAAGTAATTTGTTTGCAACCTCTCAGAACCACCATATTACGGAGAAAATGTTTTCTACATTTTCTGCGGGATTAATTATGCTTTAGAATAGAATAGAATAGAATAGAATAGAATAGAATAGAATAGAATAGAAGGCACAGAAGAGTGCCTTTCATTTTCTTTATTCCTTCGTCGGCCTCATTTTCTCGGGAGAGCACGCGCTTAAGGACGCAGACAATAGGGATGACATCAGATGCAGATGAGGATGATGCGCTTACCTCCTTTGTTAACTCCTCAAAGGGAGCTAAAGCTCTCAGGACCTTTTCCAGTAACCCCCACTGCTGTGCACTAAGTGTGGCAGGCAGATCATACTCTGCAGAATATGCACACAAGGCTCGCTTCTGTTCTGTGAGGGTCTTGATCATATAATATGTGCTATTCCATCTTGTTCGCACATCTTGTATCAGACGTTTGGGTGACATGTTCAGCTCCATTTGAATGTCCTCCAAATGCGAATATGCCTGTGGTGAGTGTTTGAAGTGACCCACTATTTTTCTGCCCACTGTCACAGCATCACATACACCACGTTGTGCAAGCAGTCCCTCATTCACCACAAGTTGCAAAGTGTGCGCGAAGCATCCCAAACTTGCAACACCTAGCCGGTCCAGTGTTTTGAAAATGACAGTCTTCACTACAAAGCTTTCTTCGTTATGAATTAGCATACACGTTTTTATTGAACATTTGAAGAACTAGCAAAGAACACAGAAACTCTTGTAGAGGACATAAAGTCAGAGATAGAAACGACAAGGGGCAGGTGCATCTAGCACAGGTAGAGCTGCTGCAAAACCCCACAGAGCCCAGCAGCCAGCAACAAATTCTGGATCCTTTGCTTTTAGTTAGCAGTTAGCATTAGCAGCACATCCTGTGTCCAGACTTTTATGCTGCGCACTGTGACTCACAGCAATGGTCCCGGGTCAGCCGTGACTTTGTATTAAACTAATCCTAAAGTAATAATGGTATTTCTAACTGAAACTGTATGACCCTTCAAGGACCTGCAGTTCAAAAAAGCTCCCCTCCGACAGCCAAACCCATCTGTTCTCTGATTGGATTGTTACATTTGTGATTAACATGATGAAAGGAAGAAAAATAGGGTCAAAATTCGTACTTGTAACTTGCAGAGATTCACATGTTTTTTTTTGGCTAAGTCCACACACAAATCTTTTTTACGCACACACAAATTATTTTTACACATACAAATCCTGATTTACAAGTACAAACTATTTATGACCACATTTTGAGCCCATACCAGCAGAGTGAAACTGAAAAATGGTTTGAAACCGAAAAATGGATTGAAACTGAAAAAAGAAATTGTAAGCGAAACCAAAAAAATTACAGTTTCAATTAATTTTTTTTCACTAACCATTTTTTTACAGTGTCAATACAAGATTTTTCAGTACATTTATTTTAGTTACAATAATTTTTTTTCGGTTTCATTTCAAGGTGGCATCGTTCTGATCCCATAGTTCCCAAGATTTTTTTGCTAGGCCCCCCTTCCCCTTTGTTTTACAAGAAAAATGTTCGCAGCCCCCCCCCCCCCACGCACACACACACACATCCTCCAATCACACGCGCCCATATTTTGCTCCATTGTGGTTTATTTCACACCTCAAACATTTAGTAAACAGTTAAGCAAATACAAGTAATCAGCAATAAATTACAGGTAGTAATAAAATAAACTACTAACTTGTTTACGCTGCGTCCGCACCTACACGGGTGATTTTGAACACGCAGCTGTTTCGTCCACGTAAACGGCGTTTCGAATCTCCGAAAACGGAGATTTTTTAAAACTCCTTTTTTGCGTTTCCGTGTGGACGAGGAATACAGAGTTGGTCACGCAGCGTCAAAGGTATGCGCCTTTATTCACGTCACGCTGTGGCCACGTTATTGTTTACATGAGATGAACTGCAGAATGATAGAGACGAAATACTGTTAATCTGACTGTCTGCAGGTTTTACACGCAGTTACTGTCCCTCTGTTTACAAAGGCAGAGGCATCACGGTGTCATTATTTTATGTGTTGTTGTTTTTTTCCTGTGTAATAATGTTCAACATTGTTATCAATACATTTTTCAAAAAATGCCTCTCTGTGCAAAATGGGTTCAAAAACATAAACAGCTGTGGGATCCTGTTTGTCTGTGATTTAAACAGCCCAGCGCTGCTCCTGATGCAGGGGAAACCAACCCTGCAGGGAGACCTACCTCAGCACCTGTGCAGGTGAAGCCAAAGGGCAGATTTGCTTCAGCAGATTTTCTAGTCTTTGGCTTAGAATGAAGTTGGTTTGGAAACATATTCAGCGACGCTTCATCTCCTGCTTTGCGTTTGTGTGGGCGCCCCGTGCTAGCAGTGTCCAAGCATTTTTTCCCTTTTCATACCGCGCCCCCCCTGCAATGGCCTTGCCCCACACTTTGGGAAGGTCTGTTTTGGGGGAAGCAATAGCTGCAGAGGTGACGAGGGCTGTATCCCAATTCAGGGTCTGCAGCCTTAAAGGCTGCATTTTAAGGCCGATTACATCAATTTGAAGCCCTCAAATGCGTCCTTCATTCCCCTGAATTTTAAGGATGTGGCGGTGTAGACTTTGTGGCCCAACATATCCCAGAATGCATAGCGCGGCGGTGGGTGTGGATAATTTAGCCGGGCAGAAGGGGAGCGGCGGAAGAGTGAACTGTCAAAAGTAAGTACTGAATATTATGTCACTTATTTATCTGCAAATGTTTAATAATGAAGAACATTAAAACATTCCTGTTGGCCACATGTTGGCAAAGTTATGTGACATTAGTGACGTTTGTACTAACTTGGTTTTAAAGCCTTTACTTCAAAATATACGCCGTTCAATAGCTGAGCTTAATCTCACAGAGATTGTGATGATTTTGTGGATAATTAAAGTCAGTCATATATCCACAAACACAACAAGCTGAAAGTCAGTGACGCTGCTCGGTTTGCAGTCCTGAACATCACGGCACAAGCAGGATTCACTGCACTGTTAATGTGAGCTGTGTTATATTGCTGCCTCTGCTCGGTGGTGTCGAGCCAAACGGACTTTAACGTGTGTTTGAACGAGCTGACGGTTCACTCGTTAAGCTGAAAGAAAGATGCTTTAATCACAGCAGTCACACATGTGTCCACTGCACCATCTGGAACTCTTCTTGTTTACACTCGTAATAACACAAACACTAAATCCTGCTTCTCTGGTGCTGTTGTGTAGCAGTGTGTACACCTGAGACTGTCACCTGTCTGTCTGTCCTGCACTCTCTCTCTGTTTCTTTCTCTCTGATTGTGGAATAAAAGTATGAACATGTATTTATAAGTCACACTTGTGTTTGAATCCTGCAGCTTATCACACATTTGATTTCCATGTGTGACGACTGCAAGTGTCCAGAGTGAGGACAGACTGAGGGACCCACTGCTGCACATCATCTGTGAGGCTTTGCAGCCCTGATGATCCACCAGGACAAACTCAGCAGTGTGTGAGGAAGAGGAGGAGGAAGAGCCAGCAGCAGCTGACAGATGGAGAGAATAGACAGATTGTCTCCTTTTTGTGAAGGACTGCTAGGAAAGTTTAACATAACTGTCTGTCCTGAATCAGTCTTATTAGGTAATGTTCAAATAATGTTATCATCCCAGTGTTTCCAGTGTGGGAGAAAGTACTCAGAGTACTCAGGGCCTTCAAGTTACACACCATGAAAGGCAGCAACAAGTTTAATGTTCAGAAACCTAAAGTCTGTATCAGCAGCAGAATGGAGCTAAAATAAATGTTGGTTTCAGTTCTATGAAGCTTTGAGTATTTTGGATCAGTAGCTGCTGTGTTTGTTGCATCATATTGCTGTAATTGTTTATATGCTTTATATATTCTGAGCTAAGTTGATCTATAGTGTTACATCATATTCTATAAGGATGTTATGTGTTTGTAGACTTTCTGCCCAGTTTGACCCATTTAGCAGACGTCAGCCTGTTTAAGGCTCTGATATCTATTCTGTGTGACTTACAGCAGTTATGACATGGTCTGATTTTCTCACCCAATAAAGGAATATTTCATATATCAGTCTACTCTTCATTCTATCAGACACAGTTACCACAGCTCGCACATTTGCTTTTTACACATATATGTAAGCATTGAGCCACATTTAGCAATGCCAGCATATTAAAAGAACAATATTTGTCTCTTATATGTAATGCATCTATAGATACACTGTCAAAGATACTTGTCTTTGAGTGAAGATTTAAGGTGATAGGAAATATAAATAAATGCAACTTGAACCTTTGACACAGAGTTCAAGCTCACTGCTGTAATATATCCTGTAATGTACAGGGTGGGGCATTTATATGGATAAACCGTAATAACATGGGAATGGTTGGTGGTATTAAAGTCCTGTTTGTGGCACATTAGTATATGTGAGGGGCAAACTCCTCAAGATGGGTGGTGACCATGGTGGCCATTTAGAAGTCGGCCATCTTGGATACAACTTTTGTTTTTTCAGTAGGAAGAGGGCCATGTGACACATCAAACTTATTGGTAATGTCACAAGAAAAACAATGGTGTGCTTGGTTTCAACATAACTTTATTCTTTCATGAGTTATTTACAAGTTTCTCTTTGTTCACAGCCATTGACATGTCGAACAGGACTTTAATATCACCAACCATTCCCATTTTATTACGGTGTATCCATATAAATGGCCCACCCTGTATATATATCATAATAATCTGACAATAACTATAATATTGGCCATATTATATTTACATTACCAGAGTGAGATGATTTTAGTCTCATGAACAACATGAGCTAATTGTTATTTCCTAACTAATCTTAAATGAGTGTTCAGCACAGAAATGAAGCCCAACAATCATGTTTACAGTCCTGTGGTCTCAGCCTCAGATACTCAAGTAATCAAAGTGATGTCATAAAAAAATGAATGACCAAAAAACCATTTTCTCCTTCATTTCTGTCACACAAAGCTGTATGTAACGTTTCTCGCGGTTAGTATCATGGTTGCTAGGCAACCTGAGCAGCGCGACGAAGGCTACCCATATGGAAAAGATATATATAAATCTTATAAAGTTTGTATCTGTCTTGTGTGAAACTTGTATGAAAAGCATACAAGAGTGAAAACAGATATAAGATCCCTTGAAAAATTCTATAATGAAACTTGTATGTTTTGGATACTTACTAAATATATGAAAGTAATGAGAAAGTGGCCACTTTCACGACTAAATCACATATGTTTTTACTATTTCTTTTCCATATGGGTAGACCGTCCCATTTCACAAGCCTCTCACTTCCGCGTACTCAGTGCGCGTACTGCACGTACTCCGAAGCATGCGGTCGCTGGATTGGGACACAGCCCAGCTCTTGTGGTTTGTGTGCTTTTGCTGCATTATCCTAAGTTGCACTACATTTGAACTTTTAGGGCCACCGAACAATAAGGTTAAATGTTAAACGGTTTAATGTTAAAGTTAAACATTTAGTGCAGCACTAGAGTAAGCATGATTTTTGGGGGGAATAATATACATAAAATTGAATTTGATGCATAGTGCTGAAGTTTACAAACAAATGAAATGCACACTTTGTTGATATGCCATACAGGACATACATCAGCTACATCAAGAGTCATTGCCCATAGCTCAGAGCTAAATCTGGCCAATACCAATCATCATCTTAGAAAATATAGCCATGGTTAAGTTTGTGGAAAATATTAACTCTGATGTCTACAAGAGTGCACACTAGTATAATGACTGCTTTCTGTGTAACTACTTTGTACATTTTCATTACTGACAGTAGGGAGATCTTTTCACAAATTCTAGATGTATGCATATTCTTGCAACTGAAAGACTACTGAAAAGAACCATTAGAGTGCCCAGATTAGAGTTTTAAGTTTGAAATGTCAAATGAAGCTAAACATTTAGTACTTTTAGTCATGTAATCAACTCTATTCATTAAACTCCAGATCTATTTTCAAAATAGAAAAAAGAAAATGTTTCTACTGCTATCTTTTCAGCTTGATGTGGTTCCAATGCCTCATTCATATATACACACCTTTACTCTTTACATTTGTTCTGTCCCTCTGTGAGTCTTTTTTTTCCATCTTTTTAGTGCAGAAAGTTTTGAAAAGAGGACTTTTGTGTTTGCAGTAGACTCACGTTATACATGAACTGTTGTCACATTTGCAGGGGCCTGTTTTGTCTTGCAAGTATGTTTTTTACTGTGACGCTAATAGCTTATAGAATGGGAAACTACCAGCTCCTCAGGATACACACTGTTTTACTCAGGCCGTTCACTCGGATGTGGCTGATAAAAAACCTGACTGACTGGTTTTAGTTTTGTAGTACACGGTAGTGCTGGGTGTGGTGATGAGTGAGGGCTCAACACTTCATTACACAACTCCACATGTTACTCGCTGACTCGCTGTTCCATCCCTCTGAATAAATATGAGTGCTAGAAAACGTTTCAACATCGCCATCATGTGGAGCTTGCAGGCAGTGTTGGGAAGGTTACTTTTAAAATGTATTCCACTACAGATTACAGATTACATGCCCCAAAATACATTTTGTAATGTATTCCGATACGTTACTCAATGAGAGTAACGTATTCTGAATACTTTGGATTACTTAATATATTATCATGCTTTTTACAACTACATGAATGTAGTATTCATGTGATTTGTTACTATTATTGTAACAAAATACTAAAAATGTTACTATTATTGGTACTATTATTGTCTTTTCCAGGTCTTTAGGCTACTGTCATGGTCCTGGGTGTTTTGGATTAACCCGGGTTCTCGCGGTTTGTCCTGCCCGTGGGTCTGTCTTACATTATAAGAGTGCCTGGGACTTGTAAAGAGTTATTCATCGTGCACTTTGTAAATAAATTCACTGTTCATTATAGGAGTCCTGCATTTGGGTCCTACTTCTCACCTGCAGCTCCACGGTCTGACAGACCTTCACAGAATAATCCAGCCACAAATGGGCCCAGGACTGTGACGTTTTTAGTGACTCACAAAGATGGACAAGTGCACAGTTTTGTGTTTAACTGTCTGTTAGCTTGCCTGAAAGCATTGTGCCCTGTTGAATGAACAACTCTTTTGTTTTTAGTTATAAGGTAGAGTTTTCATATCAAACTGCTCAGAAATAGAATTAAATACATATTAAGATATTGAATTACATGTAAATAACTGTAGTGGCAAATTTCTGTCCCAAGCTTCGAAAAAATAATTCTTCCACTTCTTAATGTGAGCTGTTCAGATTTATTTCGGACTCGTACATACAAACAAAAGATGTCACGGTCAAAAAACTATTTGCTGCTACAGCGCACATTTCCATTGCCGTCCTGGCTCACTCTAACCTGCTACCCAGAGCGTTCTGCTACCACACATGCGCTGTAATGTTTTCTTACCCGACACAAATTAAACGCGCAGCATTTATTCTCTAACAACATATCATACAAAATTAAACATGTAACATAATAACTGAAACAGTATCAAAAATATTTCTCTATAGATTGGCTCTAACAATAATACAATGCTCTCTGAGAAGGTATAGTCTTTAACCCTTTTTAAATATATTCTGTGGGTCAAATATATTTGATCCACATAGCATAAATTTGCCAAATGATAATTATAAATGATTTCAACAAGCTTGTGTGTATTTCAGCTAGATTTCAGCTCAAGTTTTTCTTATTTTGCGAAGCTTTAATTTACAAAGATTTACACTGTGACGTTATGCCTCGATGCATGCTCAATCATCCAGGCAGGGAAATCCCAAAAAGTTGATTCTGTTCATCTGGACGTAGCGTCTTCAATGGGAGAAACATTTTGTCACTTCAGCCTGAAGAATTCACTTGGATGAGTTTTGAAACTTTTCTCCCACTGAAAACACTGCGTCCAGATGAACTGAATCAACTTTTTGATACAGTCCATGCAATACAATAGTATTCAAATATTCATTAAAAATCATCCTTGATAGTTGATGTCAAACTTTCAAAATATTTCTCCTCTAGTCCACTTACTGTAGCTCTGGGCAACGTTTCATCTCTATTGACTGCAATATTCCAGAAAAAATAATATATGGCTTTTGCTCATGTTTGATGCAATACAATGGCATCGTATTCAAAAATTCATTAACAATCATCCTTGATAGTTGAGGTCATACTTTTAACACATTCCTCCTCTGGCCCACCGACTCTACGTCTGGGCCAAGTTTCATCTCAAACTACTTTCATACTCGCAAGAAATTAAAGGACAATTCTGCTCAAATTTACAAAACTTTAAAGGAATGTGATAACATCATGTTACAAATGTATTAAAATCATCTGTGATAGTTGACATGAATTTCTCAACAGATTCCTCTTCTTGGACACCCACACTGTATGTGTGCACAGAAATTAAAGGACTTTTCTGGTCAATTTTCAACATGCTCGATCGATTATATCATCACATGAAAAAATTTTAAATCATCTGTAATTGTTGACATGAAATTGTCAGATGTGCTGGAAAACATTATATTCAAATGATGAAACACCGCAGAACTAGAACGTGAATAACTACATAAAACCAAAGGAAATTATGAACCCACAAAACTCGAAACGCTATTAATTCTCTACAGTACAAATACCTCTTACAGGTTACTCTGGCCCGTTAAAAACTAACAGACCCTTAGGGCTGTTTTCCAAGCCACTAAATTTAGCCCAGTTAGTTACTGTAGCAGTCTCATGAGGTGCTATGATTCAGTGACAACTCCAGATATTATTCCACTGCGAACTTTAATCCATCCAAGCACATGTACACATAATGGCCAATGCCAAAAACGTAACCCCCCACGTACTGGATTAGCCAACACAGGTACGGTAGCTCATATGAGACAAATGGTGCAGAGTGATCATTTAACCAAATAATCTACAGTTACCAAGTGCACTGAGCTACAGGGAAGATGCTGCAAAACTACCTACATTTCAGTTTGCATCAGAGAGGGCAGCCCCAGAGAGCTTTTGAGGCAGGGAAGGGTTACAACTGGGCGAGTCCTCTCATACGTTGGCTTAATCTAAGCTCTGCACTGTTTGCCGGCTAAAACCAATCAGAGATTTGGACTCTTTAAACAGACAGCCAATCCATGTTATACTGGGGTACTCAACACCACTTTCCTGTCTGTCTTGACTTCACTATCCAGTAAAGGCAAAAAAGAGAAATATAGCAGTAGTTGGATCCAAAACTTTGCAGATATTTTGTGTGAGTGCAGAGATGATGCATTTGTGGAGACTTTCATGTCAACTATCAACTATGTCAAGATGACTTTTTTTGTAAGGTTTTGTTTATTAAAATAACCTTGTTGAATGTGAGTAGAAATGTCCTTTAATTTCTCTGGAATCATGCAGCATTTTGTGATGAAGGTTGACACGCATGCAGAAAAGGTAACGAAGAGGAGTCAAATGACATTTTCATGTCAACAATCACAGAGGATTTTTTTGTTATTATTCTTTATGTGATATAATCGATTGAGCATGTTGAATTTGACCATAAAAGACCTTTAATTTCCCCAGAATTATGCAGTGGATTGAGATGAAACTGTGCGTGAAAAACTGATGAAACTAGTGTGGGTGTCCAAGAAAAGGAATCTGTGAGGAATTCAGCTATCACAGATGATTTTTAATAGATTTCTCACAGGACATCATCACATTCCTCTGAAGCTTTTGAATTTGAGGAGACTTGTCCTTTGATTTCTTGGGAGCATGAAAGCAGTTTGGGACGAAGCTTGGCCCAGATAAGAGAAAAAATCTGTTAAAAGTTTAATGTCAACTATCAAGGGTGATTTGTAATGAATTTGTGAATATGATGCAACCAGGCTGTCCCAGTGCAACGCGTGCGCTGGCGTGTGAGTGTGAGCGTGCATTTGTGCGCGCGCGCGATCAGGAACGAACGAGAGCATGCGCTGACATAAAGGCTGGTGTTGAAGCGCAAGATAATTTATAGGGTGGATCAGAAGCGGCTGGCTTCATCGCGGCGCACAAATGACGGCTCACTTGACCGCGGTAGTAAAAAAACAAAACGCCATCACTAACATCACTTCAAGCGGGCCTTGGGGCAAGTGTCCTGCTTTGACAATGATGGTTCGTACGGAGTATCTGAACTGTGGAAGAACACAAAGTAAAACAGATAAATACTCCTCTGTGGGCAGGTTTCTGGGCGAGTATCTCCATCTGTGGGATTTCTGTGAGGCGTGTCTACGGACTGCTGGTCCCGTCGCTACGATACTTCCGTATCACTTCCGTGTGCTTCTGTTGAAAGGCGGGTTTCCACAGACTAGGTAACCGTGACTTTCTTGGTTGTACGAGGTCAAGTTAGCGTTGAACATTCAAATATCTCAAATCTCGTCCATCTCCGCGCGGACACGAGGTTTGGCTCCATGGCTGACGGCCGAGGGGGGCAGAATCCGGAGCAGGAGCCGAGGGGCGCCGCGGGTGGAGACGGTAGGTGGAGACATTTTTGGTTCAGCCGCTGAAGTTAAAAGCTAAACGGAGGCAAAAGTATAACGAGTCCGAACCGGAATAAAAAGTTAGGATGAAAGAATTGCTTCGAACTACTTTTAGTAGTTAGAGGGGCTGGTGTGTTGGAGATCACCTTGGTTGCTGTCACTAAACCCGAGTCTGGTTCAGCTCAGCCCGGAGAACAGCGGCTGTACCGACTCCATGCGGGACTTGCCCCAACACAGTGTGTGCTTTACAGCCTCAACAGGCCGCTGTCGGCCTGCTAGTTTTCACCAGGAAGCCTGTGTGGACTATGCTACACCTCTGATAATTATGGCCACTCATGACGTCGTCGTGACGTCACACGAAGACAAAGTTTAACAGCCCAACTTTAATGTAGTTAACTGATAATGCGACTATTAGAGACTGTGGGCTGGTGGAGTGAACGTGAATAATGTTTTCTTTATATCTGCTTTAACCAGAATTCTGCGATTCTTCACTGCTTTGTCGCAAACAGCTGTTCCACAGGACACATTACAGCTGGAAACAGGGATCTTGGCGAAAGTGAAAGCAAGCTCAAAGTACCTCTTAAGAAACAAACCACCATGTTCTTTGATTCAGTCTTTGTCAAGTAATGATGACATAAGTTGGTTGGCAGTTTTTAAAAACTTCATTGTGTTTTGTACTGTTGGCATTGCTTTGCTACTGATTGTAAAGGTTTTGTTTTATGCCCCTTCCCCCCACCTTGAATAAAAATATGAGTAAATAGTCTATTATCTGCTTGCTCTTCCAGATGTCGTTGATGATTCCATCCTCGAAGAAGGTGCGGTTGTCTTTAGAGGGTGAGTCTCAGCATTGCTGTTGGGTACGGTCATACCCATGTGTTTGACCATAAAAATCTTACATTTTAAACTGAGGATGGATACAGAAAGTTGATTCTGTTCATCTGGATGTAGTGTTTTCAGTGCGAGAAGCATTTCATCACTCTTCCAAGTGAAATGTTCACTCTCAGCTGACTGCAGGTTTGCCCAACGTGATAAACAGTGCATTTGAACAATGGCTGAAACTAGCACGACTGACTAACAGTGGGCCATGAGCTCAGTTTCAGGATAGCTATTAAGCAAACTGACATCTCCATTGATCAGTATCCATGAGTACTATTCACAGGCAGAAGGGGAATGGCTGCAATCACAGAGCTGTAGATGGTGAAAGATGTAGTCTTAAGTCTCCATCCATTAACTCTCTTGCAATTCAATTTAATTCAATGTCTTTATACAGCGCCAAATCACAACAACAGTTGCCTCAAGGTGCTTTATATTGTAAGGTAAAGACTCTACAATAACACAGAGATAACCACCTGTGAACTAGTGGTTTGGTGACAGTGGGAAGGTAAAACGGCCTTTTTAACCACGAAGAAACCTCTGGCAGATTAAGGCTCAGGGAGGGGCAGCCTTCTCCGGCAAACAGTTGGGGGTGATGGGAGAGGAAGACAGGTCAGGCACTGTGGAAGAGTGCCAGAGATTGCCTATTGTTGTCAGGGTTGCAGGGGGCTGGAGCCTAGAGCAGGGCGATATGACCAAAAATATTTATCACGATATACATTTGAAAATTTGTGATAATGATATAACTGACGATATAATTGACACGAGACAAAATACTTTACAACTCCACAACTTTATTAGTGCAAAAAAAAAATCAATGTATTTTCACTTAAACAAGCAGCTGTTTTTTATGTGCATTAAAGTTTATATAAACATGTAACAGTGCAAATGCAAATTCCTCGCTGACAGTTTAACCAAAAGGTATTTCCAGTGGAAACTGGCCGACATATCCTCAGCATAACCAAGTATAACATCCACAAAACTTAAAAAGAGGTTATACACACAATACGGTAATATCATGTTGAAGCACAGTACGTATCACTCCGCAAGGCTCCGCCTACGATAGCCGTAATGCTCCAACAATCCATCAAGCGGTGCGGCTTCGTAGCTTAGCAGAGTCGTAGTAAAACATTTGACAGATTTTCGAGCGCCGTGCACATAAAATCGTTTCGAGGTCAGTAAACACAACCAGAGTTCATACATAAGGCACACGGGGTTATAAGGGGCTCTGTTGACTTTCAGAAAAATCAAAGGATTGATTTTAAGTGCGCCGTATTTTCCAAACAACACGGTAATAACGACGGCCCGCTAGCATGCGCTACCAAAAATAGTGCTTTGTTGTGTATCTGACGGACGAAAGCTAAACCAGTTCCACACCAGTGAAGTTGCAGCATTTTTACAAACCAGTTCTGGTTCATCTGTTTCATTCAACGATCCGCTTTCGCTCTTCTCATTCTGCGTCGCCGCCGTGCTTTTTCCGCCATGTGCATATGAAAACAAAGGCACTGCACATGCGCGTTTTACCCATATTCTATCGCAATATTTGATTTTCTTATCGTTGCCCAACATTATACCGGTATTGCCGTGAACGATGTGATATGGCCGAGCCCTACTGGAGCCTATCCCAGCTACCATAAGATGAGAGGCAGGGTACACACTGGACAGGTTGCCAGTCTGTCTAACACCAATGCATAGAGAGAGACAACCATTTACACTCACATTTACATCTATGGGCAATTTAGAATTACCAATTAACCCAGGGGTACACCTGAATAAAATGATTAGTTCATTACCAGACCTCTGGAGAACTTTAAGATAGTTTGAGGAGGTCATTTAATCATTTAAATCAGCTGTGTTGGATCAAGGACCCACCTAAAACCTGCAGGACACCGGCTTTCGAGGCCTGGAGTTCCCTACCCCTGAATTAACCCAATCCCATTAACTGCATGTCTTTGGACTGTGGGAGGAAGCCGGAGTACCTGGAGAGAACCCATGTAAAACAAATTTTGCATGAATAGAAGAAAGCAGTTCTTCGTACTTCTTAAAATATGTGCATTGAAGGACATGTGCTGGTCAAAAACAACTCCAAGATTCCTTACAGTGTTATTGGAGCCCAGAATAAGCATTTGGTTAGATACCATATTTCTATGATTTTTAGGGTCGAGTACAATAGCTTCAGTTTTATCTGAATTTAGAATCAGGAAATTACAGGTCATCCAGGTCTTTATGTCTTTAAGACATTCCTGCAGTTTAACTCATTGGTGTGTGTTATCTGGCTTCATGGACAGATAGAGCTGGGTGTCATCTGCATAGCAGTGTAAATGTATGCTATGTCTTCTAATGATGCTGCCTAAGGGAAGCATGTATAATGTAAACAGAATTGGTCCTAGCACTGAACCCTGTGGAACTCCATAATTAACCTCAGTGTGTGAAGAGGACTCTCCATTTACATGCACAAACTGGAGTCTATTAGGTTGCAAGACAGCTAGGGACCCAGTGGGCGAGCAGTCATTCCTGTTATACTCTGAAGTCCGTGCGTCTTTGCCTGCTCAAATCAGCATTACCTTTTCAGGATGTGCACTGTACATGTAAATAGACTGCAGAGTACTGGGTACTGGGCTGACAATGTAGCAGAGTTGTTTGGTCTGAACTAAAATCACAACACTGATCATAGGTAGGTTTTACATCGAGCTTGTAGTTTATTTTGCAGACAAAACTTTAAAAAAAAAATGATCATGGTACTTTCTCTATATAAATCTGCATGTCCAGCTGGTCACAGCAGATGCTAGATGACAAACGAATTGGCTTTTCTTTTCCACCTGAGCACTCAGTGATTCATACAAGCACTTTTTATAATGCTGACGTGCTTTCTAACAACAACTTGGGGTTAGGTGTCTTGCCCAAGGATATTTGTACGCAGAGTGGAACAGCCAAGGATTGAACCACCAACCATCTGATTAGTAAATGACTGAGGTCACATGATTTGGACTCGAGTCATTAATTTTATGACTTTAGACTTGACTTGAAAAAATGTTCTAAGACTTGTGACTTGACTTGGACTTTTACACCAATGACCTGGGACTTGAATTGGACTTGAACCGGTTTACTTGAAAAGACTTGATATCCATCCATCCATCCATTCGTGTCCGCTTATCCTTTTCAGGGTCGTGGGGGCGCTGGAGCCTATCCCAGCTGTCATAGGGCGAGAGGCGGGGTACACCCTGGACAAGTCGCCAGTCTGTCGCAGGGCCAACACACAGGGACAGACAACCATTCGCGCTCACATTCACTCACACATTCACACCTATGGGCAATTTGGATTAACCAATTAACCTATCCCCACTAACTGCATGTCTTTGGACAGTGGGAGGAAGCCGGAGTACCCGGAGAGAACCCACGCAAACACGGGGAGAACATGCAAACTCCCAAAAGACTTGATATTTCACCACAAATAGGGCTGCTCAATTAATCGAATTTTAATCACGATTACGATCTGGGCTTTCAACGATCATTAAAAATGACTGAGCTGATTATTAGCCCCTCCCTCGTGCTTTACTCTCGCGCTGCTCCGTGTGGCAAATCGAGCGCACCTCTCTGCATTTCGAACATACGTCACAACAATTAAGAGCAGCGATCTCCAACCTTTTTTGCGCCACGGACGGTTTATGCCCGACAATATTTTCACGGACCGGCCTTTAAGGTGTCGCGGATAAATACAACAAAATAAAACCAGTACCGGTACCGAAAAAAAGAAAATTTATTCATGACACACGTGAAAAGACCCAGGAAAACCGAGTAAACGATAACAAAATAACGCTGAAAACCGATAAAAACCCTGAAAACCATACATTTCACACCTGAGCCTCAACGCTCGCGGCCCGGTACCAAACGACTCACGGACCGATACCGGTCCGAGGCCCGGGGGTTGGGGACCGCTGATTAGAGGACCCGAGGGAAGCTCGGAAAGCTCAGCAGAAGTTATATGGAGAGGAGAGTGACTGCTGTTGGTTGAAAAGAGAGGTAAAAAACCTTCAGTGGTGTGGAAACATTATGGGTTCAGTCAGACGTGGATCAAGTAGACACAGTGGGTAAACTTTGCTACAGTGTAGCTGCACCACAGAGCAACACTGCGAAGTTCACTAAACACAGATGTTTACATTTTTCATTTATTTTTTATATTGCAAACATTTGCACTGTTAT
Source organism: Diplotaxodon limnothrissa (assembly GCF_057381915.1). Classification (NCBI taxonomy): domain Eukaryota; kingdom Metazoa; phylum Chordata; class Actinopteri; order Cichliformes; family Cichlidae; genus Diplotaxodon; species Diplotaxodon limnothrissa. The sequence goes on from NC_140596.1 coordinate 43,259,830, forward strand.
CAGTATTTGCACACTATTTTATATTATTTTTTGACAAACTTTAAAGTCATTATTCAACACATTGTTATTGTTAAATAAATATCGTCAAATAATCGAGATCTCAACTTCAGTGAAAATAATCGTGATTATCATTTTTGCCATAATCGAGCAGCCCTAACCCCAAATATAAAATTTAACACGCATATTATATAGAAAGTGTGCACCGTTAATTCAATTCATTTATTCAAACCACACTCCGTACGTATGTGTGCGTGAGCTGTAGCACAGCCAATCAAATTAACCAGATTTTTTTTTAAAAAGAAAAGAAAAAAAAATGCTGTAAGGAGTTATTTTTTTTCAGGTACATAAACTATGAAGTAGTCAACAAAAAAACGAAATGCAATATGCAAAACATGCAAGAAGAGAATCACAGACAGAGATGGAACAACTTCCAACTTTGTCCGACAGTTGAAGTTGCATAAAGAACGGTAGGTTCTCTCTTGCTACGATGAGATCATGACTTCATCTAACTTTGTGATGTCAACTAACTTTAATGTGTATGATATTTTTGTCATGTGATTTTAAAGCCGGCCCTACAAGGGCATCCAAGAATAACATGCAGCTTATCTCAGAACTGTCGGTGAAAATTATTCTTGGAGCTAGGTTTAATTGATCTGCATTTTAAAGAGGTACAATTTCACAATTTGTGTATATTTTCTAAGTTCACTATTTCGACATGTGTTGAGAAAAACACAGAATTAAAAATCACATGGTCTAATATTTACATTTAGCATAACTGCAACATGCTTTTTTCTTTTTTTTTTGTTTAAAGACTCGAAAGGACTTGAAATTCAAAGTTTCAGACTTGTGACTTGACTCGGACTTTTACACCAGTGACATGGGGCGATCGTGGCTCAAGAGTTGGGAGTTCGCTTCGTAATCGGAAGGTTGCCGGTTCGAGCCCCGGCTTGGACAGTCTCGGTCGTTGTGTCCTTGGGCAAGACACTTCACCTGTTGCCTACTGGTGGTGGTCAGAGGGCCCGGTGGCGCCAGTGTCCGGCAGCCTCGCCTCTGTCAGTGCGCCCCAGGGTGGCTGTGGCTACAATGTAGCTGCCATCACCAGTGTGTGAATGTGTGAGTGAATGGGTGGATGACTGGATATGTAAAGCGCTTTGGGGTCCTTAGGGACTAGTAAAGCGCTATATAAATACAGGCCATTTACCATTTACTTGAGACTCGACTCTGACTGCCATTACTTGAGACTTGACTTGTGACTTGAGGATAAAGACTTGAGACTTACTTGAGACTTGCAAAACAATGACTTGGTCACACCTCTGGTAAATGACCTGCTCTACTTCCTGTGATGCAGTCCCCCTAATAGATAGCTGCCCCTCCCTGAGCCTGGTTCTGCTGGAGGGTTCTCCATGTTAAAAGGGATTTTTTTTTTTTTTGCTTGCTCATAGTGGATCTTCTGATTGTTGGGGTTTTCTGTTTTTTCTGTATTATTGCAGGGTCCTACAATATAAAGCGCCTTGAGGTGACCGCTGCTGTGATTTGGTGTTGTTTGAAGTTTACTGAGGAGAATCTTTGTATAATAAAATTGTGGGTGTTTTTTTTTGTCTGCTACAGGTATGTGATTGCACATATAAACACAGAGGAGCCCAGTCGACACGTGACTTCTGAGGATTTGGGAGGAAGGCCAGATGAACAACAGGATCCACAAGTCAAAGAAGTGGTAGAACAGCTGCGCAAGATAGCCGACAGTTTAAACCGCAATGCTGAGCTTCAGAGGTGACTGCATCAGCTGTTTCAGCAGATTCTTTGAATACCAATTACCAATATGCTCTTTCCACATCATGCTGACACTACTATTGGCAGATTTACAATGCAAAACCTCACTTTCTTTTCATCTTTTCAAAGTTCAATGTGTTTAAAGCAATTGTTTACATATTATGTAAATATAAGGCAAACTTTTGAATGTGACTGGTGACATTAAAATGCAGGATTTCATCACCCATCTCCTAATATCCCGGTGCGATGTCCTAACTCATGTCAGTTAAAGTTCACTCTATACTTCCAGTGTAACGATGAAAATCTGGGAAAAACACAAACTGGAACGTGTCATTTCTTGAGCTTGACCATGGCTCTTTCCATGATGCTATCTCGTAGCACAGTGGTACTGACTGGAGAATTGGCTCCACCTACTGCTGCTCTCTAGCAGTGAATTAAAATATTGAGTCACTTTCTTTAACCCAGGGGTGGGGAACTCCAGGCCTCGAGGGCTGGTGTCCTGCAGGTTTTAGATGTGTCCTTGATCCATCACAGCTGATTTAAATATCTTGAAGTTCTCCAGAGGCCTGGTAATGAACTAATCATGTGATTCAGGTGTGCTGACCCAGGGTGACATCTAAAACCTGCAGGACACCGGCCCTCGAGGCCTGGAGTTCCCCACCCCTGCTTTAACTCCTCAGCTGTAAAAGGCCGATGTGGCATTGTGGTCACCGTGCTGGGTGAACGGACAGCATGGGTGCTCAAGTTTGTGAATGCGATAACTTAAGAATTTTGCCATTAATCTAATGGGTGCAGCTACTAAAAACCTCTGTCGAGTTCGGATCTCAGTGACCTCAACCTCGGGGTCAGAGGTCATGTCTTCTGAAAATCTTGTGGACACATTAAAGACAAAGATGTCACCTGAGGTTTTCAAAATGATACCAGGAGGCTGAGGGGTAGCGCTTTTGTGGAAACTCAGATTGTTTGTGTTGCACTTGCATGACAAGTCGGTATACGATTAAACTGCTGAGCGAGCAGATCTGAACTATGAACAGTACTAGCAAGAAGAATTTGGGTCAGTAAATCAGTTCAGCCAAATCATTCTCATATTTGAATGTGTCCATTTCCTCCCATCAGACTGATAAACCAGGTTCAGGGGAACTGCGTTCAAGATGTCTTCATGGCAGTTGCAAGAAACATCTTTGCTGATGGCATCAACTGGGGTCGAGTAGTGGCTCTCTTCCATCTGGCCTGTAAACTTATACACAAGGTACACCATCTGCCACAGCTGGTATTCTGTGATCCCTGCCTGTCAGAATCTTTCTCCTCATGCTGGATATAGGAAAGGAATTCCCCAGCGTGGCTTTTTCTCACACCCACCAAACGTACAAACATAATGGGTGTGAGAAAAAGGACCCACAAAAGGGCCGCAATTGCTGTGGCACAAACGTGTTGCAGCCACTGGGCTTAACAGCTCTTCTGGTGGAATCTCTGCACTGTAAGTAATGTTTCCTCACTGAGGTTCCAGTACGTTCAGCATTCTGTCAAAATTCCTCACATTAATTAAAGAAATACAGACTTGTAGTAAGTGTGCATACAGGGCTAACAATGCCTGCAGGAGGGTCTCATGCACATTTGACAGCAGGGTTCCTACGACTTATGTTAATGGCTTTGTTCCATATCTGTTTCTCCTTTAAAGGCTATTACCGCCAATCACTTAGAGAACATCCAAATGATCATCAGCTGGGTCCTCCAGGTCATCAGGGAGCAGGTCTACAGCTGGCTTGTGGCACAAGGGGGCTGGGTAAGTGAGTAAACGTTCATAAAGCTCATTGCGGTCTTCTGTTTGGACGCCTCAGGTACATCCACAGCTCCTAATATTGATCTGTTGATCTTGCAGGAGGGGGTGATCCGTGGTTTCTCTCGATGGAGGACAGCAGCCATGGTAGCATCAGTAGTATTGGTGGTAGCCTTTGTTTACTACCGGAAAGTACGATAAAAACATCGGACCTCACAACCAAGACTGCAGTGCCTTCATCTGGATACAGACGGCTTGTTAGGAAATCAGTCACTCCTCAGCCTCCATCTCATTAACAAGAGGAGGTAAAGTACTGTGCTTACAGGGACGGATCTTCTCTTTTCTCAGGTTTCAAAGAACAAAAGCGCTTTTGCTGCCAGATGTCCAGTGAGCATCTCAGCCTTTCTTCACTAGCAGGTGATCAGTGGCTGCCGTGGATTTCTGAGCTGCTGTATCTAACACTGGAGGCTCTCAGCTGTCAGCCGATGCTGCTGTTGCACCCGATCTTACCTGAACCACACCTGAGGGAGTTTACAACAACATAATTATCTTAATTAAGCCAACTGAATGTGCCATAGTTTCACCGTAGCTGGTGTCTGAAATTTGAATTATGTTGTATTCTGTCTCAGACAGTCTTGTCTCTTTAAAGTCTTTTTATATACTTGTTTAGGTTTCTAGTATCAAAGGACGTCAAATCACACTGTAAAAAAATGCAAATGTTCCTTTTATGGATTTTAAAAACTGGACAAGAATCCTCAAAGTGAGTTTTTCTGAAAGACTTCTTCACTGAACTGTTTCAACAAATAATTTGAAATTACAAAGGGGAAATGTGTTGGTTAAATAAGCTTTTATCAAGAAAACAATGTTTTAACAAAGTGCAATGGTTTGGAATAAATGTAAACCCTATTTAATTAAAACTGTAAAAAGAAATCATAAATATTTAGTGTTTGTTTGTTTTCTATGCAAATTTAAATAAAAAAGAAGGGCAACGAAAGACCTGAAATGTTGTTTACAAACATGTTGGGGGAAACGCAGAAATGCTGCTGCTCCTGAATTCACTAATAATGAAAAACCATCATCTCTAGTTGGACCAAAGAAAAAGTGAAACACAGACGTTCCATCCTCCAGGGCACAAAGAGGAGGCGAGACCGTGTAGCTTTATATCATCTCTGTCATGAGTATTTTACACACCTGTACAGCACCATTAATGATCAAAGATCTACAGGCACCAGCCACTAACACAGCTAATTATGTGGTAGCAGCTCCACGTAGACATGGTCAAGTTCAAAATGAGCATCACAAAAGACAAAGTATCCGGGTCGATTCTGTATCAGGGAGACTCAAGGACTCATCTTCTCGAGTTCCTGAAGTTTTTCTCAGACTGTTGTTTTTGAAAAAAATAATAAATAAAGACAGCATCTTTTGAAATGCATTTCCAGCATTAAATCCAAAATGAACAATTAGTAATAACTCAGTCTGTGTGTGTTCTGTCATGTCTTGTTCATTCGACCCACTTAACAATTGGCAGCTCTATTTGAAAGTAAATAGGAAGAGGTTATCTTAAGTTTGGGGTCTGCAAATCTCATAAACCCATATTTAATTCACAAACGAACATAGAAAACGTTTAAACTGGGAACTATTTCAAGAAAAATATGAGCTCATTTTGAATTCGATGGCAGCAACATCTCTCAAAAGATTTGGGCCATGGATAAGTTTCCCACTGTGTAGCATCCTATTCTTTAATATCGGCAGGTAAGGTCTGGGAACTGAGGATGTTCTCCAGATGTTCTCAGCTGGGGAAAGGTCGAGTCGACTGCAGGCAGCCCAGTTCAGCACCCAAACTCTTCTGCTAAACACACATGCTGCTGGAATAGCTGCAGGTTATTATTATCCACTCCAGATGAGAAGAAAAGCTACATTTTCCAACATCTGTGGGATATTGCCCAAAAAAAATAGACTGTACGTGATGACCTCCAGGAAGATAATTTAGCCTCCCGAGAGACTGCAGATGCAAATTAGTTGTAAGCCATGTCTGGCAGCATTTCTATGAATCGTCTGAGCCGTTGTCTCTTTCTGGAGAAAATGACTCAAAATTCCTAAGACGACCTGGTGTGGACCTGTGTTCTGTGACAAAACATGCTTCTTCTAAGCTCAAAATAAAAATGAATTAACTGCTCCAATTACACTACACGTTGTCTCCATTTCAAACATTTTCTTTTTAAGCCTTTGGCAACGTTTGAGGGGAAAAACATAATATAAGAATTGTCTCAGAATTTTGTCACTAGGAATAAGTCATTGTACCATGAAACTTTGTGAATATGGGGTAAGATCTTTAAAAGTTCAATACAAGGACTGAAGCTGTGCACAGAAAGGGAACATTTAGCATCTGGAAACGCTTTGGCGAACAGTTTTCAGCATGTACACGGATTGTCGGTAACTTGTGATGTGCTAAAAGCCCAGTGTCTTCACAAGAATGGAAAGGAGCAATGACAACAGTTTTTCTGAAGGTTTCACAAAATACTGAAATAACAAACCTCTGCAGCTGGTTTCTTAATTTGAAACGGGGGGAAAGGGGCAGCAAAACACTAACTGAAGTAGATGGAGAAAGGTTTTGTTGGAAATAGTTGTACAGTGCCACTTTTAATTAGGAAATCCGAAGTGTCTGGGACATCTGGGAGTTCATTGTAAAGCAAACAAACTGTAGCAGTGGTAGATGGCTTACCTCATCAAGCTTTTATTTACACCGTTCATTATCTTTGAATTATTTAGTTTTACAAAAGAAAGAAAATCAATGTAGTAAACATTTTACTGCTAATCTGAACTGTCGGGGGTTTCAAACTGAAATGAGCTGTGGGCCACTGCTGGGATGTCATCTCATTGGAGGGCCACGTCAGTGTTCAGGCAGTACAAAACAAACAAACAAATAAGAAAAGACCCACAAATTTATCAGAACATTTTGTGCCTTTTTCTTTTTCCCTTCGAATATTGTGTAAAAAGACCAAACTGCAAACGTGAGTGAAAACTATTTATTAAACAAATAAACATAACAATTTTTTTTACCCCAAATAATACATGTTCAAAGCAACACAACGGCGGCCCAATATCAGACAGAACTCCACTCTGCAGAGTCATAATGAAGCAGCTCGTTTTATTTTGTAGCTTCAAGCTGCTCTTCATATTTTGGCCACCAGATGTCAGCAGAGAGGACTGTGTTGAAATGCTTCGAGTAATGAACCGTATTTCAACACAAGCTTCAAAGCTTCATTTGGCCATCAGCACCTGTAATCCAGGCAAGGCAGGCTTAGAGTGCTGGAGCTGTGCTGGGCTTTATACAGCAATCTATCGCACACACATACTGTCACACTGATGAAAGTGTCTGTGACAAACTGGTGTACAGTGTCGAGCTTAAGGTGCAAACCGCTGGATGAGCCACTCCTACATCCTTACATGTAACAGGAATATTAAGTAAATATGAAGGTACAACGATTAAACAGGAATGACACTGATATTTAACAACTAAAGCACTTGCTGTAGTTTTACAGTACAAACTACACTTTATACTGTAGTCGTGAAGTTCTTCAGACATTACCGGACAGAGCTCAGTGTGGAAACATGATGTCCAAACAGGTACTGCCTCCTCCTTTGTGCTGATCTTATTCCACACATCATCTTCAGTTCAGACAGATAGTCTACCCTCAGTCACCACTTGCCTTCTTTCCTACAGAGGCCAGTTCAACATATCCATATTATCCCCATCTGTACATCTGTATGGGGTAAGTTCAGTCTGTATCTGTGACTGAACTTACCCCACTACTAACATCAGGCTAAGCAATATTAAAAAGGTTGTATTAAGAAGTGTTTAGTTTATAGGGTGGCTGTAGCTCAGGTGGCAGAGCAGGTCAGCCACTAATCAGAAGGTCGGTGGTTCGATCCCAGGCTGCCTCCTGGCTGCACGCCAAAGATACTAACCCCATGTTTGCCTACTGGTGGTGGTCAGAGGGCCCGGTGGCGCCGGCAGCCTCTGTCAGTGCGCCCCAGGGCAGCTGTGGCTACAATGTAGCTGCCATCACCTGTGTGTGAATGACTGAATGTAGTGTGAAGCGCTTTGGGGACCTTAGGGACTAGAAAAGCGCTATACAAATACAGACCATTTACCATATAGCGTTAAGCATTCTGAGTGGTCTGTAAAAAGCTGGGAAAAATTAAATTAGGATGAAATTAAATAATTAAATAAAAAAATCCAGTTGTGTGTCAACTTATCAGCATCACTGCTACATCCTGTATACATAAGAGGGTAAAAAAAAATCCATTGATGGTTTTCAGGAAAAGTCTTTAAAAGTGTTCACAAACCAGAAACCCTCTCATTGCCTGCACCAAGGTTTTGTATCTGTTGATTGCTTATGTTGAACACTATCTGCTCCAGAGCATAATTTACTGTGGCGATGTGAAAAGAGCACCTCGTTGACAGTAAAACCCAAGGCTAAAGCAGAGGTTACCTCACTACGCCTAAATCCTGCTTCATATTTCAGGAATACGTCGGACTCTTTCTTTAGTGTTACAGCATTTACGGCGCTCCTTCTCAGTCAGCCTGACTAATTCCTTTTCCTGCATGTGTTTGTGTTGCTTTTTGTTTGCCTGTGGTCAGTGAGCACCCTCACCTTGTCGTACCAGTGTCCTGGAGAGCACACTACACCTGTCCTCCACTCCGTTGGATCTGCTCTTGTAGTCTTTTGGGTCACTTGGAGTCTTTTGGACTTAACAGTGTGGGCAGGTACTTTCCCCGGTACAGGAATGCTGCACCGAGTCGCTGGTTTTACAACACTCGGAGAATAATGCACAGACACGCCTTGGCACATGCATTAGCAGGTGTCTTAGAGCTGCAGGCTCATCTCTTATGGAAGCTGGGGCTGTCAATGATCTGAGAGAACTTTCCAAATGAATCTATTGTGTCCACAGGTTCTTCTGTTTTTGCTTCTTTCATGTGGTCACCGATTTTTGCCCCAGGGGAAGGGATTTGATTCAGAGTGCTGATCCTGGGGAGGAACTGGGCCAGGGCTGGATCTCCTCGGTCTAAGCCCTGCAGTCTTTGCCGGTGGTTTCCCAGACTGAGCAGGACTCCATGTCTGTCAGAGATATAGATGTTGTACCCATCTGGCAAGATCTGCTCTCTGAAGATGCAGTCCTCTCTGCTGCAGGCATGCTGGAAAAGTTCACATTACATTCACATGCATCACTCTCCACATTCTACAATATACTTTATTGTATCCTTTATTTGAAATAAGTAAAAACAATATGGCTTTTTGGCATTTGTTTCCACTCAAAATGCATTTGTTTGCTGATCCTATATACATGTTGTACAAAGAGGGGTAAGGGTTAACAGGGACTATTAACAAAAACACACACACACACACAAAACATACGTAAATGGCACTGCAAGTTCTTCGATGGCTGTTTGCTTTGACCAAAGATACCCAGCCAGAGGCCAAGGTTGTTGTTGGTGCTGCTGGGTCTTTTCATTCAGCTTTTTCCACTTTGCAAACACATCCTGCCCTGCACCACACTGAACAAAGGTTGATGAACTGGTCGACTATTTGAATGAATGACTCTGCTGCTTGCAGTGAATATGGAGACGATTAACAACATATCACAAGCACGGCAGACCTTGCGTCACTTGTGTCTACAGAAACCTTTCTAGAATAGCCGCTGAAGAAGTTTGCAGTTAAAACGTACTTCTACTTTCTTTATGGAATAACAGTTCCCCACTTAGAGTTCAAATGTCAGCTTGACACCAAGTGAAACTAAAGTATTTATTGAAGTAAAAGTGCTGTATCAGAATATAAAGTTTAAACCAGTAATAATCGCATTTCAGTCGAACTGTGCAGATTATGAAATAGAGAAAGATTAATTATTAATCAATCAGATTAATCAGTTAAAACTTTTTTCCAACAGGTTTTTGCTATTTTACAAAGAGCACAAAGATGAAGAAGAAGCTTATTTCGCCTCTATTTTACTTGTCATGTGTGTCTCCTCATATGAAGAGAAGAAAACACGACACTGCGGAGAAAGGCTCCTTTTTAGACGACCTGAGGTCATCATGGTTTCACTGTGATTGTCTGTGTGAGGTAAAGCGTATTAGCAATTGCTGGATGAGATGCAACTGCAGTTGGTATTGTAACTATTATAGCTGCTGCAGTACATAAATATAACATAGTTGCGTCACAGGCAGAAAGGATCAGGAATATTCACATGGCTGTGCAATCCTGTGAAAGCTTAAATGCACCTGTACTGCTTCCATAGGAATTAAGAGGAGAAGCAGCAGCCAGGTGCTCCACAAACGCAGGACTTTAGGCACTTTGCAGGTCTGTGTTAACGTGTCTCAGTCTTCCCAGGTGTGGATGATCCAGTAAATTAGCCCCAAGGTCAGACTATGCAATGCTCAGATAAACTGCCAAAAGACCCGAGACCTGCATCTCTAACTCGATAGGCCTCAGTTTGTATGTTAGACGTTAAAATTCATCACAGCAAATTTAGAAAAAGACTGAACAAGTTGCTTCTTCTCTCTGAAAAGAACATGACGGCAACAACAAACAAACCACAAAACATCTGGAACACAGTCCATGTAGAGATGTCTGGCCATGATGTACAGCACGAGTTTGGAGAAAACCGAGCACAGTATATGAACACAAATATCTCAAAGCAACTGTGAGCACTGTGCTGGAGCGCTGATCATTGGGCACCTTACAGTCACTGAGTCAACCGTGTATTCTTCTGTACACCAAAGTAAGCTGAGCCGAACGATTGGCTGAAAATGGGTCATTCAGCAGAACAATGATCCCCATCATAGCAATACATTTACAACAGAATGGCTGAAAAAAATGAATTAAGATGTTGCAGTGGCCCAGCCAAAGTGCAGAACTCCACCCAACCAACCTGCTGTGGTGTAGGTTTAAGAGAGCTGTGCATAAACAAATGAACCAAAGCGACTTGCACATCATTGTGGTCCAAAATTCCTCCACAGTAATGTGAGGGAATAAAGTCCTCCTGATGAACATTGCTGCTGAAGGTGGCTCTACAATCAGGGCATGCACTTAAAGTCGTACAGGACTGCACAGAGTGAAAATGTTATGTTTCACAGGAAAGTACACAAGCAGCATGAATATAAACTTGGTCTATGTGTGGGGTCACATATTCTTACTTTCATGTTGGGTAGTTTGCTTGGTAATACAGAACAAACTCTCCAGTGCTGGGATTTCACAGACATTTCCAAAACGAGCATTTACTTTTCCTTGGAGCTGCTTTCTGAATCTGTTTGGGCTCTAGGACTCGCTGAAAGGTGAGGAGGAAGAAGCTGCTCATGACTCCATCGTGAGATGTAACATTTAGAAAAAATGTTAGCTACCACGAAAACACCCCCCTCCCTCACAACTTTTATCATTTGGAACTGAAACAATGACTGAATTAATTGATAACATTTTTTAAAAATTGTATTCTTAACTGTAAAAACATGTAATAACTGACAGATATTAGTAATAATATTCAGTAATAATTAGTTTTTTCATTTGTTTAAGTTGCCATTTTTCTATTTTGTTTGTTCTATTTACACTCTGAGCTTAAACATTGCATGTGTCACTTTTACTACACATGTATGCTTTACTGTTTGATATCAGCATCACTCAATCTGCACACAACACAAGTGTGTGACATTTGTCGTGTTTTTAATGAACTGCATGTGTCACTTAATTAGATATGCTAAAGTTATTTCTTGTCCTTCTACATTGTATTTTAGTCTTTTTTGTGTGATTTTGGAAAGAATTTTGTATCTCTCGTTTTGATAAGTGATATAAATAAAAACATGTATTCTTCTCCTTTTGTTAGTATTATTATTATGCTCACCGATGAGTACAGTGTGCCGTCGTCTTCTATGCAGAGAAACCTTGCGGTTGCCACCCCTCTGATGGCAACACGGCCTGGACCCACTGGACGAATCTCCATTAGGCCTAAAATGGAAATGTTCCCCACGGCGAAGCACACTGCAGTTAGTAACAAACACTGCAGTTTGCAGCCTTTTGACTCTGCGCTTCAAAGTGTTCCACTTACTGTGCAGAGTCTGGACGGCAGAACCACGGATCTGTCCACCCTCACTGATCAGCAGGTGCATTCCTGGCCTGGTGGCGTAAAGGTGCCTGAGCCGCACCACCTGGGCCCAGCCGTGGGCGATGTGGGGCCCGTTGTCTGACAGGGGCATGCAAACCATTCCAACACCAAACAGCACATTGACCGTGGATACGATGAGGAGCAGCAGCATGATTCGCGTGTTGTGGCTCCCTCCAGCTGGTAGTGAAGTAAGTGGACCTCTTCCTGCGCAGCCTTTTAAACGTGGCTCTTATCAGCTGCAGATAACCCCTTTTCCCAGAAACAAACCACAACACACCCCTGCACAACATCCAACTGAATCATGGCTCGCCGCTGGCCCCAGCCGAGCCCAAGTCATGTTAGAGTCAAAGATCAGCTGAATGTGCCGTCATATACGGACTGTCGTGCAGACTGTAAATACAGTCATATAGGTTTTTCTTTATGAACAATATATGATGTTAAGAACAGCACGTAAAAGGAGATCACTGTAGTAAGAGAAAAACACTGTAGGAGACTTCAGGTTTAGCTGTTGCATGTTGTAAATTAATCGCCAATATTGTCGTTCACAGTCGCTGCTGAATGAATACGAAGTATTTCACACTCAAAATGTGAAGGACATATACAAATGCAACACAGCACTGTGGATTAAGACTGCATTTCATTTTTTAAACAAAAAAATCAGGAAAAAAAACCTTCTTTTCTTACTTTTACTATAAAAACCTCCGCAGTAATATACACAATATCATAAATACCATAAGCCATCATAATCCAAGGAAATCTCGGCTCACACCTATAGCCTCGGTATCTATTATATTAATGATGTGTTGCATAATTACATTACATAAACTGTCATATTGCACATTATTTGAGGATAGGGTAAAGTCTACACATTGGTCAGAATCCATGCAAAGTTGTGAGACTGGGTCACTCTACACTAAAATAACAGACTTCTTTCCGCTCTTATCACATTCTGGCCGGTGCTTCCGCTGTTCTGTGTTGCATTTACATACAAGTTAAACTGTAATCAGAGTAAATATCACCATTCACTAAAATGAAACCCGAGGCCCAGATCTGACAAACCTCCATAACCTTTGCAAATTAATTCCTTCTGACTGCAGATTGTGTTAATGTCCGTTTGGGCTATGGCAGTTTTTCCAGCTGATCAAAAATGTAAAATTCATTTAAAATGTAAAGGTATGCAAAAGTTTCAGCCTCTGTTAGTGTTCAGTGACCTCCTTGGCCTGCAGAGTCTCAGTCTTGCACCATTTTTAAGATCCCTGCAGATTTCCAGTAACTCTAAAGATTTTAATTTGTGTTTGTAGGAATAGTTGCTGCATTTTAAGGTTTTACTGGGATCATTGTCCTGTAGAAGCTCTTCTCTCTTTCATATTCTTAACTTGCTGTTTGACATTTGCAACAAGAATTTATTTTTTCATGGAATCTCTTCTTACTTCTGATTATGCAGTATTTCCACTTGCTCTGGTTGCCATATAAAAAACAGGAAAGGTAAACACTTTGATGATTGTGGATAAAGAAATCATTTTTAACATCAACATTTTTCAGAAGCTTTGAGCATTACTGAAGACAGGCCTGAAGAGTCTGAAATGTTATCAAGCTTACTTCATGAGCCAATGATTGCTGAATTTTAAATATCATTACAATAACAATATTACATCCTCATTTATCCAAATACCATCTATTTCCTGTCTATTTGTTGCCTAGTTAATAAGATAACATAACATGAACTGCACGTCTATGCAGGCAGGCTCTATCTCTATCACTGAATCTGTCTACACAGCTTCTGTCACTAGATGGCAGACTAGAATATGAACTCTTCTCTTTAAAGCATGCAGGGGACACTGGGATTTATGCACTCAGGAAGTCACAAAAACGTTTGCATTGTTTTTCCTAATTAGACTTTGGCTCCACCTTATCATTCCAATTTTAACATTATGGAGTGTCTGAGTACAGACCTTGTGATTGTGTGGGTGGTGCGAGGCCTTTAAATTTTGTCAGTGAAAACAAACGTGTGATTTATGCTGCTGTTTTTCAAGATGTGCCTTCATTGCTGATATGGGCAAGTATTCCATTAAAACCATAAACAATTTATCATCATGATTAACTGCCATTTACTACATCACTTATTCGATTTAGCATCACAGGGTTATTTATGGTCAATTGAGTTATGAAATAAATAAACTGTGCTAAGTGAAATGAAAACAACAACAAAAGTCTAAATAGAAAAACTGTTTATAAGAAAGCATCTATCAAAGCAAAGTGCCAAAATGCACCAAAGTATAACGATATGCTCGACAGTATCAGTACCTTTCTCTCTCAGTGCATTTATATGCCATTGCTGCATGTAAATGAGTGTCTTCCCTCTCCTTCAGTTTCTACTTTTTGTGTGCATTTGTCGTCTCTTTATACTTTTCTTTTGTCTTTTCCACCTCAGCCCTGATCATTCCTGTCAAACAGTTGGTAACCCGATCTGATTCTTAGGGAATCATCTTCCTTTTTCTTTAAATAAACGTCTTTTGCTATATAAATCTTCTTCTGATGAGTATTTCTGTGATTTAAATAAATTAAACTGGTTTAAAGTGAACTAATTCGAACAGATTTGCAGTGCTCCCAGGCCTGAAAAGGTTCTCAGCAGTATTCTGATTACTGTCCTGGCATAAATCTGTGTGTATTTCTGTGGCATAAAAAAGAAAAGAAAAGAAAAACCCATTCAACGGATCCACTAAGTTCCCTAAATGTTCCCTAGAATGTTAGCTTTTAAAGGAAAAAATTGTTGGTGAATATTGGTTTGCTTGTTAACAGGCAATGGAAAGCGGCTTTACATTACAGAGTAATGTAGTGGGTTGACTGGGGGACATTGGAGAAGTATGGCTACTGATGGTGCTGCTTGTTTTGCTGAAAGAAACCTCAGGACGATAAGCCATGTCTGCACCCCAAGGAGCTCTGGCCAAACACATCCACACTTTCAAAATAGAAAGGGACAGAAAATCCTCTTCAGAGAGAAAATGCATAATAGACAATTCTACTCATCTCATTCAAAACTGGAAGTGAAGTTGATTAGATTATGACTTTGAATACATGCACAAGCAACATGTGCAGTCATAATCTTGTATCTTCTCATACATGTATTCAAAGTAGCGCTGAGTCAGTAAAAATGTTTTAGTGCCTTTTCGCTTACACTGCTACATGAGTGGAACAGGATTGGATCTTAATCTGCTTTACAAAAAGTACATTTTATTACCTGTAAGAAATGCATCGAACTCTTGAATCAAAGCTAAACCATCAACAGCTGTGTAAAGGACCCAACACACCGTGTTTCCGTTTTGCTTTTATTGCATGCACAGTTATATTTTTCTCCTGGCTCAACACACACAGCAGCCGACTTTCCAGTCAGACGGTTTAAGATGTTTTTTTTAACAGTGTGGCTCAACTACAGCCAGCTTGAAGGCCTGTGGTAGATAGCTGATTATTAGAGAGAGGTTGATCATATTTAAGACTGAATGTTACTGTGACTGAAGTTAACTTAAAAGATCAATTGGAGAAAAAGACTAATATCCAGTCAGCTGTGCACTCTCCTTGTAACAACTGGAGACTGTAACTGTAACTAACTGATTAGCTGCATTATCCATTATCACCACATATGTAACACTGACACTGTAAGGCTTGACATATCGTATTTTTGGATGTTCCAAAAGAAAAAAAAAAAAAAGAGCTCAGCTGAAGACAACATTTTAATCCAGAGCAAAAGCTGCATGTAAGGCTTACTACTAAGCTTACTAGTGGATAATTAAAAGCTGTAATTAACCCTGTTAAGTGTCTTTATTTCCTTCATGTATCACAAATTTGGCAATCAGACCTGCCTAATATTGTGTTGGTCCTCCTCTTGCTGCCAAAACACCCCTAACCTGTTGAGACACGGCCTCCATTAGACCCTTGAAGATATGCTGTGGTATCCGGCACCAAGATGTTAGCAACAGATTCTACAAGTCAAGTAAGTTGCGATGTGGGGCCTCCATAGATCAGACTTGTTTGTCCAGCATATCGCACAGATGTTCAGTTGGATTGAGACCTTGGAGGCCTTTGGGCAGAGGCCTCACTCTTTGGGTGGCGTGTTGCCCTAAAACACGTAAAAAATATCTCTAAACGCTTTTTCAGTTCAGAGTCAGAGTTAAACTAACTTCAAAACAAATACGGATGAAGACATATTGAAAACCCTAAAACTGGCTTTGGAAAGTCCAGTCTGCTCCTGAGTTTCACAAACGATACTTTCGACCCAGAGCAGTCTGCCACGATAGGTGTGGACTTGCAATCGATGGAAATAAAGCTAAGCTCGCCGTATGGGACACAGCTGGACAAGAATGGTTTTGCACTCCGAAAGAAGCCTCATGTTTGTGGTGGGTGTTTTAAATTAACCACATGGAGTATGAGTGTCAGGGCTCTGTGTGCGGGTAGGCAGAGATGAGGATCCAAATGCAGGACTCGAACACAGAATTGAAACTCAAAAACCTCAGCTTTATTGCTGGCAGGAAAACAAACATGAAGTGATGATGGAACACTGAGACCAAGGACACACAGGCACAATCTGATGGTACGACGCGACACAGAGCATGGGAAAACACAGGGCTTATATACACAGGGTAGTAACGGGGGAATCGGCAACAGGAGGGAGACACAGCTGGGAGAGATCAGGGCTAACGAGACAGGGGGAACAAAGCTGCACATACTAACATCAGACAGGAACAAGAACCTTCAAAGTAAAACAGGAAACAAAACACACTTTACTAAGACACAGACTAGACAGAGACAGACTTGACACTGACCAAAGGCTACTAAATGATAATCATAATCACAACAGTATCAGATCATAAATCATAATATAGAAAAACACCAAGATAACTGAAACACCAAGTACCAGAGAAACATAAAGGAAAATCCATGATGCAAAAGTACCAAAACATAATGAACTCAAAATACTGGGTCCAACGGACCCAGAACCGTGACAGTACCCCCCCTCTAAGGGCTGACTCCCGACAGCCCCAAACAAAAAAAAAAAAAAAAAAGCACAACAAAGCACCAGGCCAGGGCGGGCGGAGGGGGTCCAGGATGGAGGGACAGAGCCCAAACAAAAAACAAGGAGCACCAGAGTCCAAAAAACGCAGGAAAGCATATCAAAAACAAAACGAAACCAGAGCTCACCAAGAGTACACAAAAAGTTCAGGGGGCCGACCGTGCACACGGCAACGGCGGCGACGGGCGAACAGTTCTGGAGGCCGACCGTGCACACGGCAACGGCGGCGACGGGCGAACAGTTCCGGAGGCCGACCACTTGGAAGGCAGTGGCGGCCACTGAGCAGGTTCGGAGGGCGGCTGCGATGCCAGCAGCGGCGACAAACCCTTTCCGGAGGCCGTCCCCGAAGGCCATGATGCCACCTTAGAGGCCCGGAAAACGGCCGGCAGAGGTGAGGCGGAACGGGTCGAGCTGGCTCTGACGGCGGCGTGGCAACCACAGGACCAGACGAGGCAGGACCAGGCGTGGATGAAGACACGGAGGCCGGACCAGGCGTGGATGAAGACACGGAGGCGGAACCTGACGGCAGCGGGACGGCTGCGGAACCTGACGGCAGCGGGACGGCTGCAGGCGGTGATGTGGAAGTCGCGGGGGATGAGTCAGCAGGCGACGGCTGAACAGACCTCCCCGGACTGTCAGCAGATGTGAGGATGTGCTGGCTGGGTCCTCCAGGACCCTCAGCTAACGAGGCGTGGTGCTGGGTGGGCTCCTCGGGCCCTCCAGCAGACGTGGCATGAGGCCGGACGGGCTCCTTGGGCCCTCCAGCAGACGTGGCATGAGGCCGGACGGGCTCCTCGGGCCCTCCAGCTGATGAAGCATGACACCGGCTGGGTTCTCCCGAACCCCCAGCTGATGAGGCATGACACCGGCTGGGTTCACCCGAACCCCCAGCAGACGAGGCATGACACCGGCTGGGTTCACCCGAACCCCCAGCAGACGAGGCATGACACCGGCTGGGTTCACCCGAACCCCCAGCAGACGAGGCATGACACCGGCTGGGTTCTCCCGAACCCCCAGCTGACGACACTTGAGGCTGGACGGGCTCCTCGGGCCCTCCAGCTGGAGTAGATGCAGGGCCAGAGGCAATAGGGACCCCTGACTGAGGGTGGAGATGAGAGGCTGATTTAGCAGAAGACAAAGCTAACGATTCCTGCACTAGCTGCGCTACTGACTGGGCCATGGACTGTAACAAAGTCTGCAAAAAGTCTGATTGAGGTAGCGACTGAGCCATGGATAACTGAACTTGAGGTGATAGTGGTGGTGGTGGAGTTGGTGACTGGGCTACAGACGGCTGCTGACCAGGTGACACTGGAAACTGAGCTGAAGGTGGCTGCTGACCAGGTGACACGGAAAACTGAGCTGAAGGTGGCTGCTGACCAGGTGACACGGAAAACTGAGCTGAAGGTGGCTGCTGATCGGAAAACTGAGCTGAAGGTGGCTGCTGATCGGAAAACTGAGCTGAAGGTGGCTGCTGATCGGAAAACTGAGCTGAAGGTGGCTGCTGATCGGAAAACTGAGCTGGGAACTGCCATAAAGGTTGTAGTGATGGTGGTTGTGATGGTGACTGAGCTAATCCTCCTGAGCCTTCTGAACACGACAAAAACTGCTGGAAGGGCTCACCTGAGCCTCCAGCTGACACAAGAACGGGTGCCGGCACCAGCTGAACACCAAACCCTTCCACCTGAGGAACTGAAATGGGTGGAGGGGAACGCTGGGCCCGAGCTACCCTAGGAGCAGAAACAGGAGGAGCGAGAAGCTCAGGAATGGTCTCAAAATGCCCAATATTGCCAACTGGGTCTGGGCATATAGTCTTAGCAGAGTGGGCAACCTCAGAAACATTCAACCGGGACACAGAACAGTCCCTGGGAAGAGCCACGGTCTTAATAGACTGTAGAGAGGTGCAACTAGAGTCCTTAAATGTCCTTGGGGAACAGACAGCCCCTTCCTTCAGAGAGCCTGAGTTACAGCCTGCAATTTCTGTCCCTACCAACTGCCTGCGCCCTTGCTGAAAAGTACATGGTTGAAAGGCTGGCTTAGAAACATTAACCACCCCCCTTTCAGCTGACTTGAAAACAGAACTTGAAGCCTCCGGAAATTTCACAGCAGTTCGAACATTTCTCCCCCCAGATTTAAGTGGAGTAGTCTTATTCATTTTAACACTAGGTTCAGATTGGGCAGAATGAAAACAGGTTCTTAAATCCTCAGAGCAGGGGTTCACAGGGTTAACAAACACAGACTCAACTACCTTTAAGTTAGTGGATTTAGATTCACTTGAATGGCAGGTAGTCTTCAGAATCTTAGGGGTGGATTTATTGTTTGTTATGTTCATGAGTTCAGGAGGAGCATGAGAAAGACAGTCTTTGTTGCTCACCACTGCTGACTGTCCAGAGGAAGCGGAGCGACGGCTGCGTGAGCGTCGCTCACTCTGGGAAGAGGGAGATAAGCCAGACTGCGAATCCTCCTGCAGACCGGGCCGAAAGTCTTTCGGTGGGCCGGGCTGGGACGAAGAGGCGGGAAGTTTGTGTAGCTCCGATCGTGGAAGTCCCAAAAACAAAGCAAAGGATTGCAGTGGAGTAAGCCCAGTGTCTTCGACCACATAATCCTTCTTTCGTCGCTGCTTGCCCCTCCTGCAGGGCCTGAATTCTGAGAGCAGCGGTGGAGTGACACCAGAAAACGGAGGAGCTACTGCCGTCGAGGGAGAGCGCTTGGCCCCTCGCATCCCTGACGGAACAGCTGATGGAACGGCGGTAGCCATCGCAGTTTGGAAGCTGCGGGGCCCACCCAGAGCCAAACGAGACCCATCGAATGGTGACTCGTGCTCCCAGGCACACCTAGCCCCCTGCCTCTCCCTCTCCTTGAGGAAGGTGGAGACTGCGGGTCGCCGATACCATACGGAGTCTGCTGGATCCATTACTGGTCGCGTCGTTCTGTCAGGGCTCTGTGTGCGGGTAGGCAGAGATGAGGATCCAAATGCAGGACTCGAACACAGAATTGAAACTCAAAAACCTCAGCTTTATTGCTGGCAGGAAAACAAACATGAAGTGATAATGGAACACTGAGACCAAGGACACACAGGCACAATCTGATGGTACGACGCGACACCGAGCATGGGAAAACACAGGGCTTATATACACAGGGTAGTAACGGGGGAATCGGCAACAGGAGGGAGACACAGCTGGGAGAGATCAGGGCTAACGAGACAGGGGGAACAAAGCTGCACATACTAACATCAGACAGGAACAAGAACCTTCAAAGTAAAACAGGAAACAAAACACACTTTACTAAGACACAGACTAGACAGAGACAGACTTGACACTGACCAAAGGCTACTAAATGATAATCATAATCACAACAGTATCAGATCATAAATCATAATATAGAAAAACACCAAGATAACTGAAACACCAAGTACCAGAGAAACATAAAGGAAAATCCATGATGCAAAAGTACCAAAACATAATGAACTCAAAATACTGGGTCCAACGGACCCAGAACCGTGACAATGAGTCTGTCATCTGAGCATGTGTGGTTTGAATTTATCAGTAGTGGCTCAGCTGTACTTTAACACTTCAGGTTCAGCATGGACCACCTTGTTGGTAAGAATTGTAGCCTCTCAAGTTTGAATCTAATAAATTAATTGAAGGCTCCTTAATCTTTTCTTACAGGCTGTAAAACTCACCCTTTATATAGCTGCAGAGCACAAAATACGCTGCTATACATATATTAGGATGCCGTATTAAACACATACTATAGCACTGGGATTGAGGATTATGGTGGAATACATCCAGGCTAATGCAGGTTTTCATTTCAATGCACACGAGAACACTGAATTCTCCAAAATATGACATTATACAATGACACCCCAACCCTCATCAGTTACTGACATCAGTTTGTCTTTTCTGTTCATTCATGTGTTGTCTGTTTTTCTATGATGCTGATTCTCTGCTTCAGATCATTTAGAGGTCTTGAAGCCAATTTCCCGTGTGTATTTCTCTTGACGAGAAAATGCGATAGAAAAGTTGTAAACTTTGTCTTGCAGGATTTCCTACAACTGAACCCATCTCTGCCTTTGCATTTGGATGGTAGCTTCCAGAGTTACGAGTGTAAAGTTTACAGTACCAAGCGCTCTTGCAATAAAATGTATCGTTTTATGCACTTGAGCGCATAGTTTGTGTTTTTACTATTAAACTTTGGCCTCGTGAAGTAGTCAGACTCGAACGTCAAGGAAGGTGGTAGGGAAGCAGACTACACAGACATTTCAGATTTCCAGAGGTGAGCAATTTATTTACAGTTAATTTAATGTGTAACTTAACAAACTTCCCCCCAAATCAACTCAATTAACAAACCTCAACAGACCATGGATCTGGTAACGCAGCTCACCTCTCCTCTCTGCTGCATCTGGTGTCGTGGTTTTAGGCAAGGATTCAAGCGACCCCTTGTAGAGCACTCAAACTCCGACCTTTATTGTCTACTTCCTGTTTCAGAACCCCCTTTCACAATAAAACAGGTTATGCTCAAACAGATTACACCACATCCTCCTTTCGCTGAAAACATCAAACTTACAAGAACATTTACCGCATATATGAAAACTGTACTTTTTTTTTCTTAGAACCTTTCATAGAAACTTTTCTTTCTCTTCAACCTTTTTTTCCTTTACTTTTAAACCCATGTTTTTCTTCTTTGTTTTTTTTATTTTCACAAGTCCAGTCTTTGTGGTTTTTTGACAACCCTGCCAGCCCTAGTTCTGACAGGACCTGGGTCTTCTGTCTTAGGAGTCAGAGTTGTAGTCGCCGATAGGTTTGAAGCAGGCAGGGCGTTCTCTGTTGGACTGACAGGCGTAATTGGGGTTTGTAACTTTGGTGTGGCATCTGGCAATGGCTGGAGGTGATGCCTATTTCTCCTGATGGCTCCTGAAGGGGTCTCAACAATGTATGAGCGGGGTGTGGAGTGAGAGGAGATGACAGTCCCTTCACGCCTAGCGTCTGTAATCCACACTGGTTGTCCCGGTGAGAGTGGAGGAAGTTCTGTCACACGATGTCTCCTGTTGTACGCAACACTGTCCTTCATCACTCTCTCTCTCGCTTTTGTCAACACTGTAGCCTTGCTGGGCAGGCTGGGATTGAGCAAAGAAGGAAGCTGGGGAACTGACGTGCGCAGTCTTCGTCCCATTAGTAGTTGCGCAGGGCTATATCCATTAGCCAATGGGGTTGCTCTGTAAGCTAGAAGTGCAAGATATGGGTCTTTTGCTTTCTTTAGCAGACTTTGCACAGTTTGGACATGACGCTCAGCCTCACCATTGCTTTGTGCAAATCTTGGACTGCTTGTTACATGTCTGAACCTATAAGCTGCTGCAAAGTCTTTGAACTGTTGGCTTGAAAACTGAGGTCCATTGTCACTGCAGAGAAACTCTGGAATCCCATGTCTGGAAAAGATTGATTTTAGATGCACTATAACATCCTCCGATCTTGTGGGAGTAAGTTTGGCTATTTCCACAAATTTAGAGTAGTAGTCCACCAGAAGCACATAGTTGCTGTTGTTAAACGTAAAAAGGTCTGCTCCAACTTTTTGCCATGGTCTCTCAGGGAGTTGGCTTGGCATTAAAGGTTGCACTGGGTTGGTACGCTCTTTGATGCATATGGTGCAGCTTTTCACAAGTTCATTTATTTGCCCACTCAGACCAGGCCACCATACTGTCTCCCTGGCTCTCCCTCTGCATCTCGACATTCCCTGATGTCCCTCGTGTAGGGCAATGAGGACAGAGTGGCGCATAGCAGTAGGGATCACTAGTCTGGTGCCTTTCAGTAGCAGATTGTCGTGTACCGTTAAGGTGTGTCTGTGTGGCCAATATGCTTTAATTGGGCCTATGAGATGGCTGTATTCTGGCCAGCTGCTCTGACAAAAAGCCATGACATCTGAGCATATGCTGTCGGTTTTAAGCTGTTCCTTTAACTGTGTGACGTATGTCGAGGTAGCAGGCATGCATTTGACTATTTCATCCACATATATATTCGTGTCATCCAGTAGTTCAGCTGTACCCTTAGAATCGGGGTCTTGGTTAACGGGTGCACGTGACAGCGCATCTGCTGTAAGGAGTGCTTTGCCTGGAGTGTGTGAGATGGTGTAACTGTACCTCATGAGCCTTAGGCGGAACCGTTGGATTCTGGGTGGAAGCTCGGTTAGAGCTTGCTGTCCTAGCAGGCTGACGAGTGGCTTGTGGTCAGTCTCTAAGGAGAAGTGTCTCCCGATGAGAAAATCTTTGAATCTTTCACAACCCCATGTTAGTCCAAGCGCCTCCTTCTCCACCTGTGCATACCTCTGTTCTGTTTCCGTTAAAGAACGAGATGCATATGCAACAGGTCTCCATTGCTCTCCTTCTTTTTGAAATAGGACTGCTCCCAGGCCATAGGAGGAAGCATCTGCAGACAGTTTTAATTCTTTGTTTGGGTCATAGAGTGACTGGGTCAGAGAGACTGGCTTTAAATAGGGCCATCAATTTCTCTCCAATTGCCCAGCTAGTACCACTCACTCAAACTGAGGGATCTAAAACTCTACACAGATGATCTAAAAACACAAAACCTCTACACCAGGGGTGTCAAACTCAAATACACAGTGGGCCAAAATTCAAAACTGGAACAAAGTCGCGGGCTAACATTAATATTTATTGAAATATATTTATTCCTCCAGATATAAGAATGAATCTTTTCTTATGGACTCAAACAAGTTTTGCTGAAAAACTGAATATGGAACAAGCAAAGCTTAATACTAAACAATATATATATATATTAGCTGTATAATACCAGTAGGCCAGCTCTAATAGTAATTTGGTATGGCTGTAAGTAGGCTGCGGGCCAAATTTGGCCCGCGGGCCATAGTTTGACACCTATGCTCTACACACTTCTAATATGCACATTTACACAACTAAATGGCAGTATTAATGAAAGGAAAAACATTCAACAAATCTCTCTAAAACTTAACACAAACAAAAGGAAGCATCTCTATGGAAAAAGAAACCCCTCCACTTGGTTTGACCTGCTGATGTCATATGTGACATCAGCAGGACTTTAAAATGAGGAAATGCAGGGTGGGCGGTTCCCCACACCTGACCCTCATGAAGACTGAAAAGACAAACAAAGTAAGTATGAACAAATGACTTAATGTGTAACATAATAAAATATAAAGAAACATGTAACTGAGTATTTAGCTCAATTTGCAGAATGTATGATTTGCTGGCAACAAAACGCTTACACAAACAAACCCGGGACAGTGAGTGAAGCAATGTTACTTGACAAATAGCAAATCATAGCAAATACATAGAAACAGAATAATGTGTACAATGTGCAAAAAAAGGTAAACACATATGGGACAAATGGAGAGCATTGCAACTGCTCCTCTGCTTTGTCACCCCCCCCCCCCCAAGGCACTCACTCCTCCATGGAACGCGACAGAAAATCGGCCACCACATTCTTGTGCCCTGGTCTATACTGGATCCTAAAGCGAAATGGCTGTAGGGACAGATACCATCTAGTGATTCTGGCATTAGAGTCTTTCATTCTGTTCATCATTGTAATGCACGATGGTCAGTTTCCAAAACAAACTCATCACCCATGAGATAGTACTTCAATGTATCCAGAGCCCATTTTATTGCCAGTGCCTCTTTCTCAATAGTGGAATATTTCATTTCCCTAGGAAAGAGCTTACGGCTTATATACACCACTGGTCGTTTATCCTCACCCTCACCCTGCAGCAACACTGCTCCAAGTCCTTCTCCGGAAGCATCCGTCTGCAAAGTGAATGGCTGGGTAAAATCCGGGCACTGCAAAACAGGTTCACTACACAAACAGTGTTTAAGATCAACAAAAGCAGCATCACACTTGGCAGTCCGTTTAACTTTTGTGGGGCTGGATTTACGAGTAAGGTCACTAAGGACCGCAGCTCTGGCAGAGAAGTTGGGAATGAAGCGGCGATACCACCCCGCCAGACCCAAAAACGATTTCACTTTCCGTTTGGTTGTAGGAGGTGAGTAGGCTCAATCAGTTCTTCTACTCTTGGCATCGGATAAGCATCAAAAGCAGAAACAGCATTGAGTTTAGAGAAATCCACACAAAATCTCTGTTTAGAGTCATTTTTCTTTGGCACTAGCACCACTGGACTACACCACTCACCTCTAGATGGCTCAATGACTCCCATGTCAAGCATGTCTTCCACCTCTTGTTTTAATGCTGGCATCAGCTTTGCAGGAACCCATGAGGTGGTGCCTCTAATAGGTTTTTGATTGGGACAGTGTCGTATCTCATGTTGGATGAGATTGGTGCAACCTGGTTTGGTGCTAAAAAGATCAGCAGGCATAATTGCTTTCAACTCTTTCTGTTTTTTTTAAATAAGATGACTCAAATCAGGAACTGGCTGTTGACCTGCTAAAGAAGGAAAGAACAGCTCCCGTGGTTCCTCCTCTTCGACCACGGCACGAGCCCAACACTCTAGCGAAGGCGCTGGCCAATCAAACCATTCTTTCAACAAATTTACATGAAATATTTGATGCTTCTTGCGACGCTCAGGCATGTACAGTTCATAGGTAACTGGACCCACTTTCCTACTGATCATATACGGTCCCTGCCACTTGGCAAGGAGACTGTTCTCAGATGATGGAAGAAGCAGCAAAACCTTTTGTCCCTCTTGAAAAATCCTCCTACGAGCTGCTTTGTCATAACTCTGCTTCTGACGTTGTTGGACACCAACCAGATGAGTATCCGGTTGTTCAGTGATGACATGACGAATCCTACTTCCGGGTCTAAAGTAGTCTGCGTTTAATATGGCTTTTGTGTTGTTAACATGTTTAATGTTTTGTATTTTCTTCTATTTGATCTCAAAAAGCTCCTAAAACAGTCAGTGATCACTGTTGACCTCCCTCGGCTTTTATTACCGCTAATCATTTATTTAAGCTCAGTTTTTAAAACCTTAGGATGTAACTACAGCCCAGCCCATGCAGCAGTATATGAATGACTAACCTCGTATTGTGGATGGATTATCTCAGTTGTTCTCCTGGCTGAAGTTTGGTCCTTTTACAGCATCCTGCCATGCGATTACATTTGTTCCTGACCACCGAGAACACTCACGTTAACTTTTATCGAGTGGAAAAAAAGTTAGCTTGTTTATATTATGCTAACATAGCTGTGTCGCTAGCGGTCACATAGCACATCATTATATACCAGCTAGCCAAACTTCAGTAACCCTACAAACGTCCCTGCTGTTTAGTTTTCTGTCTTCATTTATGTTGGAAGTGATAACAGAGCTGTACGTTTTAATTTGTTTCCAAAACCCTGCAGTCAGGACATGCTATATTGTATTTAGATAGAAGCTAGCGAGCTAACTCCCTGCTAACTTCTAACTCCGTTAAATGTCATAAATTCCGTTTTCATGGATGCCTGGATGTTAAACTCAATTGTTACACCTGGTAGAGCAGAACGCTGATCATTTTATTAAAGATGAAAGACTTTAGACAGTTTTTCAACTCTCAGTAATGCCATAGTGATCGTTTGATATATGGACCTGCAGCGGAGTTTAGGTCCAGACACGGCTAGTGACGTCAGCCTGAACAACCGGATTGGCCAGCTCTTGGAGCTCCTCAAGCTTATCTCTCATTTTCAGTACATATGAAAGAACATTGCATTGTTTTCTGGGATTTGGAGCCTCCCAAGCCTCTTTCAACACATCAATGGGACCCCGGACAGCGTGGCCATACAAGAGCTGGAAAGGAGAAAACCCTGTTGAAGCTTGAGGTACCTCTCTATAGGCAAAGAGCAAGAAAGGAAGACACTGGTCCCAATCCGCTCCTGTATCTTTCACAAACTTCCTCAACATAGCTTTAAGGGATTTTGTGAAACGTTCAACAAGGCCATCTGTTTGTGGGTGGTAGGGAGTTGTCTTGATACCTTTGATCCCCAGCAATCTATAGACTTCTCTCATGAAGTTAGATGTAAAGTTGGACCCTTGGTCAGTAATGATTTTTTTTGGGAGGCCTACCCTCAAGAACATTTGTATTAAGCAGTTGGCAATCTGACGAGCTTTAACCTTAAATAAGGGGAAAGCCTCAGGATATCTTGTAGCGTATTCACACACTACCAAAATACACCTGTGCCCTGCGCTGCTCCTCTCTAATGGGCCTATGATGTCCATCGCAACACGGGAGAATGGGATGTCTACAACTGGCATAGGGATCAGGGGAGCCCTCTCACCTTTCCTTCCTGGTGTTGTTAACTGACACTCGGGACAAGACTTGCACAGTGTCTGTAAACTGCTGTGGCCAGTAAAATCTAGTTGACATACGAGAGAAGGTTTTGGCTTGACCCAGGTGTCCTGCCCAAGGGACTGAGTGGGCCAACTGCACTACTGTGGATCTTAAACTCTTAGGCACAACCAACTGGTCTCCAACCCTACTGCGGCGATATAATAGCTCACCCTTTAGGAAAAATAGCTCTCTGCCTCTCTCAGTGACCTCTGTTGCGTTTGTGACACTTTTTGAAAACAGGGGAGCTAAAGATGGATCCTCTCTTTGAAGCTGAGCTATTTCACCAGGTACGACTGGTAATTCGTCACATTGTGTCACTGGAACTGGTTCAGTGAACTTTGTCCCCCTCACCTTACCCTGTCGCCTCTGGGCTCTGCTCTTTCTTATGCGACCCTGACTTGATCCTTCAAAATCAGGAACATCACTGTTAGCGAATGGAAATTCACCCCAACCTAAACCTTCTTCTGCGTGATGCTTATGTTTTGACCTGGTGACTTCTACCATGGACTCAGCTGCAACACTTGGGTTGATTTCCTCTCCCCTGGCTATCAGACCTCGCAAAATGGGAAGATCACGGCCCAACAAACCTGATATGGCAGTTTACTCATAACTCCCACTGAAACTAAATACAGCTTGCCGTCAATCTGAATATTAATGTTGGCAATTGGGTAATCCACATCATTACCGTGAACACACCAAACTTTTACCTTGCCGCAAAACGTAGCATCCCTGGGAAGACATTCCTGCCTAACCAAGGTACGGCTACTTCCTGAATCCAGAAGAGCCACACATGGCTTTTCCTCAATAAAAACGCATGTGGTGCGCTCATGCTGAGAAGAGGGCGCTAAAGACTCAACTTCATCTTCCTGACCTTCGACACCCCTTGAAGAAAAACACATATATGTTTTACTAACAGTCTGACTTGGACAATCTGCCCTAAAGTGACCTGTTTGACCACAAGAGTGACACACTAAAGGCCCACGTTGCTTGGTTTCCCTAGCCCGACTACTAGTGGAATTATGGGAGCCCTGCCTGAAATTCCTAGTTTTTTGACTGTTCCCACTCTCCGTCCTACCTACTATTACTGGGGCTAATTGTTTGGGACTTGCATAGCTCTTTAGTGGCCGACGGGCTGCAAGAAAAGCGTCAGCCAGCTCTGCTGCTTGCTTAGACGTGGTTGGGTTATGCTCCTTTATCCACGTGCGCAGTTCAGGATTGAGAACTCTCAGGAACTGCTCTAAAACAATGACACCACCAATTTCATCTTTGGACTTGTCTTTTGGAACTATCCACTTATCATACAGTTCTTTCAAGCGTGTCCTTAACTCTTTAGGTGTCTCGCCATCGCCCAACGTAGTGGAGGGAAATCTGACTCTGTAAGTCTCTGCACATATTTCAAACTTTTCAAGAACAGCTTTCTTCACCTTTACATTGTCCATAATCTCATCAATGTCCATGGCTACAAAAGCAGCTCGTGCCTTACCAGTGAGAAGTGGAGCAAGATGTAGTGCCCAATCCTCGTGTGGCCACTGGCACCCGCTTGCAATCCTCTCAAAAGTTGTTAGGTAATGCTCAATGTCTTTGTCCTCGTTATAAGGCTGCATTTTAGGCCCTTTCCAAGCTGGTGGTCTTGTTAAGGAGGCAGACTGAGTTGCTGTTGTGGCCTCCATGACGCTAGATTGTAGCTGAGGCATTGTTGGATGCTCCGCAGTAGGCCTCAAATGCGTCTCTGTGTCAGCTGTTGCACCTTCCAACAGCAGCTGGTGCTCTCGATGTTCTGATTGCACTTGGAGCTGAGTGAACTGGTGCTGAATTTTCCACCAGCGATCTTCCTGCCGCTGCTTCTCCAGTTCCCATCGGGCCTCTCTGTCACTTTGTTGCCTCATAAAACCACGCAGGAGGTTAGAAAGTTCAGCAAGGTTATGCGGTTCAATACCTTGCTCTACTTCCTCTAGCTGATTGAACACTGGAGGCTCCTCACTTGCAGAGTCCATTGGCACTTGGTGCTTTTTTGGTCTAGCTCCTTTCTGCATTGCTGCTACCTACTGGCCTGGAGCCACTGCTGCCACCATTTGTGAAGTAGTCAGACTCGAACGTCAAGGAAGGTGGTAGGGAAGCAGACTACACAGACATTTCAGATTTCCAGAGGTGAGCAATTTATTTACAGTGAACTTAATTTAATGTGTAACTTAACAGAACTTTCCCCCAAATCAACTCAATTAACAAAACTCAACAGACCATGGATCTGGTAACGCAGCTCACCTCTCCTCTCTGCTGCATCTGGTAGAGACTGGCTTTAAATAGGGCCATCAATTTCCCTCCAATTGCCCAGCTAGTACCACTCACACTGTATCACACTGCCCACACTATATTTTACCATAGTGTATCATGGTGCCAGGCACACACCCACCCTGGCCATCCATGTGATGTAAAAGAAAATGTGCTTTATCCGACAGGGCCACCTTGGATAGAGGTCTGACAGAGGTTAGCATGAACACCCTGACTGGTCTGCAGCTCTTTAGCCCCAATTGCAATAGACTGTGATACACTGTGTATTCTGACACCTTTCTGTCAGAACCGAAATGAACTGTTTTCAGCAATTTGAGCTACACTAGAAACACAGGAGCTAGCTATACTAGCTCATCTATTGGATCGGACCACAAGGGCCAGTCTTCATTGCCCACGTGCATTATCGAGCCTTGGCCATCCGTGACCCTGTTCCTGGTTGACCACCGTTCCATCCTTGGACCACTTTTGATAGATACTAACCACTGCAGACTGCAGTTGCGGGATCCAGTAGTCTAGACCAGCGGTCCCCAACCCCTGAGCCATTGGTACCGGGCCGCGAGAGTTGAGGCTCGGGTGTGAAATTTATGGTTTTCAGGGTTTTTATTATTAACTCGGTTTCCCTGGGTCTTTTCCCGTGTTACAGTTGTGTGTCTTATTTTGAAAGAAATATTTACATGTTACCATAGCGACCAGAGAGCATTGTGGGGCAGAGAGGAGGACGTTACGCTGAATGTTGTGGGTGCATTTCAGGAGGACGCTGCTAATAAAGTTACACAATTACACAGTGAATTCACGTTTATTATTATATTTACAAAATACCACAGTTTTTGTCTTGGTCGTATCATTTTATTTTGTTGTATTTATCAGTGACACGTTAAAGGCTGGTCTGTGAAAATATTGTCTGACATTAAACCGGTCTGTGGTGCAAAAAAGGTTGGGGACCGCTGGTCTAGACATCACAGTTTGGCCTTTTGTCAAACTTGCTCAAATCTTTACGCTTGCCCATTTTTTTTGTTTATAATACATCAACTTTGAGGACAAAATGCTCACTTGCTCCCTAATGAATCCCACCTACTAATATAGATGCTATGATGAAGCCTGTTAGAGGCCTTAATGCTATGCCTGATTGGTCTATATTAAATGTGTGTAAGGAGCGTGACTGAGACTGTCTCCATCACTTCTTAGATCTCAACTAGAGATGGACCGATACCACTTTTTTATGTCCGATACCGATATCATAACTTTGGATATCTGCCGATACCGATATGAATCCGATATAGTGTTTTTTAATCAATAAAACTGTTCTGCATTTTGTATAAGTTCATACTCAAGTTTAAAACAACAACTACACTAAAGCTATTCTGTTATACCTGTATGCAAAAAAAAAATTTCATAGTTCAGCAATACTGATCAATCTAATAAACTTAAACCTGCTCCATCCTCCCTATTCTGGTATTTTAAAGAGTAAATATTAAGCAACCTAACTAATAAGGTTCCAACTCCCAGTAACAAAAAAAAAAAAAAAAAAATAGGGAACCACCCCTCACCCCCCACCTCATGATGCTTAATCGACGTAATCAACCTTAATTTGATGCAGTGTGAAAAAAAATGCACAGAAATAAATTATTTTTCAAGAAATATTAAATAGATTCAACATCTTTCTTCAACAGAGCTGCAGACTGCACAGATGGTACCTTCCCAAAGGAAAAAGTACTGTAGCTTACTAGGGTATATTAGACTTAACAGTTACTATATACAGTAATTGACTTCTATACATTTTACATAAGATTAAAACTTTGGGTGTAAGATTCAGATAATTATTTATTAAAAGCGAGACATTTTAAATGAGAATAAGAAAGAAAAGTATGTCTTTGTGCCCCCTTTTCCCTGTTAATGCCCTATCGGCCCCCCTGGCTAAACTTTGCTAGATCCGCCCCTGCACAGTTACCAGCGTCAGCTACGTAGAAAAAGATCCTCGAGTAGAAAGTAATATTAAATAAATTCTAACAACAGCTGATCAAGCTTAAACGTGCTGCTGTTGTTCAGCCGCTGGTTTCCTCTTTCTGGTGCAAAGTGGGCCAAAAACAAACAAGAGAGACGGACTCGCGACAGAAAAGCCGATCAGCTGATCATTGATCAGTTTCATGATTGAAGTAGCAGCAGGACAGAGAGAGAGGCAGTCGCTCCATATATCGCTTGTTAAGCTTAACATGGGAATGCTTTACAAACATTCAGAGATGGACTTACACACTTGCTTTACTTCTCTCGGGATAACTCTGTCAGAGATGAAATGCCGGGTTGGTAGCGAAGCTCCAAATGCTCAACCAGACCTGGCACGTCACAGCCGCTCTATCACGTGATGCATACTGCTTCGATGTGCTATGGTTATGAGGCGAATTACGCCGTGTCGCAAGTTTTGTGAGGTGCTTTCGTGATATTTAATGGATCGGATTACATTTTTTATTTCTCTCTGATATCCGATCCAGTAATTTAGGTCAGTATCGGACCGATACCGATACGTAATATCGGATCGGTCCATCTCTAATCTCAACTGGCCTTTTTTAGATGATCACTGGAAAAAGTGAGTTTCTATATTTCAGTAGGGCCATATAGTGTAGAGCAGGGGTGTCAAACATCCGGGGTAGTTTCATATGTCAGTTGTTAATGGCCCATCGGTATGTGGGAGCCGAATCTTCAGCCCTTCTGAGAATCCATGCAGGCAGGTGTGGCACACCATGCAGCCAATCACAGTTTTATTTTTCAGCCATTTGCCATTGTGGAGGACAAAAGGTTTCAAAACTTGTCCAGGCCTTAAACCCGATGTATGTAAGTTCAGTATTGAATATTACATACAATAAACTATATCCAAAGTGTCTTTGACTGGCAGAGATACAGAAATGTCTACATGTAGCACAGAACCATGGCTCAGTGTGAGTGAGTCTCACAGGCCTGAATGTGCACTTGAACCCATTTATAGTTCTTAACTTGTTTGATCTGGTGCTCACCACAAACAGGCACAAGCAGAAATGTTGGACTTTTACCTGTATTTTCACAAGTTTTACAGTTTTTCCTACTCATAAAAACCTCACGGTAATAAACAGTTATCCTGTTGATCCCCAATGCCTGAAAGGGAGAACATGTGGTTTACGTAATGTACCGCCAGATCTGTTAGTAAAAACATAGAATTGTGTGGTATCCACAGAAACGTCCAAAACTCTTATAAGACCACAAAACAATTTCGAGAACCACTAACGGCTAAAACTACAAATGATTAAAGAGCAGGTAAAAAAAATTCCACGAAGCATGGATCGTTCACCTGAGGGCACGTACACGGACATACTGTCAAACGCTGAAAGCCGACATCTTACAGATTGTGAAACTGCAGGTTTCGTTACTCTTGGACCAAAACTCAACTTATTACACACCAGTCTACTGTTGTCGGCCTGTTTCTTTATTTTCATTTTTTAATTTTTTTCCCCAAAATGACCTCTGACAAGAAAGCCTAATTTCGGCTATGCAATACCGAAGAAATATCAACTGTCAAACATTTACCCCAAATTACAAAACGACCCTCTGTAACATTATGAAAAACCGAAACGTTTCTGTTTTTCACTTTCTGCTATAGAAATGTCTGTTTTTTATGACTAAGAAAAACAAACAAACTGGACAGTATGGATAATGAGCTACCAGGACTTTTTCTGTAATTTTACACATTTATTTCTTACAATTTACGTCCAAAGGGTCGTGCTGACAGATTTCTTCCTTTGTCACAGTTAAATATGTAACTTCTTTACACTGACAGAAAGGAGAGTTTCACTGCTCCCGCCTGCTTAAGATCAAAGTGGGCTGTGGGTCTGCGATTTAAAATCAGTTTGACACCCTGGTGTAGAGCTTTTAACACCTCTAGAAACAAATAGGATTTCGATAATATTAACAAAAAGGCAGAAATTGCCTGGAAAGTAGAAATTAATTCCTGTATTTTACCGAGGTCTGCAGTTTAATTCAGCGTTACCACCCAATCATATCTCCACTTCCTTTACATTGTGTGATAAAGGTACTGTGTTATTATTGATGGAGCTACAACGATCTGTTGATCATCCCTGACCTAGAACATGGCAGTGCGGGAGAAAATGAACTCCTTTTTAACAGGAAGACAATTTCAGGAGAACTGGGCTAGTGGTGGTTATCTGCTGTGAGCAGTTAGGGTGTGTGAGGGGAAAGAGAAACCAAAACAAATGAGCACAGAGGCCATGAAAATTAAACAAGATGAGCCACAAACTACTGCAGAGAGGAGACAAAATGTTATGTTTTATGTACTTGCCCCACAACATGGATACACGCGTGTAATGCCATGTCATATATACATACTGCATTTTTATATGTGAATGTCAGATTGATCAAAGCTTATTATACAGTACAGACAATCATAAACTTTACATTTAGGGGATCGGGTTTCCCCTTACGGTGGACTTTAACCATGTGTACAGCACATACTGTAGTATACTTTATTAAGTCCTGTATAAAACCACAGGACATCGGATAAAAGTAGGTTGACTCAGAATCAAACGTAGTACAGGATCATGTCATCATTTTTTTCTGAACAGTGGCCCAGAAGCAGCACACAATCACAGATCACCAGTTTTGTACTTCATGATAAACCAGTTTGAACGAAGAAATCCAGTCCCAAAAGCATAATTAGTTACATCTGAATGGATTGAGCCACATTGATAAAATAAGAATAAAAATAAAAGCTACTTTAACAGTAACGTGCAAAGAAATGTGGGGGTTCGGTTGCTTTCGACCATAAATAAAATCAATGCATCTTTCTGTAATGCCTCAGTCTGAGACAGGCCACATGTCCGCATTTATATTCAACCTGCTGTGAGCAATTTGCATACTTTAACCAGAGTTTACAGTGCTGTGAAAAAGTATTTGCTCACTTTGTACTAGCTGCAGGCTGCACTGCTGTTGCTTGGATAATCAAATGAGCAGGTGGGACAGAGGGATGGCCCTAGGTTAGAGACACAAGGCAGAAAGGTATTTTACTGTACATATAATGCCTGCCATGCAAATCAGTGATACTGGAGAATACTTAACCTAGCTGAGAGCAACAGGCACAGCAGTATACTTGTTTAAATCACTGCTGTCCAACTTTGACATCCAAATGGATGTCCAAACATCACACTGTAACATATGTTTGAGGACAAGCAGAGAGTGGCTTGGTAGTTTCTATACACTTCTTTTGAAGTGTAAATCACAGCGATGCTGCAGTGCTTCGGTCAGTCTTGGGATTAATGCCTGTTTCCAGAGATCAGGACATAAAGCCACAACAGACACAGTTTGCATAATATTTGCCTGAACTATTTGCAGTAGTTAGCGTGTGCATTCAGTGTGACTCTACCATGTGCTAATCAAGCGTAACTTCTACTGAAGGCTCCGTAACCCAGTGATGAAAATGGTTCAATCTGAAACAGCAATCAGTTGGCTACAGTATGCGCCATCGTATGTGGAATGTTGAAACTGAGATTTCAAAGCTCTCAACAAAGAGGCTGAATGAGAAAACAGGCAAGAGAAGAAAAACTAAAGCAAGCAAGAAGAGGTCGCCTTTCGCCTTTCTCCTCTGTGTTTGTTAAACTTGGTTAATGATGTTTGGTGACGTTGTTCAATGACTGCATAAAAGTGAACAAATTAAAAGCACCTTTTGCCTTCAGGCAGTATCCACCACACCACTCAGTTGCTCTAAATCTGACCCTCCCCCCTGAAAGGAATACCAGCACCTTCA
This sequence comes from Diplotaxodon limnothrissa, assembly GCF_057381915.1. NCBI lineage: Eukaryota > Metazoa > Chordata > Actinopteri > Cichliformes > Cichlidae > Diplotaxodon > Diplotaxodon limnothrissa. Next base: position 43,294,952 of record NC_140596.1, read on the forward strand.
GTTACTCAGAGGTTATATTTACAAAATATATAAAGAAAAATATAGGGTTACTGGCCCTAGCATATAGTACAGTCCAACAGCTGTCTGTAAATATTTCTTCCATGATTATCCTTTCTAAAAGTAAATCACAGGGTAAAGATAGCTGGAACGTGACAAGGAGCAACTAGGACAACATGACCAACAGTGCTGAGCTGCAGTCAACTACAGGGACATAGAGAGACAGAGACAAATGCAAGAAGGACAGGGTTTGGCAAAAATAGACACAAAACTGAGCCAGGCGGGACAGCTAATGCTACAGGAAATTAAATCAACACCTGAAAGTGGTCGTTGATACAGAGGAAAATAAAAGACAAATTCACTTAAAGGAAGTAGAGATTGTTCCAGAAGAGCGACGGAGTTTTTCAGAGCATTTTCTCCAAAATGGATGGATGGAGAGAATTTTTTTCTTTTATTAGCACTGCATGTGGAAATAACAGCTGGTGAAATGCACCAGAAAACCAACCTCACTACCTCTTAATCTCACTTGTACTCTTGTATCTTTGTTTAGATTACTTTAATAAGCTAAGGTGTACAACATTGTTGGCCTATTTGTGGTTCACCTGATGCCATTATCCCAGGATAACATAAATTAAACCAACAGCACATATGTTGGTCAGGGAGCATCAGGCGTGCTGGTTGATGAAATTTGCTGACTTTAAGCTAAGCTGAACTAGCTAGTTCAATTGCTCCACTAAGCTAGCTAGCTAGCTGCAGTAAGCTGAACTAGCTAGCTTAGTGCAGCTAGTTCAGTTGTTGCACTAAGCTAGCTAGCTAGCTAGTAGGCCCGCGACTGACTGTCACTGACTAAGCTGAACTAGCTCACTTAGTGCAGCTAGTTTAGTTCTGCTTAAAAAAATGAAAGGAGCACTTTTTAATCCAAGTATAACATCAAGTTAATTAAACATCTGGGACGTTGATCTGGCCAGTCAAGTAGCAGAGGGAGGTGTTAATCAGATTCAGCTGCTTTGGTGTTAATAAAATTAACGACAGGTGCACTAGAGGGGCAACAATGAGACAACCCCCAAAACAAGAATGACTGGAAGGTTTATCCCATTAGCAGTACCGGTATCTGCTCCTTTGTGCAAGGAGGAACAGGATGAGCACTGCCAAGGCTACAAATTGACCTTTCAGCAGGCCACTGGTGTGAATGTCTTTGACACACAATGAGAAATCTACTGGTAGGCCCCATGCTCACTGTCCAGGACCATGGATGGTTTGGGGAGGCATATCCATGGAGCAAAGAACAGGCCTGACTGCCATTAGGTATCAGAAGGAAATCTTTGGACACATTGTCAGACCCTACACTGGTGCAGTGGGTCTGGGTTCCTCCTGGTGTATGACAGCACGGCTGTATGTGGTGAGAGTATGCAGGCAGTTCATGGAGGATGAAGGAATTGATGCCACCGACTGGTTCCCACGCTCGCCTGACCTAAATCCAATAGAACTCCTCTAGGACGTTTTGTTTCAGTCCATCCAATGTCACCAGGTTGCACCTCAGGCTGCCCATGAGCTCAGTGATGTCCTGATCCAGATCTCGGTGGAGATCTTTAATCTGTTATTAGTAGCACATTGTCAGGCATGCATACACGCACATGGGAGCCATGCAAACTACTGAGTACCGTTTTAGGTTGCTGCAATAACATTTCGTCAAAACGGACTAGCGTGCTGGATCTTTTGTTTTTCACTTTGATTTTTAGGGAATGCAGACCTCTGTATGTTCATAATTTTCATTTTTATCAAACAATCGGGCATCCTTTCATTCCTAACACATTACCCAGTCCATATCAGCATGCTTTTTTTTCCCTATTGACAGCTGAAGTGTTCCTTTCATTTTTTAAGTGGTGTATTTACTAACAGTAGATTGGCGTCAATATTACTATCAAACTTTAAAAAAGACTGTAAAGTTTTACATCATCATACATAAAATAAATGTGGAAAAAAAATGATTTTAAAGAAATACTTTTACACAGTAACTGTAAGTGACAATTACTGGAAAGTACTTTTTTTTTTTTTTTTACCTGAGTTATTTTTCATTTATAAAAGTAGGATAGTCTTGACATACAGTATTAGTGGAGACAAGAGACTGACACTGTCCTTCACTGTCCTAAACCTATCAGAGCCACTCCTTACTTCCCTTTTACATATCTATCAGACAACTACATCAGATAAACAATAGTCCTACTGTGACCTCTTCTCAGAGTTCCCAGAGTGGTGAAGAGACCTTAAAGTGTTCTTTTGCATTGGTGCTGTTACGCACCAGGGCAAGAGCAAACGCATGTGCTTAAAAGAAGATCGGCAAGTCTGCATAAAAATGCAGTAAAGGACCTTGGTGTTGAAAAGAGTTTATTCAGGCACTGCCCTTGCTTTTCAGGCAACTATGTGGTGAACTTCACTGCTGCTTCCTTTGCTGTTCAGGCACACTACTCAACCAGTTAGCTTTCAACCTATGCACAGTGTCATCCCCTTTGGTCTATGTGCATGCATGCTTTGGTTGCATACCCAAAATCCTTCACTCTGCGTAACCAGATGCCCAAACAGACACAAATGCAGTATCATGAATCCCACTTCAATTTCAGCTTTTTCACTTTGCCTTTAAACCTCCATATTATCTACTAACATGACATCAAAGAGGATCCCTCTCTCTCTTTGCGACTTATAGATCTCACTGAGACTGACAGCACAAAAGTTCAGAGTTCATCCCGCTGGCAGAGCTATAAACAGACCAGAAGTGGTTGATAGGGTCTTAGACTCTCCCCTCTTTCCATCCTCTCTCTTCCTTTAGTAATATGATACTGTTTCAATTAGGGTCCAGTGCCTCACACAAAGAGTTGGAGCATTAAGCAATCAGTGCTGTTTCTCACACCAAAGAAACTCGTTTGTTTTTTCAAGCTTAGACAGAAAAAAGAACATATTAAAGCTCTAAATGTTGTATTTTGCTGTTCCCTTTTCCTGTGTCAGAAAAATAAATAAATTAATAAATTAATTAAAAGCAAATCTTCCAATGACAAGAGCAGCATAAATAACACATTTTACATCTCCTACCAACAGTGAAAAAGACTTCCTAAATAGAAAATAGCTTTCAGGCACAGATATATAAAAAATGAATATATACATAGCAGAAAATCAAATATGATACACTTGCATAAAACTTGGAGTGAAAGTGCATCTCATGTTGGAGTTCTTCCCGAATCTCAAAATTGAGGTGAAGTCTATTTATGAGGCCAGTAGATTCTTGGCAAGAAATGTGTCACTGTCATGGCGGGTGACACTCTGTTTCCTCGTTTTGTTTTGCCGTTCTTACTCAGGCCGATGAACATCCTTGGGTAGGCAACTGACTCGTAAGCATTGTAGTTGTTGGCAAGGAGCGTCTCTCTGAACTTACACTCGTTGTTGTAATGTAACTGAAAAAGAATAGAGATTATTGGAAATGCTGATTGTTTGAAGGCAGACACAAAACAAAGATGTGGGGACATTTCTGAGGGTGTTTCAGTTTGCATTGTTCATTCTGATCATTATCAAACAATTGATTTCTTTCTGACTGCAAGGCTGTTATTGTGCAGGAGCTATCTCAGGCAGATTTTAGACAAAAAAAAAACATTGTGAAATGATGAATGATGTGAGTGCTACAGGACTCGGGACGCCAGGGTCTGATTGGTTCATTTTTGCTCACTGGATTGAGAATGATAAGGCGCTACATAACCTCTGCAGTGGAGAGTTAGTTTTAATCATGCCATTGAGTTTTTCAATTCTTATTTAAACTTATATGTTAAAAAACCACTTTGAAATGCTATAACACTTCATCTATTTAACTCAGGTGGAGGACTAGCTTTTATTTCACTGTATCTTACATTCCCCTCACAAACGTTATTGGGCTGGTCATTGTACAAACCCATCATTTTACTATCTAAATATTTTACCTGGAACAACAATGATAATAAAAAACAAAATAAGACGTTTTTTAACAACAGCTGGCTTGGTAAAGGAACCATCCTTAGTCCGGATGGTTTGTTACCTTTATACTCAAATTTTATGTCTCTTTCAAGTTCCTACAGTATCAAGACAAAACAATGACTTTTTTTTTTTGATGAATTGGTGCATTTAAACATTTAGCTAGTCCCACAGGTAAACACACCATCCAAACACCGTTTATGCTGACCGTGAATGCACCTTCATCAGCTGCAAAGCATCCAACAAAATCATCAGAAATACTATCAGCTGACAGTCTGGTACCTCCTTTTGGAACAATATTGAAAACATTAACTGGAACTGGTCATGGCTTTTATTGAGAAAGCACCATCAGCAATAGAAGCCGGAGCTGGGTGAGCTGTGTGTGTTGGATAAAAGTCAGAATCAAACAGTTCATTGGACTTTTACACTAATACGATAAATGTTTTCATGAAAATGTATCTAGAATACAGTTTTTTAATATTTGGCATTAAAATGGGTTTTTAAGAGCAGCTATGCTGCACGTTGCTAATTATAAATGTTAACAAATAATTATAATTTATTTTTATTTAAAGCTATAAAAACCATCTCTGCACCCAAGGTGTATTTATTTGGTTACTGTAAACCTTGAGCATCACCCCTTTTATACTTATTCCCTGTTGTATGTGAACAGTCTGTAAACAGTGACTGTACCAGTAAACAGTAAGCCAGGTTTTATTTTAATCTTTTCTTTATCAACATATTTCATACTACTTCTGTCTCACCAAACTAAGCAAGTGATGTTGTAGGATAAATATGACAAATTAAAAGATAAAAAAACCCCACCTTAGCCTATGAATCCTACAGTTAAGGTACCCCGTGGCTCTGTCATGCATTGCATTGGCATAATCTGGGTCTACTTGTCCTGCATCTACTTAATAAATAGATGGATGGATGGATCTTTTTGAAAATAACAATGCCTCCATCCCTCCAGTGCAGGCGACTTGAAGAAAGGCTGTTAACTGCATGTGTGCCGATTCCAATATTTTAACCAATTACATTGTTATTAATTGATTATTTGAATAAATTATATTTTATTGCTTATCTGACACTGATTTCAATACAATTTTTCAATTAAACAATTATTAGACTTTTTAATCCTGGCCAGAATGAACTGGGTACGTGTATACAGCAGCTTGGATTCATGACTTCAGAATCGCTTCATAAAGCCGGACATCAGAGCTGCATGATACTAAGTGTGTGTGTGTGTGTGTGTGTGTGTGTGTGTGTGTGTGTGTGTGTGTGTGTGTGTGTGATATAATCAGAGTTTTCGTTGTGCACTCACAGATCCGTACAGCTTTCCCCGTCGGTTCATGGCCACAAAAAGTCCGCTGCGAATGCCCAGCAAGGTCACCACTCCTCTCTCCACCGGAGAGATCTGCAGGAGACCTGAAGACAAAAAGCAGCACACTTACTACAACACGCCGGTGTGATACCCCGCGTGCTACCCCGCGCGCGCGCTCACACCGACATTACTGCTTGTGTAAGGAAGTGAGCTGGATGGTCAGACTGACATTTGAAATTTCGGTAAACACATGTTTGAATTCCAGAGAAAACACCTGGCACATTGTGGCGCCCCTGATCTTAATATAAGTTAAAACACTAACAAATACACTCCCTTTAAATATATGTGATGTCATGTCAGGCTGAATGAAATCCAGCTCTGACATTTTTGAACATAACTGAATATTTTCACCTTGAGAAATGACAGTGAGGCAAGAAGTGTTTGGAGCTTGGCTCACTACCCTGGAACACCCAGCGCTGAACAGCTCATATCTGAAAAGGTATCAGAAACACGCGAAGGCTAATCGGACGCCAGCTGATGCGTTTCCTCAGCAGGCCTTGACAGGCTGCTGACCGACTGCGTCTTTTAGTTCCATGTATCATTTTAAAGAGTGTGTCAGAGGTTTCCAGTCCTCGCTTGGGTTTTCTGTAAATATATGCAGTGTATATGTAATGTATATCCCTGAGGTTTTACGCCTCGTCTTAGAATAGTCACACACATAAAAACAAGCTTTCACTGTCTTGTCCCCGCGAGTAAACAGAAGTTAGTCATTCTTCGTGTCTGCAAATGATTTTAAGTTGCACGAGCAACGGCCCGCAGGCTGGACCTAACTTTAGTTCCAGCCTTTAGGTCACAGCAGCACAATCCTACGCTCCAGATGTTGGTACTGTGGCGTGGGTCAGACTATACACGTGCGCGGGTCTGACGGATCAGGTGTGTGGCCCCGTTTTATTCGCAGTTAGAGAAAATGCGATCAATCATAAGTCAGCTGAGGTGACTGCTTCCTGTTCTAAGAACTTCTTCAGTCGTTTCTCTGGAGTTGTCTTTGCTTTTCGTGTTCAAACACAGAGTCAGAGCAGTGAGGAAATAAAGTATCAATCGCAAACTTACTGTAACGATGTTCGTTGTGTACTCCCGTTATTCTGCCATCTGGTAACACCTGGATGTGAAAACCGATCCCCACGTTGCAATAGAGCCGCCTCAACCTCTTAATGCCCAGGAGGTAGTCGCTGTCCCGGCCGCTCTCCTCCCGCTTCTCCCCCTGGATTCGAGCGAGGGACCGGGAGTAAAGGGCTTCCCAGCGGTCCGCCGTGCCGTTCAGGCCGGGAGCGCATCCTGCCAGTCTGCCAACCAGGCCAAGCACCAGGACGGTCCGCAGGGCGGTCAGAGAGCCCATCCCGGCTCCGTCTGTGAGAGCAGCTTCCCAGTGTTCGACTCTCCAGTGAAGAGAGAAGAGCGAGAAGCAGAGCGAAGCAGGCAGCAGCGCCCGGGAGCGACATTGATCTGCATGGACTCGGCAAAGCCAGACCTCTATATTTATACCTGCATACACATTACATCACTGCTCCACACTTAGTAAAAATCCACAAAGTACTTCTTCACAGTCAGCCGCACCGAAAGCAGGGCTTTATTCACTTCCAATAATGGCCTCGTTATCTCCGCGCACAATCTTTGGAAAATAAAGCAATAAAAGCTCAATAATGACCAAAAAACCTCTTTGTGCGAGCCTTTCATTATCAGCAGCAGAATATCATAATTTATGTATGGGAGGATGTAAAATAGGAAACCGCCAAGTTAACACACAGGAGACAGTTCTATAAATGAACAATAACAGGAAAACAACACAGGTCCAGTTCAACCGAGTGGAAAAAAGAGCGCCAACTTAAGACTGCTACTAGGAAATCATGTCCCGGACCCTTATAGAAAACAATGGTACGAATAAATACAGTCTGTAGTATGATAAGTATGCTGTCATTGTTGACCAAGTCTTTATTTGACTGGAAGCGCCTGTGTGGTTCGTTATTAATCCATGCACCACAGCGTCTGTGTTCAGAATTAAATGGATATTATGAAAACGTCAGTGAAGTTGGACTGGATGGACTGTTCACGTGAGCATGAGCAGCCTTGTGATGGACTGTGTGGAGTGTTGTCCCTGAATTGGATAAGGAAAGGTCAGGAAATACTTCTAAGAAGTTTACAGTTTTCCTAAAAAGCCTTGAGGCTGTGTGTAAGGATTTTATTCAGCTCTGTTCGTTGAGTTCAAACCGCCAACCTTAAAGAGTCGATTTTTGCTTTTGTTTCACTTCTTTTTAGAACTCACCAGCTGACATCATGGCACAATTTCTCTGATCTGACATCCTTGACACTCTTTCAGTGCGTTGCTCCTCTTTTGTTTCAGTATTTCATAAGTGTGATGATTCTTGTTACATTTATGCAGAGTGTTAACATTTCCACGCTCTGCTGTGTCCCATTACGGATCTCATTATGGTACTCTGTTGGAGTACTTGAAGATCTTCCACATCTTTCAGCCCAGAGCCCTTTGATCTCTGGACCAGCCTTGTTTCTTTGTGTGCAGCAAAATCGCTCCATGAATGCAGGCAGATCTTAGGCACTCGGTTGGGTATCGATCTCCAATGCAATTTTTCTTCCTCTTTTCATTTTTTACCGCTCCCTTCCGGGATCACCGCAGTGGATCATCTGCCTCCATCTCACCTCATTCCTGTGGACCCTCCTCTGTCACACCAACCCTCTGCATGTCTTCCTTCACTACATTCATAAACCTTCTGTGTGGTCTTCCCCTTTTCGCCCTGCCTGGCAGAAAAATTCACTTTCCACTGACCCAAAATTATGCAAGAATAGCAAGTAGTCCATAAAACCTTTGGTTAGTTGAAAAGCATGAAGGCCAGCATACACAACTGATGGAATGCTGGGATGAATCCTCAAGTATCAGCAGTCATGGGCTTATTTCAGTGCTTCAGGAAAGCAGGTCAAGGTTTAGACTGCTGGACCACCAAAGCTACCTTCAGAGCAACTGGTGGACTTGTCCTAAAGTCATTCAGCTGATTAGCTGGTGATGCACAAGTAGGCTGCTAAAAACATTGACTGATGAGCTGCAGAACCTATAGGAAAGCTTCCTGATCCTGTACCGACCTCCAACAAACTCATAAGAGTGTCTGTCCTTTAGGACATTGGAGGTTCATAGGCTGACAGGCTTATAGGACAACAGATGGAATTCCACAATATCAGTATGGATTTTGGACCTTTTTTATTCATTTTTTCTTTTTTTGAAAATATGGAAAATGAAAATATTACAAACCTTCTTTAAAGCTGCTGGACTGTAGAGAAATGCATGTAAGGCAATAAGATGAGACATTTGGCTATCGTTATAATTATTCAACAAACAAATTACACCAAGGCACTGAGCCTTTCAGGTAGCTGGTGCACCGATAGCACCTACGTGGGCTGAGATGTGATGGACCTCAGCATCGGCTTTTGAATGAAGACATTCATGTGAAGCGTTCACACAGCAGGTCTCTTGCTGTCGCTGTCCATGGTTCTGTAATGTCCTTTTATCAGACTAAAATAAAAGCAGGCTGACATGTTTCTTTTCAGCCATGTTGCAGTTTGTAAGTTATGCTTGACTTTATTTTCTGTTTATGCTGTACTGACATTATTGTGGTTTTTGGTTACATGTATGCAGTGAATTATACTACGTGAAACACGTTTTAGATTTCACTGGGTGACAGCTGCAGTTCAGAGCTTAAAATGTCTCAGCATCCAACATGATTCATTTGCTCTCTTGTTTATTTACCACGTAGCAGCCCGTGCATAGCATCTTTATGATCCAGAAAAAAAGTATGAAAGTATGTTTCTAGTGATCCGAGAGCACCCTCGATAACTTGGTAACAAATCATTTCTAAAACTGTACAAAGCGAGTTCATCTTCTAAATGTTGTTTTACCCTGAAAACCTGAATCCATGTGACCTATCTTGTTTCCTTCATCCTCAGTCTGCGTTCATAGTTATCATCTTGTATCGCCAAGTTTAAAACAGATGTAAAGAATCAAAAAACTAGTGTATAAAAACCATCCAGATATGAACCTGGAATCATGTCATATGTACAGCATGTGAAAAGGTGAAAAATGGTTGTGTATCCAGCGTCTTGTTGTGTGTATCCAGACTGGGAAGGAGGTATTTCTTCTGATGTTGTTGGAGCAGTACAGCTGGATGTTGGCCTGGATCTATTAAGTGGTGCGTTGTGAACTTTACATTCCTTTCATGAATGATAAATGAGGTAAATGAAGGAAAAATATTATTTTGTAAATCTTGTAGTTTTTAAGATAATAATCCTTTGACCAGCATGTGCTTTGTAAAAATTCCAAACTGACTGGACAGTGAGCTGCCTATAGAGGGCATCCAACTGCCTTTCCAAAGTAAGAGCATTGGATGCAAGCTCACATGTCTGAAGCTCGGCTTTTAGCAAATGTTCCTTTAATGGGCAGAGGGCCATGCTTAACATATAGTGCGGTTTTACCAATACACGCCTTTCTGGCCACCAGAATACTCTTTAAGACAAGATTCAGCACTTGTGTGAAGTAGCCATTGTCTTCTAGTTTTTACTTGACTCGGGGTTTCTTTTGTGTCCCTGGGTGTTTTGAAATGCTCCAAAATAAATACAAAAATAAACTAAAATGCCTACTGGTGATGGTCAGAGGGGCCGATGGCGCGATATGGCAGCCTGGCTTCTGTCAGTCTGCCCCAGAGCAGCTGTGGCTACAACTGTAGCTGCCTCCACCAGTGTGTGAATGCGAGAGTGAATGAATAGTGGCATTGTAAAGCGCTTTGGGTGCCTTGAAAAGCGCTATATAAATCCAATCCATCATTATTATTATTATTATAAAATGTGTTGTTATTAATAAAAAGGGACTGATTGCTCAAAGCCATTATCTGACTTAAAGGCAAAATCAGAATCACATCTTAGTGAGCGGATCATTATGATGATGGGATAACAATTTTCCATCATTCTCATAAAAAGTGTGTGCATTGGCAGTGGGCAGAGTAATCATCTTAAACAGTGTTTATTTTTGTTGTTTTTACTGTAATAACTAATCATATATCATTTCTGAACGAAACACATTATTTACACCTAGAAGGAGGAACTGTGTCCCATAATTTCCAGATTTAGTGAACATGCCCATCTAAAAAGATGGGCTTAAAATCATCTAGCTATTGTGTAAATACTTATCCATTCCCCCCATCATGCCCGTAGACGTTGCAAATAAACACAACTGCTGTAGGCTGTCTGATAAAGTTTAGTAGGAGAACACAGATTTACATGGATGGAAAGGACACATCAGAGGAGGCTGAGGAGATAACGTTTGTTAAAAGTATTCAGGGAGGGGCAGGGGCCACAATAGGCCCTGACCTCACTGAAGCCCAACATTCCTGATGAGTAATGTTAGAGTTTATGACAAACCACAGCAAGGTGTTGCACTTTCTATGACACAGTTTCTGCTCTGAGAAGGGCCAGCCTTGCTTATCAGCTATGCAGCTTTTGGTCTTAAAAAAAGGCCAAATGTCTCAGGCGGCATTGCTTCCAAGCCCCCCTGGGAGGAGGTATTGTCCTGGCCAGGAAACCTTCCGTGCCTACAGGTATAGAATGACAAGGCTTTATAGGTAGCTACCGACAGATGTGAGTCAAGTGTGATAAAACCTGAAAATCTGAAAAAATCCTTGAAATAAAAGTTTGCTGTACTTGTTCCTGTTATGGTAGCGTGCGGATACTGCAGCGGGGAGAGAGGGACGGACAGACTGCCGTGTGTACAGCTAAAAATGAAATACAAATCTGAGCTTTAATTTCAAAGAGAATCCTCCAAAACAACGTTAGCTTGGGTCTGGGCTAATATCCTGCTGTTTTACACCACCTGTCAGAAGTTCCTACTGTGCATTTCAGACATTGCTGCCTTCAAAGATCTGTGGCCAATAAAACCAAACATTTTGCTTTTTAGGTTTTCCACATATAAAAATAGGACATCTTATATAAATAAAATTTTTGAAGCAATAAAAAACTAAAATAAATCCCAAAACATTTGCATGGTGTCCACAGCTGCATCAGCTGCATCAGATTCAGGCACAAACACATTTCTGATGAACAGATGATAGAACTGCTGGATCGGTACCTTGTGTTTTATGTTGGAATCAGTGGACACTAAGAAACAACAGCACAATGGCTATAATGCAGAAATAGTTATATCAATAACTTACAACACAGGAACCAAATAAATATCCATAGATTTAGTAAAATATTTCACTTTCTAAACAGTAGACCATCACATTGTAAGAACGTCATACAGCTAGTGAGCACAGTTAGTCTGATTTGATCTTTGCGTCATACTGTGAAAAGTGCCCCTCTCTGTGATGTCTGCTCTTCAGTGTCCTTTTTGTTTGGTAGCGCTTCAGCAAAATACGACTTTGTCTTTGTTATCTCAGCTTTTGATAAATGAAAGCTCTAAAGCTGCTGTACATGCCAATAGTATTTACAAAAACACAACCACGTTTCAAAGGTTTTTCTTCTGTGTGAAGTTGATGGTGAACTTACGAACACCTTTGCTTACAAGTTTGAAGACGCATGGAGTCAGTAAACAGCTAATTCTAAGGCTGGCGGTGTGCGAGTCTCCTCAAGCTGGAGCATTTAGTCTGAGCCACAGCACTTCAAGTCTTCTGTGAACAAAAACTTCCACTGATCCAGAGGAAGAACCCGAATCATTCATCCACATCCTCCATTGCTGTCAAGCTACAGTATGTGGCAGGATTAAGGTCCGTGTTTGGGCAAATCACAGACTGTCCTCCAACTGTCTGCCGACACGTGTGGCTGTCAGGCCCAGCCTTTCCCAGCGCGATGCCGGCGTCTCCGGCGCTCAGCGCGGCGGCTGTGGTGATGGGCATGGTGATGCGGCCCCGGACTCTCCCTCAGCCGCTTCACCATTTCATGGTCTTTGTTACCAAGCACCCTAGGCAGAAAGAGCGAGGCTTTGTCCGTGCTTCGGGTTTTAAAGCCTCGCCGTGGCCGCCCTTTGCCGTTGATGGAAACGTACCACTGTCTCTTGGCGCTGGCCCGGCGCTTGCTGCTGCCGCCGCCTCCCGGTGCAGCAGGGTGCTCCGTGGAGTGGTGGCGGGAGGCGTAGGTGTTGTACCCCAGCTCGTGGATTCGCTCCACAAACTCACACTCTTTGTTGAACACTTCCTAGAGAGGAGAATGGATGTGAGAACGAAGCACGTTAGTCTTTCTGGAAACAGGAGCGGTGAAATTCACTCCTCTTTGGTGGCGCAGACTAAGTTTACGGTCACTTACTTTTCAGTAGCTAAACATGACAATGTGACACTAAAGCAGGGCAAAGGACAGAGGCTGCTCATGTGTCAGGCCCTGTGCTGTCTGCCTGATTGTTGCAGTGATTTAGTGCTATAGAAATAAAAATGAATTGAGCTGAATTAATGGCATAATTAAGGCATGTTTTGTTGTGTTATGTGTTCTCCACTAGCTGTGACCCATTCCCAACATGTCAGATGCGTGCGTGCGTGAGTGCGTGTGTGTGTGCTGAACACACCGATGCATACAGCCGTCCTTTATCATTCATGGCCAGATATCTCCCAGAGAAGAGCCCCTTTATGGCCACAACACCAACGTCCACTGCTGTGATTTCCATGATGCCTGTGATACACACAACAGTAACATTTTTGTATTTCTGTGTTGGACATGTTTAATAGAACATTTCTCTCTCTTAAATGTCACCATATTTCTGTATAAATGTGTGTAAATGTATTCATTTATATTCTCCGTTATTTAGAAAAAAACGAATTAAAATGAAAAAAGTTTCATTTTACTCTCAAACATATGAACAAACTAGTTTTTTCTTGCTTAACTTGCTCATTCAGTTCACCGCTCCTCACGCACACACACACACATATATATATGTGTGTGTGTGTGTGCGCGCGCGCGAGATCTCGGACGCTGTTCCTGGAATCACTGCACCGATTGCGTGTATATATTACACGCAATCGGTGCATATATATGTACATTATATATACATTATACACACACATGGCTGGCTGTAATGACATGGGTTCTTTCTTTCTCTCACGCACACACAAAGTGTCACAGCTCTCCGCTTACACCTCTCTTCCTTTCAAACTTCAGTACTCACTGAGCGGGTTGTTTTCATCCAGCGAGCCATCTATTTTGCCGTTAGGATGGATCTGCAGATGATATTTGGTAGCGCAGTAAAGTTTCCTGTGTCTCGGCGCTCCTCCGAGGTGTTCATACACTCCTCCGCGCCCCCCGGCGTCTCTCCGATGCCGGGGGTCGCAAGCCGGACCCGAAGCGCAGCGGGGCCGTGGACTAACCGGGTCCCACAGGCTCAGCAACAGCAGCAGAGCTATCACCAGCATTGTGGCATGGCCGGGAAGCGACAACTGTAGCAAAAAACAGCAGAATTCCTGCCCAACACTCGGGGTCCCATTAAAGTGATTTAAGGGGTCTTAACACAGCCGAAGAGCTTCAGCCCTGCGCGCATCCGAGCACCACAGGCAGCTCTGACAGCACACCCGCCTCCGAGGTGGAATCCTCGCCTCTGCAGCTGAAAAGCCCTCCCGTGGACCCGACTGAGCGCCTCTGCTCAGAGTGAGCGCAGATATAAAAGAAGCTTGTGGCGACAATAGGCTGAACTCCAACCAATTGATACAAAGGAAAAGGGCAGACAAAAAGGTATCGGCCCTGTGTGAAGTGAGAGACAGCGGCGTGGATAAAATTACACAGTGGCAAGAGCATAAACGTCCTAAAAGAGCAATTAGACATCCCAAATTATATAGATATGCTCGGCCAGCCACCGCAACAGGTGAGGAATAAGACTGCCGCTAAACCCGGTCCTCACCTTAAAAACAAAAGCGGAAAGCATTCAGCTTTTGAATTCTGACATCCTGAACAACCACAGGCTTCATCTAATTTCTCACGCTGTAAGATTCAGTTGGGTCCCCCCAGAAACGACTTTATCAGCCGCATTCTGAAGCAAAAGAAATGTTAGCCTTTTCAGCTTTTGGGTGGTCCACATCTGCGTGTCCTTGTTCTTCCCGGTTTAACAGGTGCTTGCCAAGCATGCATCATGGCAAGCTGAGGTGAATCTCAAGCGTGTTCAGCTTGAACCAGCACCTTCAGACATCCCACAAAGACACTCCCGAGTAGGATGACGGGGAATTAAACATTTCCAGTCGACTATGCGCTCAGCATTTATACACTCCTCTTGACCTGGAAGCATAGATTAAGAAAGACAAATGGACAATGTGTCACGGGCCTCTCTCCATTTGCTCTTTACACCACAGAAGCTCTCTGCTGTGCGTTAGTTTTTCATTGTTTACCCAGGCAGTGGATTGGCCCAGACTTTTCCCATCCTAATGCCCCAGCCCTGGCTAGGCAGCAGCCGGTGGGCGGAAGAGCAGCAGGCTAAATGACTACTGCCTAAATTGCTTCCATCTTGGTCACATTATGGTTTTCATTCTGGTAATTAGCACCATCATCTACAAATCTCTCTGCCCTTTGGCACTGCTCCACTGCTGCTATGAAGGCCTCTGCTGAGAATCCCCCAGAGAGCAGACGTTAATTTGTCTTCCCCTCCCATACATCACCCAGCTAGCTGCCCGTGTCACTTTATTTACTCTGATGATCAGAAAAGCTAACTCTTTTAATTACAAATGTGTGCAATTTATGCCTCCAAAGACCCCTCAGGAGTCAGACAACACACCAAAACATCAGCCAGGCCGTGTGTATCAGAGGTTGTTCTGGTGGCCGTTTCTAAGTGAGACGCTCTTGATGTGGTTAAATGCTGGAAGAGGGTGGAACCTTAGATGTGGTGTGCTGTTTCTCTCAGAAACTATTTTAATTATGCTCCCCTGCACACCGCCCACAAAGCATCTCAGCAATAAGCAGGGCAAATGCTTGCAATTTGTGAGCCACATACACAATTTCTTCTTCACATTTAAAGAAGTGTGTGTTGTTGTTTTTAGGTTAAAGTGTCAGTTATGATTCAGCTAAATCTGAGCTGTATTCTTCAGTTAGATTTTGTGTACACATGCATTCGAGCAGAGTTAGTACCTGGGACATCGGTGCTCTAGTTTGAATACCATCATTTTGTCAAATAGCAGGCCAAAACTTGTATATGTCCATCAGCAAGTTGATTCACAAAGTTACTCAAAACCTATTTCAGTAAATCAAATATACATATGAAGCCCTCATATTGAGCTCAAAGTGAAACACATCAGTGCAAAATAAATAAAAGGAGGTCATACGTTTTGCCCATTCTTACAAAGACAGGAGTCCGCTGACTACAGGGCCAAATCTTTTTGCTGTGAGATGTTGGTGTGCTGCCTGTCACAGCAAAACCCATACAGAGGTGCTTTACATCCCAAAAGAACTCCAGTAAATCCTCCACAGTGACAGTGGGGAAGAGAAACAGAAAGGCCCAGAGTCCAGCAGCTGGGATGACAAGAAAGAAGTGAAAAAAAGAAGCAAACAATAGAGCAGTAAATGCCTGGCAGGCTGATGGAGCCAGCAGCAGCTGATGAATCCGTACATACCTGCAGAAAGGTATGGGAGAGAAAGGAAAACGAGGATGAAGCATAAACTACAGATCCAACTTTAAACTTTAGGAAACAAATGTTTTCGATCTTAAATCCAAACTGGGAGCTGATTCCACAGGGGAGGAGCTTTGTCTCCCATTCTACCTTTGGGAGCCCGAGGAACCACAGGTAAGTCTGTGCTCTGAAACCAAAGTGAGATCTCGCAGGAAAGTTACACAACAGGAGACAAATATAACTGCAGGGCAGACTGTGTGCATGTTCTACTGAGTGTTACGTAAATGTTCCTTCAGCTCGGTAAGACTGTGATATGACTTTTACAGAAAAACAAGTCAGCTGTTACATTTAAAGATGTTTAGGTGTGAGTGCCTTACCAGCAAACCTGAGGTGGACACTAACTCTCAGTTCGTGGTCAGGCAGCTCGCTGTATGATATTTTAATTGGAAAATTCAACCAAGAGTAGATGAACAAAGTATTGAATCAAGTAGTTTTATTCACAGTCTTTAATTTTTGACGATATGCTGCTAAAGTCATTATAGCTTGTGGCTTCCAAGTGGCTCACATTTTCCACAATTTCCATAGCATGGGCAGCAAAATATGGTGCCAACTTGTACTTAACCTGTACCGATCTTTCTTCAAACACGGGAAACGGCCCGGCTGGAAAATCACAGCTGTTGGATACATTTCACATATTTGCTTCAGAAAATAGTTAACAATGAATGTAAGAGTCAATAAATAAATTAATTAATTAATTAAAATATCGAAAAAAGCCATAGTGCATCCTGGCTGTAGCTCAGAAGGTAGAGCAGGTCATCTACTGATCGGAAGGTTAGTGGTTCGATCCCTGGTTCCTCCAGTTTGCATGTCAAGCATCCTTGGGCAACATACTAACCCCAAGTTGCATCATATTGGTGTATGCATTTGTTGAAAGCTTAGAAGAAAAGTGCTTGTGAATATGGCATGTTGCATAGAGCGCTTTGAGTGCTCTGGGAGAGTAGAAAAGTGCTACATAAGAATTTAGCATCCACACAAATATAAAACATATTTGTGTGGGAGAGCCTTGGGAAATATGTCCTGTTATCTGCACAAAACAAAGTTAATTAATTGATCAAATAAGTTAACTGCACGCTGTATTCGTAGCCACGGTGACTGGAGTTCCCGGCATGTCCTTTTTATATCTTGAATGCATTCACACCTGCTTTCAGAAGAAAGAACAAAATGAAATGTGCATTTGCCTCATGAAAAAACTTTGGCCAGTTCCCGAATATTTGCCCAACTGAAATATTTACATTTTCTTTTGCCATCATCCACTTAACAAATGAATCCAAACCCAGTCATGTGAAGTGCTCTTACACAAAAGCCAAAAGCATACATTTTAACTTTCCCCTTTTCTCTCCTTCATTCACGAATCAAAGCAAGGATTTCAGGGCTCCTTTTTAATTGACGTCCCCAAATTCTCCCCTCCAACACTGCCCTCAAAAACCCCTCTTTGCACAAAAGGGTTTCTTTTTTACAATAATACAAAGGTTATTAGCCAGTTCCTTTCGTGCCCCTCTTCCCTCCCAAAATTCCCTTCCCACCTTTTTACGAGGTACCAGTAATCCAGAGCAAATCAAAATGACCTTTGAACCCTTTCTGCTGTACTTTTTCTCATGGGCAGATTTCTTTAGTGAGCCGGTGATCAGAGGGCTGAACCCGACCGCTGGCTCTCGTCTCCTGACAAATCGCTGCTGAGCTGCTTTTGTCCCCATGACTTTGATCTCACCTGCTTGTCAGGCGCTTCAGAATGAAGTCTAGTACAGTTCCAACACACAGCAAACAAATTGGCAACTATTTTATTCTACCTCCCTCTGTGTCCCTCTCTTTTATTTCAGCCCAATTGAGCCTTTAACACAGGCATGTTGGCTTGCTAGGTGACTGTTTCCACAGCTTCCAGAGAGAACTGAAAATCACACTTTAGAATAAAACACCTTCAAAACAGAAGATTAAACTTACCAAATAGAGGCACAGTCGCAGGTCATGCAAGCCTAATCCACAACATTTGAGTGTGTGAAAAACACGTGATTTTCTTTAAAATTTCATAATACACAGATCCAGGAGTCAGGCAGATCATCTTGTGACTGCCATCAGTGGAAGCGTGAATGTTAGATAGACAGCACTGGGGTAGAAAAACAGATTTTGTGAATGAAGTGCTGTGAGTGTTCAAGTAGAAGTAGAGTAGAAAAGCACTATATAAAAGCTATTTACCGTGTGCACCTGATCCTCTAGTTTTAACCTGGTATTAAATGTTTTTTAAAAGTTTTGTCTGCTTGGTTCTCAGCATGGCAGCCTTGTCAACAAACTGCTGTTACAGATAATGCAGGAACCACAAATGGGACTCCTTCGATGTGTTGATCGCTAATGATTTATACAATTTAAACAATACAAAAAACAACAACAAGTACATTAAAAGCAAAAACAAACAAATGAATTTAAAAATATATATAATTTTAAAAAAGCCTCTACAAAGTACTACATTTGATTAAGATGTGAGCAGCTACTTGGCCTGGACAGAGATCTCGGATGTTGTTCCCGGGATCTGCTGGAGCCACTCGGCTAGCTTGGGAGTCACTGCACCGAGTGCTCCGATTACCACGGGGACCACTGTTACCTTCACCCTCCACATCATCTCGAGCTCATCTCTGAGCCCTTGGTACTTCTCCAGCTTGTATGTATACTCTGTATACTATGCCGGCCGGCCACTTGGTTATGCCAGCCTGCCTGCTAGCATCTTGCATCCTGCTGTTATGTGCTAGCTTGCCTCAGCGGCATCTTTACACAGCCTTTTGCCTGCTGTGTTAGACCCCAGCCCCTATGGATCTATATATATTTTTCACTAGCTGGGCCCACATCCGCATTTTAGGTTTGACAGCGTTTTAGTAGATAAAGGTGAACGGCTTGGATGTGAATTGAGCTGCGGTTTGGGGAAGGCCTCAAAGGGGACTGGCGGTGGCTCCCGGGCCTAGCAGATCCCCATGTACTAAATAGAAGAATTGAAAAGGGGAGGGAGGGGCACATAGACGAGAATGAACAGCTTGTAGAACTGGGGGAACATATATAGATAAGAACCGGAAGGAACGTGTTTGGTCCTGCTCCCGAAGTTCCTAATGAAATATGCTTCAGGCTGGTCTTGAAGACACTTGAAGCAATTACACTGCTCAGTGGAAACTAGTCAATTTTATAAATCATAATTAAACCACTGTTCAACCCTTTGTGTACCAATGCCATTAAAGATGATGAATATTGTAACATTGTGTGTATCTTGGGAATTTTCAGTGTGGAAATAGCAGTAGCTAAAAGCAACACTGTGTCTAAGTAGAGCATCCAGGGCTGCTAGTATGACTACGTCATTTGACCATCATTCTAATATATGCCTGCCAGGAATCAGAGAAAAATACAACCTAACATTCTGATTTATTTAAACATGATTATGTTTTTTTTTCTAATCCAGATATGACACATAGGAAGAGATCACATCTGTTATTTGGGATCCAGAGTTTCTCACATCTTTCATACTGTTACAGGTTACCTGAACAAAACCTGAACTAGCGTTAACATTCAGCAAATTTGAACAGGCAGCAGTCATGGATTTTTCTGTCACATGTATTTGGCACATCAAAGGAGATCATATGGGAGACAAACACCACTGTTTGCCTGTATCTCATGTATTCTTTGTGGTTTAAACTGGTTCTCCTTCAGAACAGAAAAGAAGCTGAAAGAAGCCAAACTGATGAAGAAATGCCACAAATATATTTTTTCTTCTTCAAAAAGAAACTGTATATTCTATCAGATGACAACCTCTGTAATGTTTTTGTCCCTTGCTCTCTCTTACATGCTTTCTCTTTCTCACTACTCTCTCGTTCTTGCACTGTCGCTCTTTGTCTCTCATTCACTCGCTTTCTCTGTAACCAGATAGGTCTGTCCTATACTTCTACAGCTCTTTGATTGTTAGCTGCAGGTTTCATATGCCTGCAGAGCGGCTGCACCTTCCAACAGGCAAGTGATTGTTGAAGGATGAAACTCTAGAGGCCATCAATGGCTGTAACAGACACACAGGGAGAGAGCGAGAGAGAGAGTGAGAGAGAGAGCGAGAGAGAGAGAGAAGCACACACCCAAATATCGACACATAAGAAAAAAACATACAGCAACCCCAGTATACATGTGAATGATGGGGTTTGGACATCATCAGATGTACTCCTTGAGCAGTAAATTATCTGGACAACTTTCTGATTTCTTTCTTTTCTTTGGAAATTGCCATAAAGCCATTCATTTACAAGACAAAGACGGTTCTGTGAGTTTATAAATTCATTTGAGAAAATAAATACAAATTTGTCACAGTCCCATTGCTTGACTTTAGAAACGTGGATAAGTGTGATTGGGATTTTGGTGGTTCACGGAGACAGCTCGCTGGTGATACAAGTCTAGATAGTTCTGATTGCTGCGGGTGTGGCTCAGTGTTATGGTTTTTCTCATTTTGGGTTTTAGTTTATACCTTATTGCTTTAGCTTCTGTTTAAGGTTTTGTCGTTTTTACAGCACGGTGATGCGGTGATTAGCACTGTTGCCTCACAGCAACGAGGCCCTGAGTTCAACTCCACCCTCTGGCTGGGCCCTTTCTGTGTGGATTTTGCATGTTCAGTGTTCAACCCACGTTTGTGTGGGTTTTCTCTGTGTTCATTGGATTCCATCCCACAGTCCAAAGACGTGGGGTGAGGTTAATCCTTCCAATGTTTCTCCACTAACCACTTCTCCGATGGCTCCTCCCAGTCCTACAATGCTGAGGAACTCCAGCTGATGCTCCGCATTGAGGAAGTGGAGTTGAGAAATCGTGAAGTGGAAGCTGTGCATCTTGCTGGAGCTGGAACACCAGCCTAGTAGCTCCATACAATCACCGCTCACGCTGCAAGACCCCAGTCTCCCCATGATGGCTTTGATGTGGGCAAGCACACTAAATTGATACTTTTAGAGAATCTGAGGTGGATTTATACTTTGGTGCATTTGAGTGTATTACTAAAGCTTTGAACTGGCCAAAGATGTTTTGGGCTTTGCTGCTGCAGTATAAGCTTTTTTGGTAAAGCTCAGGAGGTGTGTGCTACCACTGCTTCCCACTGCTACCCTGT
Organism: Diplotaxodon limnothrissa; assembly: GCF_057381915.1. Classification (NCBI taxonomy): domain Eukaryota; kingdom Metazoa; phylum Chordata; class Actinopteri; order Cichliformes; family Cichlidae; genus Diplotaxodon; species Diplotaxodon limnothrissa. Next base: position 43,316,040 of record NC_140596.1, read on the forward strand.
CAGTGAACCAAAGCTTGGATCATGATATGGTTAAGGCTACAGTATTGCATATGTGACATATGTGGAGTTTGCGCATGAGAAAGGGCTGCTTTTTGATAAAGTCAAGGATTTTGCGCAAATGAAAGAACTCGTGCTTTTAGAGGGTTTTAAGAAATGCTTGCCAGAGCGAGTGATAGTCTATTTAAATACACTAAAAGCTGAGTCCTGGCTGATGAGTTTGCCCTTACACACTAGACTGTTTTTTCATCCCCAATGTGACACTATGGTTATCCTGGTGAGGGGAGGGCACCTGTCACCTCAACCTCATGGCGGCATGTGGTGACTGCAGGTGTTTCTGTTGCATGAACTTGGTCATCTCATTGCTGTTTGTCCAGTGCTAAGAAAGAAAGAAATGTTGAAGAACAAAAACCTCTCTGTTGTAGAGCCAATACAGTATCAATCTACTGTTGGTCAGCATAAACCACAGTGCCAGCAGTACAGTTAGATGAGGCGTTCATACTTTTATCTCTGAAGGTTTTCGTTCACTTACATAAGTGTGAGGGACCAAGTTTCTATCACAAGTATAAGGGATACCTCTGCAAAGCATTCTGAGGTGCAATAATGCGCTATAGTGCCTTTTCTGACCAGTCGTACTGTGGCTCAGATTTGTTGGTGTGGGGAATAAGAATGTGTATGTTGCTCATGCTGCTTTATATAGTTCCCCTATTTTCCCCTTTTAGTATTTAGTATTTATTTATTTATTGTCATTGTCAAGAACAATGAAATTGCGTTTGGGGCTTCCATACAACCCCAAAAAAAAGAAGAAAATAATAAAGGTGTTTGTTTCTGGCACCGTGCGAGTGGGGATTCAAGATCAGCTGACAGTTGCTGGTTTTGATCTTATTTGTGGAAACAATTTGGCAAAGGAGCAATAATAGAGTGTAAGGCTCAGACACTGAGGAGGGGAGACAAGAACACTAACACTGAGAAGAGGACATGTCACGGAAGTCGGGATCGCACTGGGGATTTACTGTTATTTTCCTGCACTGTAAATAAACGCACTGTTGCCTCAAAGAGTCCAGCATTTGGGTCCTCCTTTCCCCACATCCCCATGGTTGGCCAGCGCTAATCGTGACAGAATGATCCAGCCAAACATGGTCGCAGCAGACTCTGAGGAGAGGCTCAGGAGAGAGGTTTACAAACTATGTGATTTGTGGTGGGAGAAGCCCGGGGAAGCGTTACGTTGAGCTGTGGAGAGCCAGCTGCAGGAAAAGCTTTTTAAATTTCCCTGGCTGGTGGACTCTCTCAAGCCAGTCATCATGGACTTCCTGTTCTCCACCTTCCACCTCCACTCTCCAATTCAAGCTGCTCACTGGCCCGGGCAGCCCGTAGATTCACAGCCTGACACGCTGGCCCTGTCATCTACATGGAAACGATGTTCACGCCACCAGCGCTCCTCACCGCAGCCGGATTCCCGGACATCTCAACAGCCGGCTGTGGTGAGTAATAATGACATTTTTTCATTTCCCACACCATCTGTGTTTTTGTTTAAAGTGGACAGTGACACCTCAAATGCTGCTGTAAGCCAGCCGTTAGCACAGCTAGCCTTGCCTCAGTCGGAGGTCTTCACTCCACTCTCTGCTTCACCATCTGCAGCTGCTGTGCCACCATCATCTCCACTGCCTGTGGCCACCTGGGCCTTACACAGAGTTTCTGTCTGATTTCTCAGACTTTATATCTAATTTAGTTCTGAGCTCAGATAAAATAATTATTGTGGGTGATTTTAACATCCATGTAGATGCTAAAAATGACAGCCTCAACATGGCATTTAATCTGTTATTAGACTCAATTGGTTTCTCTCAAACTGTAAAAGAACCCACCCACCACTTTAATCACACTCTAGATCTTGTTTTAACATATGGCATAGAAACTGAACATTTAACAGTGTTTCCTGAAAACCCTCTCCTGTCTGATCATTTCCTGATAACATTTACATTTACAATAATTGATTACACAGCGGTGGAGAGTAGACTTTATCAAAGTAGATGTCTTTCTGAAAGTGCTGTAACTAAGTTTAAGAATATAATCCACCCAATTTTTCACACAGGAATATCATCAATACGGAGTGGTACGGAGTGGTAAGTGACGGAAGTGACGGACAAGGTAAGCGACCCATGTTGTAGGTGACGTCAGACGCCGGAGATTTTGGCGGAGAAAAAGCAAATGGTAGCATAGAGTTTAACAAAGGTTTTTCAAGCTTCAGTATTACCAAATATACTAATCAATTGTCATATAACTAACAACATCTGTTTTATCATCTCTAACACCCTGGAGGACAACGGGGAGAGTTTAGACGCTCTCCAAGATTACATCGACCGCTGTTTTCAAGATTTAGTAATGAAGAAGGCCCAGAGTGCATCTTCCCCGGCCAAAATTGAGACGCCGTCATCGAAGAGATGTCGCCCGGCAGACTCCCCCGGTACAACATCGCCTGCCGGCAAAGACATCGCAGACATCCTGGAGTCAATCGACAAGCGATTGTCCAGTTTCGATGCGAGGCTGTCCCTGGTGGAGATTTTACACCGGGAATTTAAATCTCTGAGAGAATCCCTGGAATTCAGCCAGCAGCAGGTGGAAACGCTTGCCGCTGAAAATGCCACGCTACGGGAGTCGGTCAAATCTCTCACCGATAACGTGACCCAGCTAAACATTGAAAATAAAAAAATAAAAGAGTCCGTTATCGATCTACAAGCCCGTAGCATGAGAGATAATCTTGTGTTTTCTGGTATTCCAGAAACTGCCGGAGAGGACGTGGAGGCAACGGTGAAAAGCTTCATTAAAATCCACCTGAAGCTGCCGGAGGACACCGTAAAGAACATCAACTTCGATAGAGTACATCGCTTGGGGGGCGTGCGGTCGCGGACCGGGAGACCACGGCCTATTGTGGCCAAATTCGGTCAATTCAAACAGAAGGAACAGGTGAAGAGTCGCGGCAGAGAGCTGAAAGGAACGGACTTCAGCGTGAACGACCAGTTCCCCAAAGAGATCCTGGAACGACGCAAGGTCCTGTTCCCAGTTCGACGTAGCTTCATCCAGAAAGGCTCCCGTGCTGTCATCGCCGTGGACCGGCTCTACGTGGACGGACAGCTCTACCGCGACCCCGGCACCACACCGTGGTTATATTAACTGCACTCCAGATAAGAACCCGCTACACTCTTCTCTTATTCATTCACACTCTCTCCTTTAACATGAGTTTAAGCTAGTAATATCAATATGATGTCATAGCAGATATAACACCGTCACCCTCCGTCATTGCTTTAATTGGAATGTTTCCGTTTCGTTTCTTTTTTTTGTTGTTGCTCACAGTTCATGTGGTTTCTTTCTTTCTCTTGTCTTTCACTGCTTCCCCACTCACCTACAAACAACACCCTCTATTTCTCCATATTTTCACAACACGATCACGCAAACACATCAGCTCAACGGCAGCACATTCACAACAGCCTCACAGCACGCACAGACTTGCAGGACACATAAGCAAGCCACGCTTGTTCATATTAGTGAATATTCACACACATAGTCAGACTTATGGAGCCTCTCACCACACTTCTTTTTCTCTTTCTATTTACAAACAAGGGATGTTTCCACATTCTCTCCACCTGTCTAAACGAAACACCCAGCATACATCATTAGACATACACACACAATTATGGGCATGCTGAGGTTTGTCACATGGAATGTAAATGGAGCTGGCACCAGAGGAAAGAGGTTAAAGATATTTAACCAGCTTAAAAAACTACAGGCAGATGTTGTTTTATTACAAGAAACTCATAAACCTGTCACAGGTTTAAACGAACTTAAAACACCTGAGTTTCCTAACGTGTTTGCAGCCTGTTATAATTCTAGACAACGGGGAGTAGCAATTTTAATACATAAAAATGTTAATTTTACAGTACTCGATACAGTTATAGATCCAGAGGGTAGATTTCTAATTATTAAACTATCAATATTGAACAAAAAACTATGTATTGTAAGTATATACGGTCCAAATGTTGATGAACCCTCATTCTTCCACGGATTTTTTAGTGCACTCTCTGAACACCTTGATTGCACACTCATTCTTGGCGGTGACCTCAACCTTGGACTAAATGAAGAAATGGATAGGCTCAACACAACAGGAACTCAGCGCAATTGGCAGTCCACAAATATAATCAAACAGTATATGAGCGACTTTGGTCTTTGCGATGCATGGCGCTCTCTTCACCCCACCAGTAAGGAATATACTTTTTTCTCGCATGTTCATCACTCTTACTCTCGTCTGGATTATTTTTTGGTCAGCAGCTCACTGCTGTGTGACATTTCAGACACTGAGATTCATCCTATAGCTGTCAGCGATCATGCTCCTGTATCTTTAACACTAATGCACAAGAATAATACTACGCCAAGTAAAAACTGGAGATTTAATATATCACTACTTAAAGATGAAGACTTTATTAAATACTTTAAAAAGGAATGGACTTCATATTTAGACTTTAATGACACTCCCGGAATATCTGCTTCTGTTCTATGGGAAGCAGGGAAAGCTGTGATGAGAGGTAAAATAATTTCTTTCTCATCACACAAAAAGAAAGAAGAAAACAAAAATATTCAGGAATTAGAAAAAAACATCAAATCACTAGAAGAAGCCTACGCGTCCCACCAAGATCAGGAAACATTGAACAAAATATGCAAAACAAAACTAGAATTAAATGAAATTATTAATAAAAAAACACAATTCCTTATACAAAGACTTCGCTTGCAGAATTTTGAACACAGTAACAAATCAGGTCGATTTCTAGCTAACCAGCTAAAAATAAATAAATAAAAAATAACTATATGTGCTGCTAAAGATTTATCGGGGAACACAATATATGATCCTGGAAGAATAAACAACATTTTTAGGGATTTCTATGAAACTTTATACTCACCACAAATAAACCCATCTAAAAATGAAATTGATCTGTTTCTTGACAACGTAACTCTTCCAAAATTACTAGACAGTCAAGCAATGGAACTGGATTCGCCACTGACGCCAAGTGAACTCCAGGAAGCCCTGATAAGTATGCCCAATAATAAGGCTCCAGGTCCAGACGGCTTCCCTGCAGAATTCTACAAAGAATTCTGGACAATTCTGGCACCAGTATTCCACAAAATGTTGCAGGAAATCGAGGAAAATGGCAGACTACCACCAAATATGAATTCTGCCAACATTAGTCTCCTGCTAAAACCAGGCAAAGACCCTTTATTTCCCTCAAGCTATCGTCCAATTTCTCTTTTAAATGTAGACCTTAAAATAATCTGCAAAGCTCTCTCAAAGAGATTAGAGAAAATGACCCCCCTCTTAATTCATCCTGACCAAACTGGTTTCATAAAAGGTCGGCACTCCTCAACAAACACTCGTAGATTACTTAATTTAATAGACTACTCATACGATAAAAACATCGAAACCATAATATTATCTCTAGATGCAGAAGAAGGATTTGACAGCGTTAACTGGAAATTTTTATTCGCAACTTTACACAAATTTGGTTTTGGAAACTCTTTCATAAACTGGATAAGAATATTATACAATTCCCCAACGGCTCGTATCAGAACAAATGACCAGACATCCTCCAGCTTCTGTCTCCTGAGGGGCACCAGACAGGGATGCCCACTCTCCCCTTCACTTTTTGCAATTTTTATCGAACCTCTAGCAGCAGCATTTAGACAGGCTACAACAATTAAGGGCATAAAATGTAAGAATATAGAACATAAAATCAGTCTCTATGCGGATGATGTGTTGCTTTTTCTGCAAAACACACAAACCAACCTCTCTGAGGTAATTACTTTAATAAACTGGTTTTCAAGAGTTTCAGATTATTCAATTAACTGGCCAAAATCTACAGTTCTCCCCATTAACTGCTCCTTCCATAATTCTTCCTCTGCCCCACTGCAATCCGGAAATATTAAATATTTAGGTATTAATGTCTCTCCTAAGCTTTCAGACTTAACTAAATTAAACCACATCCCACTTCTAAAGAAAGTAGAAGGCGATCTGACTAGATGGAAATCTTTACCCATATCACTCATGGGAAGGGTCGCCACTATAAAAATGATGATCTTGCCAAAAATAAATTACTTATTTTTGATGATCCCTAACAAACCATCACAAGATTGGTTCAGATCTCTGGATTCATATATTTCCAAATTCCTTTGGAAAGATAAACCCCCGCGTATTAGCTTAAAAACGCTACAAAGAACCAAGGATAGAGGAGGATTAGATCTGCCTAATTTTCACCAATACTTCTTAGCCAACAGGTTTCAGTTCATCTCAGAATGGTTAAAACATACCTTCTTAGTTGAGCCCTGGCTAGATGTTGAACAGGCACTATGCAAGGATCTAGAGATTTCAGACCTACCATTTATTAGCTCAAACATCAAAAGACATGAATGCTTTAAAAGTATCAACATCAGCTTTTCTCTGACAGCATGGTGGGAGTTTCTAAAAATAACGGAGTCTTCATTAATCCCATGCAAACGTACACCTATCTGGAATAACCCTGACATATTACAAAACAATAATATAATTAATTTCCCAGAATGGAGTTGTAAAGGAATTAAATATTTAGAACATATATTAGAGGGAACAGAATTTATTCCATTTGACAGACTAGTTGCACAATATGGGATCAACAAGACAAGATTTTTAGAATATCAACAAATTAAATCCATAGTAAAAAAGAAATTTAACCTCAGTCAAGTTGAATTACAAACACCACTAAGTGCGGCACATTTTCTTACTCTTAAATCCCCCAAATTATTATCTAAAATATACAGAACACTTTCTAAATTAGATGAATCAATATCCCTTCCTATTGCAAAGTGGGAAGCAGATTTATCAGTCAGTTTAGACCAAAACTTCTGGTCTCAGATTTGCTTAAAAACCTTTAAATTAATTAACCTTCCTGCCTTCTTGGGACCTTTTTGTGCCACTGCTATGTGTTAAATGGCTGCCATTTCCACTGTGTTCAGTGGAATATAACCAAACTTGCCACAGGATAGTTTTTACCTGTCAATGTTAATATTCCAGTGTGAATTCCTTAAATCAGCCTAAAATGGCTGAGCAGCAGAAATCCCCACACCCATCACCCTGGGGACCATTTTCTGCCCATTGACTTCCATTATAAACGCTATTTTTCAACCCCAAACTATCATCATATGATTTTATTTTTTCTTCTTTTCTTGGATGTCAATGAAGACTCAGGGCCTTGAAGTTTTAATTTTTAAATTGCAAAAAAAATGCAAAAAAAATAATGGCAGGTCAAAATGTATGTTGGTGCCAATCTTTGGTCCATCTAAAGGCCTACTTATAATGACAATCACATATTACTTCAACTGGTTTTTTGTGGAAATATTTAGTTTCGTTTTTTGGTTTTTGGGGCTTATAACACAGGGCGCTCATGTAATAACACTGGGATTTGAAGGGTTAAAACAACGAAAATATAATTAAAACTTTACATGAATATTTCAGGGAGAAGTAGTTTTACAAGGTTGGCTAATTTAAAGTGGAATAAAATATGGATATATGGTCTTTTTATGGCGTGGCTGAGAATGGTCCCTAGGGTGATGGGTGTGAGTTTTTTAAAGGATGGCAGGAGGGTTAAAAATCCCAGTCTGCAATTAATACAATACAAAATACTACATAGAGTGCACTATACAGGTCATCGGATGTTCAAGATGGGCTTTACATCTTCCAACAACTGCTCACACTGTCAAGGCAATACACCAGACAATTACATCCACGCTCTTTGGTTCTGTCCACCAGTGCAAAAGTTTTGGCGCGAGATATGTGAAGACTTATCAAAGTGTCTGAAATGTAACATTCCAACCTCCCCCTTAGTGTGTTTACTGGGCAGCTTAGATAATGTCACTTCAGAAAAGAATATAGCCCATATGGTTTTCACTGCCCTATGCATAGCCAAGAAAACAGTCCTCATGAACTGGAAAAATAAAAACAATCTTAATTCTAACCAATATAGAAATTATCTATTAGATTACATTAGTCTTGATACAGCCTCTGCCACCACATCAGATCAATTGCTCTGGACTCCTTTTATCAGCTCCATCACCTAGTGGGGGTGGGGGGTCATAGTTTGGTCCCGCCTTCACTGTTGTGATTGGTGTGGGGGTAGGGACAGGCTTAGGGCGTCGGGGGGTTCCCCGGAGGCATCTTCCTTGGGGGGCTCAACCCGGGGTAGCGGTCATGTCCGGTTAGGGGCTCTGTTGGCTGTTTCCTCGCGGCTGCGTGCAGCGGGGCTAGGGGAGGGTCTGTGCTGACGGACGTGGGTTACTGACCTGGTAGCCTGGCTGCCCCTGGGTGGGTCCGGGATGGGCGTGAGGTTCTGGGGGCGCTCCGTCTCTGGGCTGGGACCCGGACCGGGCCTCGGGGGCTTGGGTCCTGGTTGGTGTGTTGCCGGGGTTGTGGGCGGGTGGGTGCATGGGGGCCCAGCCCTGGAGCGGGGTGCCGCCGGTGCATCGAGCCACCTGGGGGGCTCTTCAACTGGTGGGGGAGATTGTCACATCTTGCAAGAGCTTTCCTCTCTTCAGGAGCTCCCTCTGCAGGAGGGGGAGATACAGGAGAGGTGGAGGAAGATCTCAGCCTGGGCGTTTACTGTCTTATGTAGTCTGGAAGATGAGTGGATGGTGGGGTGGGTGCAGTTTTCTCTGTGGTGGGGTTGGGTGGACTGTCCTGGGCTCTGTGGGGCCGGGGGGCGCTGCTGCACTGGGCCCCGGTCTGGATGGGCCTGGGCCCCCTTTCCCTGGCGGGTCGCGGAGTGTGGGAGTGCCTACTGGGGTCAGCGGGGGAGCTGGCCCCAGGGAGGGGTTACCTGCCCCTCCCTTCCTTCCCTCCCCATCTCCAGCTGCCTCCCTCTTCCCGCTCCACCACAACCACCCACACATGCAGGGCCTTGGAGTAGGGGTATGTCACCAGGGTGCAGAGGAGGCTACCCCCCCCCCCCCCCCTCTGTCCCCTTCTGGCTGCCTCTGTCTTATCCCACAACTTAGACATTCACATTATTCACACTCTCATTACACATACATATAGGATCTTGGGGGTGGGCACAATCACGGAGTCCAAAGTACCATCAGGGTGTACACCTCACCCCTGGCGTCGTTGCCCACCTCTCAATTTTAAATACACTTAGACATTGAGGGCTATCAGGAGGGACCATGCGCTTACTTGCTGCTCCTTGGCAGGTAGCTCCATGCCCTCCTGGGTTTTAATTGCACCTTAGAACACACATGCAACAACACTACAATGAGCGGGTGGAGGGAGGTTTGGAGTCTTCTCCCACCCCCATTCTCTGCGGCCTGCTGGAGCGGGAGGGCTAGGTGGAGTTGGCCGTCCGACTGCGGTCTGGAGTGTGGGGCCTCCCTGCTGCTACGGAGTCGGGGTGGTCTGCCTCTCCCCACTGCAGGGAAAAGGGTAACACCACCTGGGTCTGGGTGCAGTTCCCCCCTCCAGGGGCAAGGGTACCTAGACCCGGTTTGTAGAGTACGCTTGGGGAGTGTGATCGTGTGTACAGCGTCTCTTTATGTCTGTCTCCACGTTGGTTGAATGTGGAGTGAGTGCATATGAGAGCATGAGGGGGGGAATGGATGTTTGTGTCTGTGTGTGCCTGTATGTCTGTGTCTATATGTCAGGCTGGGTATCAGATGCCACCTCTCTGGGGACACCTCAGGCCCTCCAAGGTTTGGAGGCCTATCTCCACCTACCACCACTTCCCCTGCCGGTGGCGGACTCCCTCAGGTGTCGGTGCGTTGGTGGTTCTTTGTGTCTGGGGGTGGGCGTCCAGGTACACACCGGCTCACTCCTTGGCGGCCGCTTATCGGGGCCTGGAGCCTGGGGCTCGCTCGGGCCACTTCGGGGGTGGGGTGCCCCCGGCCTCTCGGCCTGGGGCTCGGTCACTCAGGCACAGCTGGCGGCCGGCGGAGCTCACGGGCGCGTCACTGCAACTCCCCCTGGCTTCTGCTCCGCGGCTGCTGAGTGAGCCCTCATCTGGGACTCTCCTCAGCTCTTACTGGAACAGTGGCGCGGCTGCCCCTCTGTTGGTCTTCCATGGTTTCTTGTGTTCTGGGGGCCTCTGGATGTCTGGAGTTTTGATCTCCTCCATACCTGCTTCACACCCTGGAGGACGGGGCTGTGGCCCCCCCACACTCCCTAGCAGATCGTTACATGGAGAAACCTTTGGAATACAAGCGCGCTGATCCACACAGGTATGCACACGGGTGTTCACTGCTCGTAGACCCAAATTACACCTTTCTTGGCTGCTACTTCGAAGCACATCTGTCCTGCGTGCTGCACAACAACATTGAATATTTAGTATTTACTGCTGTTTACACTTAGCTAGATTAATGCGATGGTGTTGTGTTTAGTATGTTGCTTTGTTTTTTTTGCTTGTTTTCTATTCTTCTCTCAACAGGTGATCCAGGAGATTTTTATTTTTTTTTCTCCCCCCCTTTCTCACTGTCCCTCTCCCCTTCTGTTTTTCCTTTCCTTCCTCTTTCTTTCTCCCTTTCCTATCTCTCACTCATGTCTGTCCCGTCTGTAACATCTGAAAATAAAATATAATAAATAATAAAAACAAAGATCGACCAAATGGACCAATACGGCAATGCCACGATGATCCATTTGGCAAAGTAAATCCATTGGGTATCCTTGTTGGTCTTCAGACAACAATTCTGATGGCTAAAGAACCAAATGGGACAGGCGGGGAAAAAAAAAAAAAAAAAAAAAAAAAAAAAAAGAACATAATCCACCCACTGTTATCATCTTCAATGCCCTGTACCAACACAGAGCAGAGCAGCTATCTGAACGTTACTCCAACAGAGGTCGATTATCTTGTTAATAATTTCACCTCCTCACTACGTACGACTCTGGATACTGTAGCTCCTGTGAAAACTAAGGTCTCTAATCAGAAGTACCTGACTCCGTGGTATAATTCTCAAACACGTAGCCTAAAGCAGATGACTCGTAATCTGGAGAGGAAATGGCGTGTCACAAATCTAGAGGATCATCATTTAGCCTGAAGAAATAGTTTTCTGCTTTATAAGAAAGCCCTCCGCAAAGCCAGAACATCTTACTATTCATCACTGATTGAAGTAAATAAGAACAACCCCAGGTTTCTCTTCAGCTCTGTAGCCAGGCTGACAAACAGTCAGAGCTCTGTTGAGCCAACAATCCCTTTAACATTAACTAGTAATGACTTCATGAACTTCTTCACAAATAAAATTTTAATCATTAGAGAAAAAATTACCAGTAATCATCCCACAGATGTAATATTATCTACAGCTACTCTTAGTACCATTGATGTTAAGTTAGACTCTTTTTCTCCAATTGATCTTTCTGAGTTAACTTCAATAATTACTTCCTCCAAACCATCAACGTGTCTTTTAGACCCCATTCCTACAAAACTGCTCAAAGAAGTCCTGCCATTAATTAATTCTTCGATCTTAAATATGATCAACCTATCTCTAATAATCGGCTATGTACCACAGGCCTTCAAGCTGGCTGTAGTTAAACCTTTACTCAAAAAGCATCTCTAGACCCAGCAGTCTTAGCTAATTATAGGCCAATCTCCAACCTTCCTTTATATCAAACATCCTTGAAAGAGTAGTTGTCAAACAGCTAACAGATCATCTGCAGAGGCTTGTTTGAAGAGTTTCAGTCAGGTTTCAGAGCTCATCACAGCACAGAAACAGCTTTAGTGAAGGTTACAAATGATCTTCTTATGGCCTCTGACAGTGGACTCATCTCTGTGCTTGTCCTGCTAGACCTCAGTGCAGCGTTCGATACTGTCGACCATAATATCCTATTAGAGCGATTAGAACATGCTGTAGGTATTACAGGTACTGCACTGCAGTGGTTTGTATCATATCTATCTAATAGACTCCAGTTTGTGCATGTAAATGGAGAGTCCTCTTCACACACTGAGGTTAATTATGGAGTTCCACAGGGTTCAGTGCTAGGACCAATTCTGTTTACATTATACATGCTTCCCTTAGGCAGCATCATTAGAAGACATAGCATACATTTACACTGCTATGCAGATGACACCCAGCTCTATCTGTCCATGAAGCCAGATAACACACACCAATGAGTTAAACTGCAGGAATGTCTTAAAGACATAAAGACCTGGATGGCCGCTAACTTTCTGCTTCTTAATTCAGATCAAACTGAGGTTATTGTACTCGGCCCTGAAAGTCTTAGAAATATGGTATCTAACCAGATTCTTACTCTGGATGGCATTACCTTGGCCTCCAGTAACACTGTGAGGAACCTTGGAGTCATTTTTGACCAGGACATGTCCTTCAACGCACATATTAAACAAATATGTAAGACTGCGTTCTTCCATTTGCGCAACATCTCTAAAGTTAGAAACATCCTGTCTCAGAGTGACGCTGAAAAACTAGTTCATGCATTTATTACTTCCAGGCTGGACGACTGTGATTCATTATTATCAGGAAGTCCAAAAAACTCCCTGAAAAGCATTCAGCTGATCCAAAATGCTGCAGCAAGAGTGCTGACAGGGACTAGAAAGAGAGAGCAGATTTCTCCTGTTTTGGCTTCCTGTTAAATCCAGAATTCAAAATCCTGCTCCTCACATACAAGGTCTTAAATAATCAGGCCCCATCTTATCTTAATGACCTTGTAAATGGTAAATGGCCTGTATTTGTATAGCGTTTTTACTAGTCCCCTCTAGGGACCCCAAAGCACTTTACACACCCAGTCATCCACCCATTCACACACACACTCACACACTGGTGGAGGCAGCTACAGTTGTAGCCACAGCTGCCCTGGGGCAGACTGACAGAAGCGAGGCTGCCATATCGCGCCATCGGCCCCTCTGGCCAACACCAGTAGGCGGTAGGTGAAGTGTCTTGCCCAAGGACACAATGACCGAGACTGTCCGAGCCGGGGCTCGAACCAGCAACCTTCCGATTACAAGACGAACTCCCAACTCTTGAGCCATGATCGCCCCATGTAGTACCATATCACCCTATTAGAGCACTTCGCTCTCGCTCTGCAGGCCTACTTGTTGTTCCTAGAGTATTTAAAAGTAGAATGGGAGGCAGAGCCTTCAGTTTTCAGGCCCCTCTTCTGTGGAACCAGCTTCCAGTTTGGATTCAGGAGACAGACACTATCTCTACTTTCAAGATTAGGCTTCAAACTTTCCTTTTTGCTAAAGCATATAGTTAGGGCTGGACCAGGTGACCCTGAATCCTCCCTTAGTTATGCTGCAATAGACGTAGGCTTCCCATGATGCATTGAGTTTTTCCTTTCCAGTCACCTTTCTCACTCACTATGTGTTAACAGACCTCTCTGCATTGAATCATACTTGTTATTAACCTCTGTCTCTCTTCCACAGCATGTCTTTATCCTGTCTTCCTTCTCTCACCCCAACCAGTCGCTGCAGATGGCCCCGCCCCTCCCTGAGCCTGGTTCTGCCGGAGGTTTCTTCCTGTTAAAAGGGAGTTTTTCCTTCCCAAGTGCTTGCTCATAGGAGTCATATGATTGTTGGGTTTTTCTCTGTATCTATTACTGTACGATCTACTGTGCAATATAAAGCGCCTTGAGGCGACTTTTGTTGTAATTTGGCGCTGTATAAATAAAATTGAATTGAAGACAGGTAAGTGGCCTGTATATTCTTTTGGATTTCTCATGATAGGTAAGTTATCTGTTCCATTTCTAGAATGTTTTGCTTGCTGGTTTGACTATGTCCACACTGACATTTCTTACCTTCAAAGGTAAACCAAATGTTTGGTTGTTGTAAAACTTCAAAGTCAGTGTTGCATTGGTCCTTTCTTGGGAGCAGGGGGTGGGGGAGTCATCTTTTTTCTGTCGTGCTTTGGTTTCCCTTAGGTTGGGCGTAACACTGATGATAATAATAAGTGGATGAGAAAGGATGGATGGTTTTGAGATTATTGCTTTGATTCCATGTGTTTTGGCTCATTCTTCCTTGGACCATCTTGTATCTTATTGTCAAATCTTTGTCTCTGTTTAGTGATTCTTTGTTTGTTGTTAGTCATTTGTCTCCAGTATCATAGTGTAGTGTAGGGCTGCCACGATTTGTCGACTAGTCACGATTACGTCGACTATCAAAATCGTCGACGACTGATTTAATAGTCGACGTGTCGTTTGAAGCTTTGTAAGATCGCAAAAGACGCAGGAATAATAGCAGGATTTAAGAGTGTAATAACGGACTGAAACAGAAGATGGCAGCACTGCATGTACAAGGATGCCAGCTGCCGTTAAACCCCGAAGAAGAAGAAGAAGCAGCTGTGTCCCAGAATTCATAGCGCGGCCCAGCTTAGTTTCCAACAATGGCGGTAGCTAGTTAGTTTTAATGTTACTCTTATTATTCTTTCTGGGTCACAAAATAAACGTTTAACATATTTTCAGGCGAGAATGTAGCTGTGTAAACCTCAAATATCGGCTCAGTTTATCAGGACACCACATATTTTCAAAAGCGCTCCGACGTTTTCGGAGACGTCTGTTACCCACTAGCTCGATAGCTAGCCGGGGGCTAGGTCACTAGCGCCGTGAGAACACCGGACTCCCGGCAAATTGTTTTCAAACCCACCGCCGTCTTTCGCGACTCAGGTTAAATATATATGAGTCACTTAGATAAATTAAAAATGTTATTGTTTGGCTTTTTTTTTTTTTTTTGTATTTTATTTGTTCCTGAGTAAATCGGTTTGGCTGAGATTAAAGTTATAGTTTTTACACAGCTGAATAAACGTCAAGCAGACAGCTGATTATCAGAAGTGTGAGATGCTGGAGAATATACTCCGGTGTCCTGTTATATTTTAGATAGCAAGGAGTTTATTAAACTTTACCGAAACAATCTGCAAATTTCATTAAAATTGAATAAACTATCATCTTGTCTTTATTTTTAGTTAGCACCTTAAAAGCTTAAAGCTGTAAGCTAATGATAGTTATATAAGAGCAGATGCTGCTGGTGCAATAAGCTGTAGTTTTACGTCCAGTGGATGATGATCTGATTAGTCGACTAATCGCATAAATAATCGGTGACTAGTCGACTATCAAAATAATCGTTTGTGGCAGCCCTAGTGTAGTGATTAACATATTTCTTGGCAAGTGCAAGGTCAGTGGTTAGATCCCTGCTGCAGACAAAAATCTCCTTTGGGGTTGCATCAAGAATGAATCTGGTTTACAACTTCAGATTACACATGCTGTGGTGAGCCCTTGTGATAAGGGTAAGCTGAAAGTAGCTTTTTCATTTATATCTTGTCTAAAATGTAACTTCCATCATTGCCTAGTCAGTTTCAGTTATGTCTTGTTACCCTGGTCTTTCTACTTCCCTTGATTACCACATACGCACACACGAGGCCTGTACCTATGTACAGGTGTGTGCTTATAGCGTCTGTTTCTGTTTGTCTCTTGTCCACGTGTCTGTTTATCCACCCTGTGTGTTTTTATTTTGTTGCTATGATCAGCTGATTTCGGTTTGTATGTCAGAGGAGGAAAGTAGAGATGCAGTTTACCGCGTGGATATGGACATTACTTTTGTTTTTCATACAAAAAAGGATGAGACGCCGATGGTAAAGTGGATACTGCTACAGGACAGAAACAGCTGCATTATACTGCTAACACAACTTCAGCTCTTCGCAAGTACAGCATGCTAACGCTAAGCTAGCCAAGGACCCAGAGTGACGTTTAAGCTGAGTAAATGCTGACCCCAGACCAGCACCGTGATAAAGTGAGCCATCATTTGCGGTAACAAACAGGTAACAAAATGATGAGCAGTCAGGTGGCAGCCTCCATTTCTACCTGTTCATGTTTATAAAGTAGAATCACTGTGGTGGTCGCTTTAAAGTCTCTTTGTGCTGGTTCTCATCTTTGCTCTGTGCTGTTGGCTGCTAACAGAGAAGATCACATGTGTCCACATTGTGGTAGTGTGTGGGGCTGTAGCCTCTAGGTTTATATTGTTAAATGGTAATTATGAAACCCTGTGTTTCAGATCGTCTTACAGAGTAACATGGAAGAAGCATAACGAGTAGTATAGCCAATGTCTTTCTCCTCTTTTTACTTTAGTTGTTTTGAGTAATGACCCCAACACTGATCACAACAAATGAGGGAAGTACTTCCAACATTCACAAACATTTGACCGCTTGAGATATAATATATTTGCATGAATGTAGGCTTAAAACTTTCCTTTTGGTGAAGGATACAGTTAGGGCTGGATCAGGGGACACTGAATCATCTCTTATTTATGCTCTGATCGACTTGGGCTGCTGTCATGGTCCTGGGCCAGTATTCTTAGTTTCTTGTATTTTTGTATTTCGTTTCTTATTTAGGCCATGTTTCCTGAGTTGTCCTGTTGTGTTGTTCCCTAAGTGTAGCTGCCCACTTGGAATTACCACTCGTGACGCAGAGAGCTTCGACTGATGCAACTTTATTCTCTCCTCTTTAAACCACCGACAATATGGCACCGTGAAAACTATAAAGATGCACAAACAAATACCATTAAACATTCAAGTAGAAAGTGCAGAAATGTTCGCATTTTACTATAGAAAATTATTTTGATTAACCCAAATAGTGATATTGACATAAATCAATAGTTTTTAAACTATTTATGTTACAGCATTTAATAAAATGAATTAACAACAACCTTTCTGTGTCTTAAATACATAAACAATCGTTTGCAATCATTAACCAACCTCTTTCTGCTTCCAAGGGTGCTAATCATGCTGAATCAGCTAGCCAACCTCCTCCATGCGCATCTCTTAGCCAGTCTTTCCACACCACAAACAAATGACATGCATACACAATAAAAAACGAATTCAACCACATTGAGTAAACTTTCAAAGTTATAGCATGTGACAGATAAATAAAACACATAGTTTTGCATGAGTACCCTCAAAAACAAACGCTTTTACTCACTCTGAAGCAACGTGTTTGCGTCGCCTCACCGAGAACAGAACAGGAAGTCTGACACAATAAAAGAGGAAGTGCTAAGGTACTCTTCAAAATAAAAGTGCAAAGTAAAGTGGCTTTGCCGGCATTTACACTCCCACCAAATCCTGATACAATGAACGAACAAATTCACAAAGCAAGTGAATTGTACAGGATTTCTTATACTAATAAATGACTGAATTGAACTATCAGAGTTATACAGGTAAGTATACTTAATGGATTAAGGTAGTGTATAAACATAACTAGTATTGCCTTAACATATTTTGTTTTATTTAATTCTCAAGGAGTAGTACTAGTTTTTGGATTGGTCTCTCAATTACTGAAGGTTTAGAAGGGGCATCTTGCTTTCTTTGAGGCTTTCTCTCCCCAACTCGTACTTTGACTCGACGGACTAAGCCATCATGGTCTTGAAAGATCTCCACAACTCGACCTAGCTCCCAATGGTTTCGTGGGAGGTTGTCGTCCTTGATAACAACGATATCATTGACCTTGAGGTTACGCCGAGGTAAGTGCCATTTTTGCCTTGTTGATATGTTGAGCAGATACTCTCTTTTCCAGCGGCCCCAGAACTGTTCAATAAGATATTGGACTCTTCTCCATCTTTTTGTAGCATACACATCTTCCTTCACGAACACTCCGGGGGGTGGAAGAGCAACCTTTGTTTTCATCATGATGAGATGATTCGGCGTTAAAGGTTCCAGTGCATGAGGATCGTTGATTCCATCAACTGATAATGGGCGACTGTTGACAATAGCCATGGCTTCATATAGCAGCGTTCTGAGGGAGGCATCATCAAGCCGACCTGGGCACTGTGCGAAGGTAGCATTCAGCAGATTCCTAACCGTTCTTATTTGCCTTTCCCAGACACCTCCTGCATGGCTGGCAGAAGGGGCGTTGAAGACAAATTCGCACTGTTTTTCAGATAAGAAGGTCTCCAATTGTTTGGCGTCGCATTGCTTAAGTGCTTCCTTGAATTCGTTCCTAGCACCAACAAAGTTGGAACCTTGGTTGCAGTGTAATTGTTGGACAGCTCCTCTAAGACTGATGAAGCATCTCAATGCATTGATGAAAGAGTCTGTTGACAAATCTTCAAGCATCTCAATATGGACAGCTCTTGAATACAGACACGTGAAAATCAGACCATATCTTTTGTGTTCTTTGCGTGCTGTCTTCACAATGAACGGGCCAAAGCAGTCCATGCCGCTAAATGTGAAGGGTGCTGAGGCTTCAAGACGTTCTTTAGGGAGTTCAGCCATTCGCTGGCTCTCTGTAGGTCGTCGAAGTTTCCTGCAAAGCACATAGGTGTGTATCATTTTGGCCACCAGTTTGCTCCCACCAATGACCCAGAATCCATTTGCTCTAAGCTCCATTTGTGTCTGGCTTCGACCTTGATGGCATGTCTTAGCATGGTAGTGGGACACAATGAGCTTGGTTATATGACTGTTGCTTGGTAAGATGAGTGGGTGCTTCACTTTGTGGCAAAGAGACGACCACTTTAATCTCCCACCAACACGCAAGAGTCCATCAGACCAGATGGGGTCAAGACTGAAGAGAGAGCTTGAGTTTGGAAGGTCCCTTTTGGGTTGAAGCGTTTTTATCTCATGAGGGAAGGCGTGCTGCTGTACGATCTTTATCACTGCTTCAGCAGCCTTCTCACGCTCCTCGATCGTTGCATGTTCAGTATGCCTTTGTTGAGACCTCAGTCTTTTGATTCTTGCAACCACCTTTATGAGTTTCGTCCAAGATGAAAACTGATTCAGGCGATCGAGAATATCATTGAAGGTACTGACGTCAGTTGCGAGCACCTGAATTGTCTTGACTTCGGGATCACCAACAAGTAACTCAGCTGGAGTGCTGGGTGTTAGACGTAACTCACGTTCCCAGAGAAACTTTGGTCCTTGCAGCCAGTTTGTAGAGTGGATGTCTGAAACATGAAGCCCTCTGGATGCATGATCTGCTGGGTTTTCTGAGGTGTCCACATAATACCATTGATTGGAATTGCTGTTGTCTCTAATGAGTTGAACACGGTTTGCAACAAATATGTGGAACCTGCGAGCGTCATTGTTGATGTAACCAAGTACCACTTGGGAATCGGTCCAGAAGAATTCATCATCAATTTTCATGTCAAGCTCAGCCTTTAACAGGACGCTTACTTTTGCAGAAACCACCGCCGCTGCGAGTTCAAGCCTCGGGATACTTGTGACCTTTGAGGGTGCCACCCTTGCTTTTCCCATCACAAGGCTGCAGTGAACCTCATCCTTGTCATTTTTATATCTCAGGTAAGAACATGCACCATATCCTACGCAGCTGGCGTCCGAAAAATGGTGTAGCTCTACTCTGACAATGTTTTGGAAGTCGTGTGGGTGGTAACATCTTGGAATTGAGACCTCATTCAACTTGGAAAGACCATTTATCCATTTCTCCCATCATGGCTTCACATCTTCTGGGAGTGGGTCGTCCCATCCAATGCCTCTGTGACAAAGCTCTTGTAGGATATGTTTTCCACTTAGGATGAATGGAGCGATAAATCCAAGTGGATCGTAGAGTGAGGCAATGACAGACAAACAACCACGGCGGGTTGAAGACTGATCTTTCAGGCTGATGTTGAAGCTGAAGGTGTCTTCCTTTATCGACCACTGAATGCCAAGAGCACGTTCTGAAGGGGATGGGTCAAACCCATGAGGTTCAATGGTTGCTGCTCTTTCAGAAGGGTCTAAGTTGGAGAGAGCAGCTTCTTCATTTGAGTTGAATTTGTGAAGGCGCAGGCCTCCTTTTCTGCACAACTCTTGTGACTGAATGATCAGTTCTTTGGCTTCCTCAACTGATGAAACGCTGGCTAATCCATCATCAACGTAGAAGTTTTTCTCCACAAAGGCTGATGCTAGAGGATAGTCGGTTTGATGTTGTCGTGCAAGATGCTTTAAACCGAAATTGGCGCATCCTGGAGATGATGCAGCTCCAAACAGATGAACTGCCATTCTGTACTCCTGAGGTTCTTTCTCCAAATCACCTTCTTTCCACCAGAGGAATTTCAAATAGTTTCTGGATTCAGGGGTGACAGCGAATTGATAGAACATTCTTTCAATGTCACAGATTACGGCCACGGCTTCTTTCCGAAATCTGCAAAGCACTCCAACCAGAGGGTTGATAAGATCAGGTCCAGTTAATAGGGTATCATTCAGAGAGACACCATGGGATTTGGCCGAACAATCAAAAACAACTCTTAGTTTGTCCGGCTTCCTGGGGTGATAGATTCCATGATGTGGCAGGTACCACTCGGTCTGCCCCTGAGATGCTATAGGAGCAGGCTCTGCATCACCCCCGTTGATGGTTTCTTCCATGAATGTTCGGTACTGATCGTAGTATTGTTTGTTGGCCTTTAGTTTTTTCTTGAGACACTGTAGACGTACCGTGGCTAACCTCTTGTTGTTTGGCAGGTTGGGTGGGCTGTTCCCTTTGAAAGGGAGAGGCATTTCGTAATGTCCGTCTTTCCTTTGTGTGATGTGATTACTGAGGAACTGTATGAAATGGACATCTTCTTGGGACACATATTTGTTCTCATAGGTTCTCTCAGCAAAATCTGATTCCAGGGCTTTTAGAACATCTGTCGCTGATGGAACAGGCAACTCTTTTACTGTGAGCCGATGCACAAAGCTCTGGTTTCCTTGTCTGTCTAGGTGGGGATTTGATGAGCCAATTATACTCCATCCTAGTTCTGACCTTTGTGCGAAGGGTTCATGCTTGTCACCTATGATGACTTCAAGAGGAGCCAGCGCAGATGGACAGTCATATCCAATCAGGAGCCCTACATCACAATCTTGGAGAGGCGGCAACTTATTTGCCAAGCTTCTGAGATGAGGCCACAGTAATGCTGTTCCCTTCGTTGGGATGTACGACTTATCAACTGGGATAAAGTCGCGGCTATAAGCCTGTTGTAGTTGGATACAACTCTCAGAGTGGAGTCCTCTAACTTGTAAACTATGAACACTCTTACTCGAGATGACTGTGTCAATAGCCGTCATTGTACTGAGTTTCAGTTTTACTGGTTGGACATCCACATTCAGCTTATCAAGTATGTCGTCCAAGACAAATGTTGAGTCACTTTGTGTGTCTAGCAATGCATAGGTGAGTATTTCTCTGTGTGGCTCTTGTACAGAAGACACAAAGACTGGGACAATACTTGAGGTAGCCGAAACGCGTTGTGTTGATGTATGAGACATGACCTTGTGTGTTTCCTGGTTTACAGGTTCTTCTGTGGGAGCGGAACTATTTGTTACTGCTTCTGCAGGGCTTTGCTTCCTGTTTTCGTGCAGGCAGGTTGGATGACGACGTTCACAAATGTTGCACGTGTGTCGTCTTTTGCAATCTTTGGTGATATGACCTTTTCTTAAACATCCAAAGCAGAGCCGGTTTTCATGGATGAATGCCCTTTTATCTTCAACACTCTTAGCTGTAAAGATGGGACACTTTGAGATTCCATGGGTTTCACTTTTACAAACAGAACAAGGTGATTTTGATTTACTAATGTTTGTGTCTTGTTTCTCCTGAGCGGAACTCTTTGGTTGCATGTTTGTGTTGAAGACTTTGGCTCTCTTTGGGATTCGATCATCTACAGGTTTGAAATTCATCAACAGTGGAGAAGCTATCGGGTTGCAAGCTATCCGTGCTTCTCTACTCAGGAAGTCTGTGAAGCATGCAAGATTTGGATAGGTGCCAGATTCGTCAAGTTCATCTACAACAATTCGACTCCACTTGCGCACGATCCATTCTGGCAGTTTTTTGAGCAATTTGTGATTTTCTTCACAATCGTTTAGGATAGCTAGTCCTTTGACGTGTGGGATTGCTTCAGAGCATCCTTTGAGGAAGTCGGCAAACTCTCGTAGCGCTAGTGGGTCATTTGCGCTGATTTTCGGCCATCTCATGAGTTTATCACGAAATGCTTTCTGTATAATGAATGGGTTCCCATATCTGTCCTCTAAGACTTTCCATGCTCCCTTGTATGCATTTTCTGAATCTTGGTAAAAGAAACCTTCTACCGCTTTGCGTGCTTCTCCTGCGAGATAATTTTTCAGATAAAACATCTTCTCGCTTGCTGGAAGGGGGTTTCGGTCAATCAGATTAATGAATGACATTTTCCAATCGGTAAATTGCAAAGGGTCCCCACTGAATGTGGCAGGCTCAGGGACTGGCAAGCGATTCATACTTAATGAGCTAGCGATTGCTTGTGCTAAGCTGACAGACTCCTGGGTCATTGTCATTTCTGGAATTGCTTTGTGGGGTTGGAATGATGCGGCATTTGGATTCAGCTGAGGTTCAATTTGCCTTCTGTAGCAAGCAGAGCTAATTTTACTATCAATTTCCCCGTTGTGGTTCTCAAACCCTTCAAGGCTGTTGTACGCTTTCACGCGAGCTATTGCTATAGCAACTTCTTTGTCTGCTTGTAACTGCTGTAGTTTTGCTCTTTCTTGTTCCAACTGTTGTTGCATTTCCACCTCTTTTAGTTTAATTTCTGACAACATTTTTGCCTCTTTGAGTTTCCATTCACTTTCTAACTTGTGAAGATGTGCTTGCTGTGCTTGAATTTCTTCCATAGCCTTTGATTGCTCCAGCTTGGCAGCAAGCTCTGCTTCTGCATCTACTCTACTGTTGCGGGTACAGGATGAGCCAGAGTGACGGCTCAATTGCTCTGACAACTCTATAGAGCTTGCAGTTTCTGTTATGCTGTTGCCAAAAACAGACCCATATTCGTTCTTGCTTAACACTTCTCTTACTCTTTCTTTCTCAAGATGGTTATTATATTCCTCATGAACGGTCTTTAGACGGTCACTTATGAGGTTACATACTTCCTTTGTTAGCGTAACACAGGCGTCCATTTTGTTGACAATGTCAGGTGTGGTGTTACTGTTACGCAGGATAGGTTCATACTGTGAACTTACAGCGTCGTGCTTTGCTTCAATGTCTTGCTGCAGTTTATTGAGGTCTTCTGCTGAGCAGAGGGATTTTAGTTTTGTTCTAGTTTCCCTTGCTACGAGCTTCCAAGAGTCATAAGTCTTGTTGAATGATTTTTCACGCTTTCTGATATCGTGCTTTTGCATCTCTAGGCCTTTCTCTGTTAATTTTCTCTCACGTGAGCTAGATTTGCATGGTGCGTTCATAGGGTTGCCTGTTTCTTCTTCTGATGAGCTGGATTCGCATGGTGCGCTTGTGGGGTTGTCTGTTTGCTCTTCTGGTAGTGACATTTTGTTTCCGTAGCTGCCTTAAGTTGATTGTAGCTTTGATTGCCTTACTGCCTGACTATACTTTAAAGCTGTAGTTAATCTTTACCACAGAGTAACGCTGTGTCAAACATTTACTGATTATGGACATTCAAAGGTATGTTTAGCGTAAGACAGCAACAACAAATGTTCATAAATTAGCTAATGAGCTTCACCTTTTAAACCTTTTCATAAACAGACATCCTGTGAATTATTATTCCACAAAAAACACATTTCGCTCACCAAGAAACATTAACCAGATTCAGGAATATTATGTGTTGGCAGTCCATGAATTAATTTGGCCTCGTAACATTATTTAAAGAGTTTCTAGTTATGCATTAAGCTTGTGCATGTGTGTAAGCAGTCCCGTGTTTCTTCTTGGTAGTCAATGTCTCTTTTAGTATCTGGAGTCTTGAGCTTTAGTATGCTGTTCTTTCTAACCTTGCGAGTGGAATCAGCTGGCTGGTAACAGGTTGGTAGCTGGATCTCTGATGAAATGGTGTCAGGATCTCTGCAGGGATGGCAGGTCTCTTGCAGTCAAGGAGTTTTCACTGTAGCTGCCCACTTGGAATTACCACTCGTGACGCAGAGAGCTTCGACTGATGCAACTTTATTCTCTCCTCTTTAAACCACCGACAATATGGCACCGTGAAAACTATAAAGATGCACAAACAAATACCATTAAACATTCAAGTAGAAAGTGCAGAAATGTTCGCATTTTACTATAGAAAATTATTTTGATTAACCCAAATAGTGATATTGACATAAATCAATAGTTTTTAAACTATTTATGTTACAGCATTTAATAAAATGAATTAACAACAACCTTTCTGTGTCTTAAATACATAAACAATCGTTTGCAATCATTAACCAACCTCTTTCTGCTTCCAAGGGTGCTAATCATGCTGAATCAGCTAGCCAACCTCCTCCATGCGCATCTCTTAGCCAGTCTTTCCACACCACAAACAAATGACATGCATACACAATAAAAAACGAATTCAACCACATTGAGTAAACTTTCAAAGTTATAGCATGTGACAGATAAATAAAACACATAGTTTTGCATGAGTACCCTCAAAAACAAACGCTTTTACTCACTCTGAAGCAACGTGTTTGCGTCGCCTCACCGAGAACAGAACAGGAAGTCTGACACAATAAAAGAGGAAGTGCTAAGGTACTCTTCAAAATAAAAGTGCAAAGTAAAGTGGCTTTGCCGGCATTTACACTAAGTGTTTTCCCTTCGTGACTCTTACCCCCTGTGTGCCCCTCTGTGTATTTTTGAGCCCTCGTCTCTCTTTGTGTTTATTCCATGTTTCCCCTGACCCAGCGTTTCTAGTTCCTTGTGATGTTTGTAATATGGTACTTGTGTGATTTATTCTATGGCTTCTAGTTTTGATCCCTTGCCCTTCATGTCTCTCTGTGTCCCCTCTGTTCTGTGTAATTGTGTGTCTTTGCATGTTTGAGTTTGTTTTCTGTCACTCTGCATTGTGCATTATTTTCTCATGGTTGGTCTTTTGTTACTCCCTCTAGTCTAGTTTCTTGTGTTCCAAGCTGAGTATTTCCCTCCACGTATTTTGGTTCTTAGAGTCCTCTGCCTTATGGTTTATGTCTCTGTGTTTCTTAGTTGCTGTCTCCACTGTGTCAAGTTTGCGTCTCTGTATGATCCTTCCTGTTTTACTTTGATGGTCCATGTCTTATGTGAATGTGTCCTGCTTTGCTTGTCTCGTCCAGCCTGATTACTCCCAGCTGTGCTCTCCTTCTTTGTCTCATTCCCTCGTTATCCCTCTGTGTATTTAAGCCCTGTGTTTCTCTGAGTCAGCGTCGTGTTGTCCCTCATGCTGTGTGTGCGTCTCCCCGTGTCTTCTGGTATGTGTTACAAATAGCTCTTCCCAGTTTAGTTTTGCATTGCTTTTGTATCACTGTTATCGTTTGTCACCTGTCAGCAATAAAACTGCATTTTGAGTTCAGTTCTGTTTTCCCGTGAGTTTGCGTTTGGGTCCTATTTTCCTGCCTGCCACACACCGTTACATGACAGGCTGCTAGGAGCTTCTTATGATGCACTGAAAATTTCTCACTATGTGTTTAGAAATGTAATCATTAGTTATTATTAATCTCTGGCTCTCTTCAACAGCATGTCATCTATCCTGTCTTCCTCCCCTCATCTCCAACCGGCTGAGGCAGATTGCTGCCCCTACCTGAGCTTGATTATGCCCGAGGTTTCTTCCTGTTAAAAGGAAGTTTTTCTTTCCCACTTTTGCTTGCTCAAAAGCGGTTGCTTGATGGTTGGGGTTTCTCACCTATATTGTAAGGTACCTTACAATATAAAGCAGCTTGACGCAACTGTTGGTGTGATTTTTGCGCTATGTAAATAAAATTGAATCAGAAAATTGAATTGAATTCAAGTGCTCTGGTGACATCAGCAGCTAATATAAAGCATACTGTCATATGAACGTCAGTGGAGTTCGATTGGCACATTTTTTTTGGTGTGGGGGGGTAATCAGAATACTTTAATCCATGAGGAAATTACAGTGGGGCAAAAAAGTATTTAGTCAGCCACCGATTGTGCAAGTTCCCCCACCTAAAATGATGACAGAGGTCAGTAATTTGCACCAGAGGTACACTTCAACTGTGAGAGACAGAATGTGAAAAAAAATCCATGAATCCACATGGTAGGATTTGTAAAGAATTTATTCGTAAATCAGGGTGGAAAATAAGTATTTGGTCAATAACAAAAATACAACTCAATACTTTGTAACATAACCTTTGTTGGCAATAACAGAGGTCAAACGTTTACTATAGGTCTTTACCAGGTTTGCACACACAGTAGCTGGTATTTTGGCCCATTCCTCCATGCAGATCTTCTCGAGAGCAGTGATGTTTTGGGGCTGTCGCCGAGCAACACGGACTTTCAACTCCCGCCACAGATTTTCTATGGGGTTGAGGTCTGGAGACTGGCTAGGCCACTCCAGGACTTTCAAATGCTTCTTACGGAGCCACTCCTTTGTTGCCCGGGCGGTGTGTTTTGGATCATTGTCATGTTGGAAGACCCAGCCTCGTTTCATCTTCAAAGTTCTCACTGATGGAAGGAGGTTTTGGCTCAAAATCTCACGATACATGGCCCCATTCATTCTGTCCTTAACACGGATCAGTCGTCCTGTCCCCTTGGCAGAAAAACAGCCCCATAGCATGATGTTTCCACCCCCATGCTTCACAGTAGGTATGGTGTTCTTGGGATGCAACTCAGTATTCTTCTTCCTCCAAACACGACGAGTTGAGTTTATACCAAAAAGTTCTACTTTGGTTTCATCTGACCACATGACATTCTCCCAATCCTCTGCTGTATCATCCATGTGCTCTCTGGCAAACTTCAGACGGGCCTGGACATGCACTGGCTTCAGCAGCGGAACACGTCTGGCACTGCGGGATTTGATTCCCTGCCGTTGTAGTGTGTTACTGATGGTGACCTTTGTTACTTTGGTCCCAGCTCTCTGCAGGTCATTCACCAGGTCCCCCCGTGTGGTTCTGGGATCTTTGCTCACCGTTCTCATGATCATTTTGACCCCACGGGATGAGATCTTGCGTGGAGCCCCAGATCGAGGGAGATTATCAGTGGTCTTGTATGTCTTCCATTTTCTGATGATTGCTCCCACAGTTGATTTTTTCACACCAAGCTGCTTGCCTATTGTAGATTCACTCTTCCCAGTCTGGTGCAGGTCTACAATACTTTTCCTGGTGTCCTTCGAAAGCTCTTTGGTCTTGGCCATGGCGGCGTTTGGAGTCTGACTGTTTGAGGCTGTGTCTTTTATACAGATGATGAGTTCAAACAGGTGCCATTCATACAGGTAACGAGTGGGGGACAGAAAAGCATCTTACAGAAGACGCTACAGGTCTGTGAGAGCCAGAGATTTTCCTTGTTTGAGGTGACCAAATACTTATTTTCCACCCTGATTTACCAATAAATTCTTTACAAATCCTACCATGTGGATTCATGGATTTTTTTTTCACATTCTGTCTCTCACAGTTGAAGTGTACCTCTGGTGCAAATTACTGACCTCTGTCATCATTTTAGGTGGGGGAACTTGCACAATCGGTGGCTGACTAAATACTTTTTTGCCCCACTGTACATGGTCACAGATGCTCCAAGTCAGTAAGAATCCAGTTTGTCCAAGAATTGCACCACCTGACCATCGGTTGAATTGCTGGAACTGCAAGATTTATATAACTAACTACTGAAGAATGCTAAATTAAAGTTATATCTGTAACTCTGTAAATCACACTGTGTTGTCTGCCGACTAATTGCAGTTTGAGCTTCTTTGAGGAGCATGTTTGAAACTTCACTTCACTTCGAAAGAACTGAGAACTGCATTTAAGGTTCTAACAGAGTTCAGAGTGTAGCTACATGAATTTTATCCAGCAAAGGTCCATTTATAAATACAATGTGCATAATTGATGGCACCTGAGGAATAACAAGGTTTTGAGAGTCCGTTTGTTCTTTTGTTATTTTGGTTTTTTGTTGGGGGGGGGGGTTGTTTGACATGAACATGTAAAAACAACATTTTGCATTTACTTGGGATATTTATCTGATGGTCTGAAATGATGCAAGAGCCAGTGAACAACTTTTGCTGGAATGAATTGGGGGCCTGTGAGACTCTGCTGAAAGTCTCACAGAGATCTGTACAATGGCCATGGCTTCTTACAGTTTTGTTGCAGTTTTAAGCAATATTTTTAAATCATGGGAAAGACAGAAGCTTGTTTTGATTACCAGGTCAGAATGGGACTGATGTAAAAATAGCAGCAGTGCTAAAAGCATCCCAGAAGTTCACAATCTGATGACTTTAAGAGTTAGGCTGAATTTAAATTTTCAGGTATAATTTGTTATATTTGTGGTTTGTTGGTTGTGGTTTATTATTAAATCTTTTATAGAGCCAAATGCAGAGTAAATTCTCAGTAGGGCACTGTGTTGGACTGTGGCTGTGATGCTCATGGTCAGTGTTGGGTCACATCAAGTGTCGTAGATTAATTTGTAGTTAAGCTGACGATGCTTAGATTCATTCATTGAATTCCACCTTCATGCTAACTGCATAGGTCTAGTATATCAGAATCAGAATCAGAATACTTTATTGATCCCTGGGGGAAATTATTTTTTTGTTACAGTGCTCCATTTTAAACCAACATTAAGACAAGACAGACAATACGCTAACTAAGAATAGTACAATATATACATATATATACATACATACATACATAAGTCACTTATAAATAAATATTTGGAAAAGAAACATGTGTAGTTGTAGCAGTAACCAGTGTGTTAAGTGGATGCGTTGTACAGGGAGCCACAGGCAGGAATGATTTCCTGTGTCGTTCAGTGGTGCTTTTCGGTAATCTCAGTCTCTCACTGAACGTGCTCCTGTGACTGACCAGCATGTCATGGAGTGGGTGGGAGGTGTTATCCAACATTGTCTTTATCTTGGACAGCATCCGCCTCTCCGACACCACCTTGAGGGAGTCCAGCTCCATCCCCACAACATTGCTGGCCTTACGGATCAGTTTATTAAGTCTGTTGGCATCTGCGACCCTCAGCCTGCTCCCCCAGCATGCAACAGCATAGAGGATCGCACTGGCCACCACAGACTCATAGAAAATCCTCAGCATTTTCTGGCAGATGTTGAAGGACCTCAGTCGCCTCAAAAAATAGAGACGACTCTGGCCCTTCCTGTAAAGTGCTGTGGTGTTTTTAGCCCAGTCCAGTCTATTGTCAATGTGTACTCCAAGGTATTTATAGTCCTCCACAATGTCAACACTGACCCCCTGGATTGAAACAGGGGTCAAGTGTTTCCTGGTCTTCCTGAAGTCCACGATCAGTTCCTTGGTCTTTGCCACGTTGAGCTGCAGATGATTCTGCTCACACCACGTGACAAAGGAGTCGACCACAGCCCGGTACTCTGTCTCATCATCCCTGCTGATGCATCCAACCACCGCAGAGTCATCAGAAAACTTCTGAAGATGGAGGTCTCTGTGCAGTGGCTGAAGTCTGTGGTGTAGAGGGTGAAGAGGAAGGGGGAGAGGACAGTCCCCTGTGGTGCCCCTGTGTTGCTAATCACCTTGTCAGACACACACTGTGGGAGACGTACATATTGTGGTCTTCCTGTCAGGTAATCAACAATCCAGGACACCAGAGAAGCATCCACCTGCATCGCTGCTAATTTATCACCCAGGAGGGTCGGCCTGATGGTGTTGAAAGCACTGGAAAAGTCAAAAAACATGACCCTCACAGTGCTCGCCGGCTGGTCCAGATGGGTGTAGACACGATTGAGCAGGTAGATGATGGCGTCCTCTGTTCCGAGACGAGGCTGATAAGCGAACTGAAGGGGATCCAGGTGTGGTCTTACTATGGGTCGCAGCTGGTCCAGGATGAGCCTTATCCAGGGTCTTCATGATGTGGGAGGTCAGTGCCACGGGCCTGTAATCCTGGGGGCCACTGGGACGAGGCGTCTTTGGTACAGGGACGAGGCATGATGTCTTCCACATCACCGGGACCCTCTGCAGACTCAGACTCAGCATAAACAGTTTATGAAAGACTCCACACAGCTGGGGGGCACAGGCCTTGAGGACAAGGGGACTCACTCCGTCTGGTCCAGCAGACTTGCCTGAGTGAAGTCTCCTCATTTGCATCTCAACCTGGTATTGAGTGAAGGTGATGGGTGGGGGAGGGGTGTCAGGAATCTCACAGGAGGCAACATGTGAAGAGAGAGGCTGGCACAGTGGTGTGGCTCTGGATTCCAGGCTGACTGCAGGTGAGGTTGTGGGGGTGGGAGCAGACACTGTGGTGTCGAATCTATTGAAAAACAGATTCAACTCGTCGGCTCTATTCTCACCTCCCTCAGCTCCCCTGCTGTTGGTTGGCCTGAATCCAGTGATGGTCTTCATGCCCCTCCACACCTCTCTCATGCTGTTCTGCTGGAGTTTCCACTCCAGCTTCCTCCTGTAATTGTCCTTAGCCTCTCTGATCTTGTCCTTTAGTAACACCTGGACCTTCCTCACCTCCTCTTTGTTGCCCCCTCTGAAAGCCCTCTTCTTGTTGTTGAGGAGGGCTTTGATGTCCTTAGTCACCCACGGCTTGTTATTTGGGTAACAATGAACAGTCTGAGCTGGAACAATGGAGTCGGTGCAGAAAGTTATGTAGTCTGTGATACACTCAGTAAGCCCATTGATGTCCTCGGCGTGAGGCTCACAGAGTGTTTCCCAGTCGGTCACCTCGAAACAGCCCTGTAGTTCTGCTAAGGCCTCCTCTGACCACCTCCTAACAGTCCTGGTGGAAAATATCCACTATACTGAAAATGTAGGAAATGGAAATCAGCCAAGATATCTTGTGAAACATCTGGTGACTTAAACACCTGACTGTTCACATATTCCTGTTTAGGTGTGGAGGCAAAGTCACCCTCTACCAGATGGGCAACAGAAAATAGTTCATTTTTACATGTCTTTGTCACTACATGTGTCCTACATAACAAGCTGAGCAGATTCGTTAGAATTTCAAATGGAATAACATTTTTATTCTCGTGTATTACTATTAAAATATTAAAATAGCACACGATTAATTTTCCTCTGTGTAAAAATAGATGGTAGACTCGTCCTTCAAGGAGCAACTTTTTACTTTTGAGTACATTTCAGAGCCTGTATTTTTTAACCTTTACTTGAGAAAAGAAGCTGAATCGGTACTTCAGCTTTTACTGGAGTATTTCTTTAACACAAGTATCGGTACTTCTACTTAAGTACAGACTGTACTTTTGCCACTTCTGGCCAGACCATATATCAGAAAGATTCAGCATGCGCGGGGAAAAGGTGCTATGGCTGCCATTTCTTCTTTTACATGTTCCC